>NW_027439238.1:0-300000 GCF_964188355.1 Buteo buteo | reverse complement strand
CCCTTCAGTCAGATCTCCTCCCCACCCCTGAAGAACAGAAGACCTGACTTACAGCTCCTCAAATTCAAGGACAGGGAGGGATCACTCCCCGCTTGCGGTCACGGTCACAAGACAGGCTCAACCTGAGGAAGAAACCAAATCAACGTAACCTGCTACCCATCAAATCACAACAAGGCTACGAGGAAGCAAAACCCAGCCTGAGAACAGCTTCCCCCCGGGGAGCCCTCCCGCCTTCCCGCCTCAACTCCACTCACTCCCCGCTCTCTCCACCTCCTCCCCCCGGCGGCGCAGGGGAACAGGGGACGGGGACGGGGGCTGGGGTCGGTTCCTCACCCCTTGTCTCTGCCGCTCCTTCCTCCTCAGGGGGAGGAGGACTCCGCGCTCGGCCCCTGCTCCGCCGGGGGGTCCGTCCCTCCCGCGGGAGACAGCCCTTCACCAACTTCTCCAGCGTGGGTCCTTCCCGCGGGCTGCAGTTCCTCACAGACTCCTCCAGCGCGGGTCCCTTCCACAGGCAGGGTGCAGTCCTTCCGTCACAGACTGCTCCAGCGCGGGAGTCGCGGCCATTTTGGGGGACATCCGCTCCCCCGCTCCCCTCCACGGGCTGGGGGGGACAGCCTGCCGCCTCCCCGCGGGCTGCGGGGGCATCCCCTCCTCCTTCCCTGACCTCGGCATCCGCAGAGGGGTTCCTCTCACATCCCACTCCCCCGACTCCCTCACGGGGCCTTCCCCTTCTGAAATCTCTTCTCCCCGAGGCGCTACCGCCGTCGCTGAGGGGCTCGGCCTGGGCCAGAGGCGGGTCCGGCTCCGAGCCGGGGGAGCTTCGAGCAGCTTCTCCCAGGAGACGGCCCTGCGGACCCTCCCCCGCCACACAAAGGAAAAAAAAAAAAAAAAAACCCGGCACACACACAAACAACCCCGAAACAGGGAGGGAGCAGATCCCGAGAAGAGCAGCCAAGGGCTGCAGCGGTGCTTACCTCAGTCAAGAGGCTTCTCTCAGCAGAGGGGCAGCAGGCCTCCATCTTACTGGATTCCAAAGGAGTAACTGTTATAAATGAATTTAGTCCCAAACAGGATTCCAATCAAAGTTAACAATTTATTCAATGAATAAAGGCAAGCAAACAGCGCTGGGCGCGCCGGGACCTTCTGCTCTACCACAACGCGCGCCGCGAAAAACAAGACAGCTTCTTTTGTAGTCCAACGCTCGTTACATATTCATACTAGGAGTGTTCTTCTCCACCTCCTGGTTGTGGGGGTGCAGTAGTTCTCCCAGAAACTGGTCTCACCTTGCACAGCACCGGCTGCGGTCACCAGGACCCAAACAAGTTCACAACAGACACCTCCCCCTCAACAAATGCACACCACAAATGGCCCATCGAGATCCCAAGCACTGCAATCCCTGAGGCCAAACACACATCCAAATGCCTCAGTTCTCCTCCAGGATAGTTAACAACAAAACCGGCTCTGGGCTGGCAAAAAGAGAACGAACTATGCACATATCATCTGTCTCCTCCCGGCCTGCGGTTAGACGAGGATCCACAAAATGGTTAAAGGTTACATAGACAGTGAGGGTCACATTTTATTATGCGGCCCTAGCATTGTTTATAGTGACACGAATCAGATGAACATATTTCACAGTAACAAAAGAGGATGGACTGGAGAGAGAAGCCATGGACTGAAGGAGGGATTTACTTAAGAAGAGGTCTTGTGAAATAAGAGATCCTTTGTCTGTACAAGGCATGCCTTGCTAACGACTGGGCCCCTGAAGGAGAACGAAAAGGCTGAGAAGAAGGGACCATCCTACCCCAGGAGGCGCCGAGAAGCTGAAAAGCTGCTAATAGGCACGAAGTCAGCAAAAATCTTGGATAACCGGAGGAAAGGTAAAGGCAGCAGGGGCAGATCAGACCACTGACTCAATTCACGACCAAAACACTTACACACACACACCCCCCTTGGGCATGTGCTGTAGAAGAAAAGAACACTGGACCTTTAATTCGAAGTGGGGGAACTTCAACCCGATAGAAACTGTGCGAGATAAGCGACTCCCGGTAATAGTTTTGGGGAAGAACTTTGGAAATCGAATGTGTATAACTGAACTTGATAGCATATGTCCATACATTTCATGTGGTTCGTTCAAACTTTTATGTTTTTAATATTTTGTACCTTCTATGAAAACTGGTTTGCTGCTAGATGACTAAGTGAGATTTGATAAATGATCATGCATTAAAATTATGGCTGAAACAAGAGACAAAGGGTAACTGGGGAGATAATTACAAGAGTGTAGTCAAGGGACTAACTAGTAAATCTTCATAAGTTTTGCAGTCCTTTGCTCTTATGACGAGATGTTCCTGTACACTAGATGAGAACAATGCTGAAACTGACCACATGTGATTGAAGCTGCGTTAAGCTTCAAGATCAAAGAACAAGGACAAGAATAAAGACTTCAAGGACAGCCAGCAAGAACTTCAATGGGTCGGTGGTCGCAAAAGCAGCCCTTCGACTCAAAGGGATCCTTCATTGCGCATGATCGGATGTAGGCAGTACTAAGATAATCAGTTGGGATCGTTTTTATGTATATGTACACTAATTCGATTAATATGCAATTACTTATTCTGTATAACCTGTTTGTGCTAAAGCTGTGGTATGGACACTATGTGGAACTATCCCCCGTGCATCCAGCACTGCAATAAAGAATGCCTGCTTTCTAAAACGCCAAAACGAGTCTTTGAGAGTTTCTTCGACCAGCTTTTCGGTGTCATTTTGGTGACCCAGATGGGACGAGGCTTCTGAGACTCGATGGACTTGGGATCGCAGGACCTCCAGCTGGCACTGAGATTTCTTGGGGAGACCCTTGATCCCCGTTCCCTGGGCTCACAAGCCAAGGCCACTGGTAAGATTTTATTTAAAGGCATTCTTTTGATTAACTTGGTTCTGGTATTCTGGTCTGGTACTCTTACCTGTAAGCCCGACTAAGAGAAGTCAGCAAGGAAGAAATATAAAAGGATCCTTAAAAATCTGGTATTCTGGTAGAAGTACTCCTCTGGTAAAGGGTATTCGTCTCGCTGGTTGAAGGCAAAGATACTCATTTGGTTTGGTCTCGGTAATTTGATTAAGGCTTTGGTATTTGACTATTGATTCTGGATATGACATTAGATCTCTGATTGATTCTGTTTGGTATTTTGACTTAGGCTCTGATATTTGACTTTCTGATTTTTGTATACTGAAGGTATTGATAATGGGAACAGGACAGTCAAGTGAACTCCATAAAAAATCACCTCTGCGGTGTGTTTTAAAACACTGGAAACAGCTGGGGGGCGTCCCGGGTGGTAACGTCGCCGAAAACCGGAATAAAACTCCTTAACGGCAATGAGAAGTTAAGAAGCAGGCACTCCTTTATTGCAGCGCTGGGCACACAGGGGATCCCTCCACCTAGTGTGTGCACCTGTCTGGTTTGATCATGCAGGTTAAATACACACCTGTTATAGATATTCACTAGATGCCTGGGAAATGTCATACATAATCATCAACTGTCCGATAAATCATTAGCATATGTAAATGTCCTTTTATGCAGGCGTGGTGAAGTCTCTGGTGGTCTTCAGAAGCCCTCTGGTGGTCTTCCGTAGTCTTCCTCACCTTGTCCGATAGTTGACCTCTCTTACGTGATTCTGCGCAGTACGATTTTGCCATCATGTATTAGATTTACATGAAAGTACATTCAATGTTAATTCTTGACTTTAACGTTTCTAGTGATTGGCCCTCAGTCACACCACCTTATCAATATTCTTATACTAAAACATTCATTGGTTAATCTTACTTAATTCCACTAACTGGAATCTTGATCAAAGTGGGGTTTCTAAGCAACGGAACTAAGGTCCATAACAATCTCTCTTAGTTTCTTAAAACAAAACACTACAACCTAACAAATCTGTCAAAATTTCTATGGTTAACCGATCTTAGACAAGACTTATTCTTTTATGATTGCATACTGCACATTTTGTATGTTCCTTAGTTTCTATAGCTATTGTGAGCTTCAAACCCCTATTTTCTACAATTTTTACCCTTTTAACCAAACCTGACTTAAGAAAAATTTCAACTTTTATCAAGTATTGGTAACATTTCCCCCCTTTGAAAGTTTTGAAAATCACTTCAGTACTTTCACTGTAATTTATCAATTATTCACTATAAGCTAAAAGAAGCTCTGGGATTGTTTGTCCATTTTGATGTCAATAACTTGGATAATCATAGCTTTATGATTGATTTTCTTCTTCAAAACCCTGAATCAATTGTAAAACTAGATTATCCTGAATCAACATCCCAGGAGCGACTGATATCAAGATTAATAATTTAAGCAATAATCGCCTCATTTTGTTTACCTCACACTACTTATTCCTTTACCATGTCAATTCATGATTCTACTTTTATAATCTTACATCTGCTTTGTATCTTACGCTTACAGCAACTTATGAGGAAATATTCACAGCCTATACCACACAAGAGGATCAATGCCCCTGACAGTATCCCTAATAGTAACCCTAATATTATAAGCTTTACACAATTATTTTCCCAAGTACATAGCAACTTATCTATAAAGTTTCAGTTTTAAAGGACCAACTTCCTTAGACCTCCAATTCCCTGTTGGTGCTTTCTTTATTCTTGAATAATGAATCCATGCATCTGATTCAGCAATCTTGACAGCAGTGAAAGTAGTCAACAATATTTGAAAGGGTCCTTTCCAGCGTTCTTGTAGAGGTTCAGAAGCTCATGTCTTCACATAGACATAATCACCTGGTTGGAAGTCATGTACCGGATTTTCCAAAGACAGAGGTCTGCTCTAAACAACCGCACTCCGCAGCGCAGTTAAAGTTTTTCCTAAAGAAAGTAAATAGTCACACACATCTTGTTTTCCTTTTAAATGTATGCTCAAATTTGGTTCAGGAGATTCATAAGGTTTTCCATACAATAACTCATAAGGACTAATCAGTGTCCCACTCTTTGGTTGGACCCGAACTCGTAAAAGGGCTAATGGGAGTGCCTGAGGCCATTTCAAATTGGTTTCTTGACATATTTTACTAATTTGTCTTTTCAATGTTTGATTCATTCTTTCCACCTTTCCACTAGATTGTGGTCTCCAAGGTGTATGTAGATCCCATGTAATTCCCAAAATTCTACTAACACCCTGGACCACTTCTGCAACAAAATGGGAACCTCGATCAGAAGAGATTCCAATAGGTACTCCAAATCTCGGGATGATTTCTTGTAATAACCATTTAATGACCTCCTTGGCTTGGTTGGTCTGACAGGGAAAGGCTTCTGGCCATCCTGTAAAAGTATCAACCCCCACCAGAATGTATCGATACCCATTTTGTCGAGGTAACTCTGAAAAATCTATTTGCCAATAGTCCCCTGGTTCCATTCCTGATTTCAATATCCCCATTTGGACCTTTTTCTTTACTACTGGGTTGTTTTTCAAACATATTTCACATGTAGCAGTTGTCATTTTAGCTATTTCTAGCATTTTCACTGATACTACTTGCCTTCTCAAAAAGGTTACTAATGCTTCTGCTCCCCAATGACATTCTTTATGTTTTGTCTGCACTATTTCCCTCATTACAAATGGTGGGACCACTACTTGTCATTTTGATGTCACCCACCATCCTTCCAGATTTTTCCTTGCATTTAATAATTTCCCCAATTTCTCATCCTCTTCTGAATATTTAGGTTTTTCCTTTGGTAATGCAATAGTTCTTGTGGGAATCAATGCCAATTGTAAAGTATTCCTTTTGGCTGCTTCCCTAGCTGTTTTATCTGCTAATCTGTTCCCTACAATCTCTTTTGTGTTCCCTGATTGATGTGCTTTACAGTGCATGATTGCTACTGCAGTAGGTTTCTGTACTGCTTGTAATAAATGCAAAATCTCCTCCTTATATTTAATGTTGGACCCCTGAGAGGATAATAATCCTCTCCCTTTCCATAAGATCCCGTGGACATGGACCACACCAAATGCGTATTTCGAATCAGTCCAGATGTTTACTTTCTTTTCTTTACTCAATTCTAGAGCCCTTGTCAAAGCCACTAATTCCGCCTTCTGAGCTGAAGTTGTGCTCGGCAAGGTATTGGCTTCTATAACTGATTTTTCAGCTGTTACCGCATATCTTGCATAGCGAATTCCACTTTCAACGAAACTGCTACCATCTGTGTACAATTCCCAGTCTGGGTTGTCCATAGGTACATCCTTCAGATCCTCTTGACTGGAATATACATATTCAATGGTAGTCAGGCAATCATGTTCCAGTTGTCCTTTTTCCTGTACAGAACTCAGAAAGACTGCAGGATTAGTCAAATTAGTAGTTTTTAAAATCACATCATCTTGTGATATTTCATCATTCTGCTCAGGGATAGCCAATGGCCCCCCTTTTGCTCCAACACTGATATCACCATGTGTGGCACATATACCACCATCATTCTTCCCAAAGTCATTTTTCGAGCCTCCTGTATTATCATCACAGTGGCTGCTACCACTCTCAAACAAGCAGGCCAGCCTTTGCTTACAAAGTCCAATTGTTTGGAAAAATATCCAACCGGTCGCTTCCAACTTCCCATCTTCTGAGTCAGCACTCCCAGTGCAATGTGTTGTTTTTCATGTACAAATAACTGGAAGTCTTTAGTCAAATCCGGAAGTCCCAAGGCTGGTGCTGTCATCAGGGCCTGTTTTAAACTCTTGAAAGCCCTTTGCTGATCTGGACCCCATTCAAATGGTGGACCTTTAAGAGCTTCATACAATGGCTTAGCCAACAGACCATAGTTCATTATCCACAGCCGACACCACCCAGCCATTCCCAAAAAGGTTCTCAATTCATGGGTATTTCTCGGCTCCGGGATACTGCAAATTGCTTCTTTCCGCTCTGTTCCCAGCTGTCTTTGTCCTTGGGAGATTTCAAAACCCAGATATATTACAGTCTGCTTTGCTATTTGGGCCTTAGTTCTAGAGACTTTGTATCCACTTAGCCCCAAAAAGTTCAAAAGATCAGTTGTTACCTTTATACACGCTGGTCTCTCTTCCGTAGCTATCAGTATGTCGTCTACGTACTGAAGGAGCAAATGTCCAGGTTTGGGACCATCTTGTTTCCACATCTCAAGTTCTTTTGCTAATTGGCTCCCCAAAATTGTTGGGCTGTTCTTGAACTCTTGCAGCAGTCTTGTCCACGTCAATTGTGTTTTTCGTCCTGTGTTTGGATTTTCCCACTTGAAAGCAAATAATTTCCGACTTCCTTCTTCCAGGGGTATACAAAAGAAAGCATCCTTCAAATCAAGCACTGTAAACCACTGATGATTCTCCCCTAGAGCTGTTAACAGTGTATATGGATTGGCCACTACAGGGTGTATATCTTTCACTATCTGATTTATTGTTCTCAGATCCTGTACTAATCTGTATTCTCCTGATGGCTTTTTCACCGGTAAAATTGGAGTGTTATATTCAGATTCACATTCCTCTAAAATTCCATATTTCAAAAATTTATCAATTAATTTCTTGATTCCCAATCTAGCCTCAGGTTTAATTGGATATTGCTTTAATCTCACTGGCCTCACAGTCTCCTTCAGTTCCACCTTTACAGGTTGTGCCATTTTAGATTTTCCAGGTATGTCTGTGTTCCAAACTGTAGGGATCACAGCATCATCAACTTCTTGTGGCATCTCTTGAGTCTTAACCTTCTCCTGTATCATCAATATTTCTCCTGTCTTTGACTCCGGTATCTTTAAAAGAATTTCTCCTCCCTCAAAAACTATCTGTGCATTTAATTTGGATAACAGATCTCGACCCAACAAGGGTAGCGGACATTCTGGCACATACAAAAATTCATGTGTAATTGCCTTATTTCCAAATTTTAAATCAAGGGGTTGAAAGAACGGTCTATTTTCCTGTTTCCCAGTCGCTCCAATTATGGTTGCTGTTTTGTCTCCTAATTTCCCTTTATGAGTATTCAAAACAGAATATACTGCTCCTGTATCTACTAAAAATTCAACTTTATCATTTCCCAGCTTAATTGTAACCAGAGGTTCAGCTGGGCTCCCCTCCGGTCCCCTTCATTCATTCAAAGTCATCATTTTCACAGCCTCTTGCTGATTTGTTTGCAGCTGAGGACAGTCCTTTTTCCAATGTCCATTCTCTCTGCAATAAGCACACTGATTTATTCCTAAAGGTGCATTAGGGTCCTGGTCACCAAAGTTTTTAAAACCTCCTCTTCCTCGGGTTTGTCCTCTTCCTCTTACTGCACCCCCTGTTAAAACAGCTATTAACCTACATTCTCTAATCTTCTCTTTCTTTTCTTTTCTTTGTTCCTCCTCCTTTTCCCGATTATTGTAAACTTTCCATGCTGTTCCTAACATTTTATTCAGATTTCTTGAGTCCTCCCCCTCCAATTTTTGGAGCTTTCGCCTTATATCAGGTGCCGATTGTCCCATAAAAATCGAGGCCAGCTGTTGCTGTTCTGCCTCTGTTTCCAATTTTAAATCAGTATATTTTCGAGCAGTTTCCTTCAATTTTTCCAAAAACACAGAAGGAGATTCATTTTTATCTTGTTTTATCTCATATAATTTAGACCAATTCAGAGCTTTTGGCATTGCATGTTTCACTCCATACAATACCCACCTTTGGTACCGAGTTAACCTTCTCCTGTCTACAGGGTCATTTGGATCCCATTGAGGGTCTCCTGAAGGAAAATTCTCTTCCAAAGTTCCAGAGAGCATTTCATTCATATGTGGAACTCTTGTGCCCTGCAGTCTCCAGATATAGACAACCCAGACCACTTGTCCACTCCACATGCCCTTGCTTCATTCTTTTGACTGCACCCTCATTCCTCAATTTTTTTTTATTATCTGCCCCAAGAAACAGCTTGCAACTCACGTCCATTATTCATCCTTCCCACTCTGATGCTTCCCTCCAGTTTGCAGTTCTGTAGTTAAAGGCCATTTCCTAACTGTACGCACACAGAGGGCTGCATCAAGGTTGCACAAGTATTCTGAGGGCTTGACTTTGCAAATTTAATGTCTTTTGCAAGTCTGTGGTCACATATGCCTGTTACACAGCAGAATTAATAAATAATCATGCTTTTCACTTTTTTACTTAGTGCCTTATAAGAACAATGGGAAGAACACCACATATCCCGTGCCGTCTCTCTCTCACCATTGTCTTTGCATGTGTACACCCCAGGCTACGTGAGTTGCAACCAAAGAAAGAGAAGACAGCGAAAGACTGCTACAGAGTGGCGTGGCCTCTGCGGGTGGGACCAAAATCCAGACGCTTATCTGCACATGCTCCCCACACTCCTCTTGCCATGCTCAGCAGCAGCAATTCTTTCCTTCTCTCTTGGGAGTAGGAGACATGACATACAAGACATACATGACAGACTGCAGCCCAAGCCAGTGTGTGCTGTTTGCGTACCACTTTCAGCCCCAGTTCCAAGGCTCAGCGTGGCACCAGGAACTCACAACCAGCTGGGACAGCCCTGCCAGTCAAACAGAAGTGGTCCTGGGACCAAAATTCACTGCCACAGCTGAACATGTGGGGATGTCTGTGTACTGAAGGGTTCCTGCTTCTGCCTGAGGGATCGTTACACCATCCCTATGTGCCCTACTGCAACTGAGCAATGACTTATCTCCCCAGAGCAGAGCAAGCTACAGTATTTTACTCCAAAGTTTCCTCCTCTGCTGAATTTACCATACCGTTCATTTCCTCCAGCTCACTGCTGCAGATTCCCAAATCAAATATTGAGTGGAAAGACCAGAAAACATCTAGGTCATATAAAAAATTAAGTGCCACTTGTATAGTGCCATTAAAGTTCAGTGATACCTGTATGGAAAATACTCTTCACAATCACTACAACAAAATATTTTCTCTGCTGCTGCAAAATCCTAAACCAGCAGGGAGAAAGAATAAAGGGGAATTCTTAAAAAGACAGGGAGAATTAAGAGGAAAAAGTGTGGGGGAAATGAACATGAGTTAAACTTGTATAGCTAGCATTTTACACCCAAGCTTTTAGCAGGGGGGGGGAAAAAATTGCACTGAGACAAGGGCAAAGACTAATTACTAAGATTGTATATTGCTGGGACCTTCGCTGGGGACGAATGCGATAGGCAGCTTGGGCTTCGACTGGAGTTAAACGTGCCCATCAGTGATTCAGATAATTTTGTCCAAGAAGCAGCCATGGGTATCTGCTGAAAAGAGACACTTTTGCAGTTTGTGTTTGTTGCCTTTGCAGTCAGTTAATACAGAGATTTGCAGAATGATGAGATTTAATCTTTTCAGTGCCCCAATCCTAGCTAGAAAGGCATGCGTGGGAACAACTGGCTTTTTCAAAAAATATCATGGATTGTGTTATTAAGGTTTAAGCGCAGATTTTAGTTATTCGAAGTGGATTTCTTTTGCTAGAGAAAGGGGGAGTTCTCTGCTTGGCTACCAGTAGAGCATGTGCCCTTGAAAGATTAATGTTTGCCTGAGGAATTTCTACGTTCCTCAGCTGGAGGCTTTGCTGTCACACCACTGCTTCCGAAGTTCACTCCCCACGGTCAGCTTGAGGGCTTGCGGTACGTGGCATGTAGTACAGCCGGTGCCCCCACACTCCCAGCAGTTGCACAGGATCCCAGTCTCCATTGAGGTCATGCTCACCCAGCCACTGCGGAGCAATGCAACCTGTCTGGGAGCCACAGTGTGTGCTACAGCCCTGCAATATTCCTCTCTGGTATCAAGTGTCCCTGATGAAAATTCAGCTGGTGGTAGAATTTCCCTGTTTTCAACAGATGTCACGCTGATAAACCCAGTGAGGACTGTTTCTCCAAGAAGCTGACCTGCTGGTGACTATAGCGTACATTATATTACCTGGATAGCACTGTTCTTAAAACACTATTTAAGAGGACTGTTTTAACTTTCTGGGAAAGTAAAAAAATACACACACACTAGAGCAAAACTACTAGTGCCGGATGAAGAGCACCTGTCTTCTACTTAGGCTTTGTGGAAAAAGCAACAAACTTTTTTAGTGAGCAAGTGGAGAGATCAACCTACCAAGACTGCAATAATTAGCAAGTCCCTAAAAATACCCCAACATGAGTAATAATCCCTCATCCATTGATCTGAAGGATCTTACAAACCACCTGGTTCAGATGAAGAAACTGAGGAGCCTGAGCTAGGCAGTCTACCCAAAGTCACACAGTAACTGCAGCCTGGTACTGGATACCCAAGAGGCAGATTTACTCTGAAGTTTATTGCATCTTCTTTATATTTTGTTCTTCTTGAACATAGCATTTAGTTAGCAAAAAGGCATTTACTGCTCACTGGAAGGATACATGATTACTCAGCAACTTGCATCACTGCATGTTTTTACTGTTTATTTCAGTCGTGCAAGTTACAAGAGCTGTTGCTTTTGGCAAGGCAATAAAAAAGCTCCCATCGTGCACAGGTTCAGCCCCCACATTTGTCAAATCTATTAGAAGATAGATTCTGTCATTTACAGCACTTTTCATCTTGTGTAGCCCTAAACACCAGCAGCTGGATTGAGATTGCCTTTTCAAAGTTCACAAGGGACTTTTACTGCTGTCAGATCTAAGCAAGACTTAAAAACTATTGCTCAAAGCAAGATTTATTGGACGGCTAGCATCTGGTGACAAATGTTGAAGGAAGAACAAAATCCTTTGTATTGTGGGGTTTCTTGACCTGCCTGTTTATTAATGTTCATCTTTCCTCATAACTCAAAAGCACAGCTTTGTGCTTCTGATGCACCCTATGGAAACAAATAAAATGCTGCTGCTGCTTCTGCTTGTCCACATCAGAAAAATCAGCTCATTAAAATGTTAGTGTGGAAGTTGCCAGTAACTACACTGCATTGCTTTCCCTATTCAAACTCAACTAACAAATCTCTACCAGCTCCACAAAAGAACTGATGTGTCTTCCAGGAGTTAAAAGATGACATATTTCTAATTTCTCTTCGTTTTCTATCTAAAAGCTCTGACTTCTGTCACAGACAGGGACACTATGCAAGAGTTTTTAACTACTGTCATTTCAGTGCAACTTCAAAATGCAAGTGAGGGACCCTGGTCTGCCACAGGTGCTGGAAGCTTACTATTGCTAGTGATGCCAGGTTTTCCCTGAATCTTTTCCAGCCCCAGTGTGCTGAAAAAAAACCCCCAAAGACTTCGAGAGATTCTTTCTGGCTGCCCTTATTCAGGCAACATTCAAAATGCATTTAAGAAGAGTTTTCTGCAAGATCACATATTTGGAATCCAAAAAGTAGTTAAAATCTGCTCCCTTGCTTGTACTTACTAGTTTCCCACACACATATTGAGACATTTGCACCTGGTTGCCAATGTGCAAGAACTTAGTTTAATGAGACACCAGAGGACTGTATGGGAGCAGTCCTCTGCGCAGCCTACCCTCTTCCTAACAGGACTGCTTGCTACCTTGTCGTCTGGGCCACGGCCTGAGCAGCCATTTCCCCCCTCCTAGACTCCAAGGACTGAATTTAGAAGACAAAGTTAAATCAGATCTTCTCAAAACAGCTAATAGGATTGTTGTGCTTCACCAACCTTGAAGTCCCTCTTGTTCTGTGAATATCTTACTGGGAATAATTCATCTAAATAACACCCTAGATCCAATCACAATTAATCCCTTTATATAACACAGGCACGTAGCAAAAGCTTCCATTATCTCTGTGTTCTTACATCAGTATCAGCCAGAACTGTATTGGTGCAGCACTTCAGTTCTGACTAGCACGCTGCTAACTGTGACTCTTAATTGGCTGCAATATTGCTGCTTTCCAGGTTTCCAATCTGCATGGGAGTCAAATTTGTATTTGTATCGGCGCATTAGGCATAATATTCCTCCACCAATCTCTTCAGTGATAGTCACAGACTCCACTTTGTTACAGATGCAAGTATCACAATATTTAGAAAACAATAACACCAAAAAAACCCCCACCCCAAACATTAATCAAAACGGGTCAGAATTCCCACCTGTTCTATGTGGATGGCTCTCACCCATACTCACATGTTTCTGTGAGCACCTCCCAGAGTAATCTATTGGCTAGAACCGTCTTAGAAGCAGCTAATTCGAAAGTAAGCCACATATACTACTTAGGGAAATAAAACTTACATTGCAACCAGAACGTGATTCAAGAACATAATATTATTCCCCATCAGGAACTGAAAAGAGCAGACACCTATCAGCAGCAACCAACACAACCTGAATTTTAAAACCTTGTTACCAGTTATTTTCAGGCAACCTGTTCTACAAAGACTTGCAGATGTATCTAATTTCTTCCCCCAAACTAATGCTACTGTTTTCAAAAGATGATACTGTGGCACCAGAGCCCTCTTTTGGGCCAGTATTCCACACACAGTTTGCAGGGGGACTCATTGTAAAGCTAAGCACCGGTACAAGGTTTTGCAAAACCAATTCCTCGCACGGGGCAATCGGATGTGTGGTTTGGGGCAGCACCATTACACAGCAGGGTCTCCAGATGCACTGATACAAAATACAGTATAAGGAGTCCCCAGTCCTGATCTTTGTGAGAAATAAGCAGATCTCCGCTCAGAAATAAGACTGAGATCCGATTGTTAATTGTATAGTGGTATAAGCAAGTTTCCTCAACACACTTACAAATCCCTAATAACAAAGGACTTGAATTATTTGTAGTAATTATTGAGCAATTCATTATGAGCTAGCAAATAAGTTTAAAAAAAACCAAAAAAACCCCAAACAACTCGTTGGCCGCTACCAGGAAATTGGTCAACACAAAGAAATAAATTAATCAAAAATTATCCTATATGAATTATCTGGGTAGTCCTGGTAAATATATAGCCTCTTCCCAATTTTATTAGCTGCTGCCCAGCTCTCACACACAAAATGCCAGTGATTGCATGTGCAATAAATATTAATGGTTCATAAATTAAATAGCATTATTCTTCTTGACATAACACCATTTTGCAAGGCCCCATAGAAAAGGTACAGGCGGTTTGTTGAGCAAGCTCTGATAGAAGAAAAATATGCCTTTGTTTTCGCTTTTAAAAGTATTTGTCAGGATTTATAGGGTATATCCAGAAGGCAATTAAGGCGACATTTTACAGAAAGCTATCATATGCCCTCAAATAACAAACAGCAATAAAAGGGAAGTGTGATCGGTGAAAACAATTTGATTTATAGAATTACATTTCTAAAATGTAGATACTTTCAGTCTAAACAATTTGTTTAGGAGAAGCTTATGCATATAGATAACCCAGACTCTTCATAACGAGTAAGCTGCATTGTTCATATTATAGCAGTGCACTGCTACCAAGGCTTCCTTTTTGGGTGACAAAAGCAAGGCGGGCTCTGTCCCCTCAAATACCACTTCCTAGAAGACAGCAGCACCGGGGCACAAACACAAGCCAGAACAAGGCAGCGCACTGGGGCGTCTGCTGTCACACAGGCATCACTGCTAAAGGGAATTTCAAGGCTAGCCTAGGAGGCACCCAACCGAGTTGTCCTCCTGGGGTTACAAGGAACTTTTCCCACTCCTGGCAAGAAACATAAGGAAAGGTGAAGCAGGAGGGTGAAAAAGACTGGCATCATCTTCCGGGCAGAAACAAGAGTTAACAGCTTCATAGCCTCATGGGGCAGGCCTGGAAGGGTCTTAAAAAGTGAAGAACTACAGTGTATACGGGGAGGAAAGCAAGCCAGTGGAGAGAGGCAAGAAGAGTGATGAAGTACTTAAATTAACAAAGGCAAGAAGTGAATCTCAGGTGCAGCATTTTAAACAAATATAAATGTAGTGTGAGTGTTCTAAGTAACTCCAAACATGAGGTGATGAAACCTGAGTCAGAATTTTAGTTGTGCGGACACAGAGATGCTGCTGCACAGAACAGAACAGCAAAACACAGATGCCCTGGAAGTAGGGTGTGAGGATGACACACTGAAACAACACTCACATTGCAGGCTGAGCCGTGACAAAGACACTGGGTGGTCTTGTCTTCAGTGCCTGGAGAAGAAAAAAAAAAAAAAAGAGAGAAAGTGACCTTTAGCAAGGAAAGGGCAAGAGACTGAATTTTGTTAACTGAATTTCCAAAGAGTTGTCCAAAATGCTACAAGCTTAGCTTGCATTTGCTGAGTGCGCACAGATCCCTGAATCTGAGTCCATATATGAGATTTCCAGAGATAGCACATCACCAGAAAAAAAGAAAATGCCGTTAGACCTCCAGCAAAGGTCTGTCACTACTGAAGGCATTTCAGTGCAGAAATAAGGATAAACTGGGAAGTATCTATAATAAGACACCAGAAAGCAGTTCATTAAGCTTTAGGGCAAAAGAAGAGAGGATGGAGAGAGGGAAATGGACTGAAGGGTTATGGTTTATTTTAAGGTATAGGAGATTACAGTGAGATCATATTTTCTGTGGAGGAGTCTGCAAAATTATACTGGTTAAGAGAAAGGGTATGGAAGGAATTGCTAACTGAGAAGCCTGAGGGACTGGAGAGCATATAAAATGTGCTAAAGTGGGCTTTTTAGTCACTCAAAAAGTAAGCTTAGAGTTGCTAAAGTAAAGAGGATGGACATTTCTGATGATACAGGTAGACTGAAACTTAGCAACTCAGTCAAGGGAAACGCCGAGTTCTCTGCAACTCTGTCTGTTGTTAGGAAGGACCAAACTAGCTCCCTGTGGAAGGACCAAGTCACAGCAAATAAGTTTGATGCAGACAGTTTATAAGCTGTCCATTCCTCATTTGAGATGGGACCTGAACTGGTCGAGAAGTCTGTGGTTTGAGTGAGAGTAATACAGATATGGAGATACTGCTTCTTTCTTGTTCTCTCTCTCTTTAGTACACATGTAATATAAGATGGCATTTGCTTTGTCTCTCACAAATATCGATTCACTACAGACAAGCTGAGCTGGGAATCAGCACACTTGGGAATGTGTAAAGAAAAATAATTTCTCACCTTGGGGAAACAGAGGGGGATGTTAGGTGCAGAAAACATAGAGTGACAGAGAAGACACAGCGGTATATAGCTAAAGGATATCTCCTATCCAAGCTGAACTCACCAGCATATGCTCAACACTAGCAGGTACTTACGAAGGACACAACGCATTTTGCCCATTATTTGTAAGACTTCTGGTTGCTCTGGTCAGCAAGTAGGAGTTCAAGGCCTCATCCTTTCCTAGGGGGTTAATGAGAGGGCCTCAGCTGAGAAATTATCTGTGGAGGCACTAAGGAGCAGAAAGATCTTGTGCGTATAGTAGTGCAAAACTAAAGGATATTCACACCTTCAGTTTTTATAAAGTAAAGCTATTTCTTCGGCTCAGTTAATTTCTTTACAGCATTTCAGAAACCTGTAGGACTGGAAGAGATACTGCCAGATCTGATGAAAAGAAATATTAAGTAATACTAAATGCTAGTTATTTGGACTTCATTTAGTTTCAGGAACTTGACAGTAAGTGACAGAGCTCTCCTGGGGGCTCTGCTTCTGCAGTTTTACCATGACCCCAAACTGGGCACCAGTGCTAGTACTTTAGCAGTTGATTCCTTCATAAATAGAATATTTCTGTTTGAATTCACTACCTGGATCAAAACAGTCATGTATATTCAGCATCCAAAGAATCCCATGTGCCCCTGTCATTTTTTTTTATGATCAGCAGAAAATATGATCTGTACATTGAAAGTAAAGGATATAAAAGTGCAGAACATCTGCTTGCTACAACCGCAACAACTGCCTGGCTCTGAACTGATGAAACATGGCAATATTCAGTAATTTATAGAGCAACAAAGACAAAACAATAGGAGGTTGCACTTCCATGACCAACAAGGCAATAAAACAAAAGAGGGGGGGGAATGTGTAGTCAGACCAAAAGTGACATAGATATTTCTGCTTCCTACAGTAAATAAAACATGCTGTGTCAGCTGGAAAAAAAAGCACTCCAGCAATGCTGTCCACCTTAAAAGAAAGGTAGCAGCAAGGGAAGGTCATCTGCCACAGCTGCAGCATGTTTAATGTGGAGTTGGTTCCTCTGAAGGAGCCGGTACCAAGACAGCCAGGGTCCAGCGAGCCACAGGAGCTGCTCCCCACAATAGCCTTGCTGGCAGCTCAAGGGCAGAGCTTGCAGCTGGACTTCTGAGAAACACAAAACTCAAACCACTGTTTTGGAAAACTACAAGAAGTTGCTTCCTCATATCACGGCATCGTATTTCTAGGCTACAGACTGACAGAGAAAAGAATTAACTTATTCCAATGTGTCCATGTTACACTGGTGATTTATTTCACTGTCTTTACCTCTACGCATGCCCTGCAAATGGAAGGATTTTTTTGTCCACACTAAGCACTGCTGTTTTATGTCTAGAAATGCTTTCCATCACACAGCCCAGAGAAAAGTCTATTGATTTTGGAGAGTTTCACCATTATACAAAAGCTGGACAACAAGTCACTATCAGTTTTGTTTAAGGAAAAATTTCAACACCAGTGCACGCAATTTCAGCATAAAGAAAAAACACATTAATATAGCAAATACCTTATGGTTTCTTCCAGCCAACAGAAGAGAGCTTGAGCCATGGTCTGTTCCACCACATCAGCCAGAAAGGTGCTTATTCCTCACAGCCAAGGACTAACAAATTATCAGAGAGCAACAAGCTGGCATCTTAAACTGCCCAGCCTTTCCTGCAGCCAAGACCTCACCACTCTGCAGATGGAACGTATTGTCCAAACTATGGCAGGGTTCACCAGGCTAATCTTTACTTTATCTAGGTAGTGATTTGCAGGCAGTGGAAAACAAACAAGCAAACAAATAATGAGATCACAAATTTCCTGAAGCTATGAGAAAAGTAGGTATTGTTTGCATAGTAATTACCCTGGTTCAATTACAGTAAGAAGAGTCTTAAAAGAAAAGTTGGTCTCCTTCCTCTGAGGGCAAAAATGAGTAAGAAACTACAATTATCTTCCCTACTTATTTCCATCAGAGTTGAAGTATTTCCTGTAGAAGATGAAAAAGACAGTACTTAGCATGAAAATAAGACATTTATTTTCAAGAGATATGGGAAATTCTACACACTACACCTCTAAAACCTTCTGTTCATTGCCCCTAATGTTCAATAATTTTTATCCAAAAGTAGTACTACTTCTTAGATAGACTATCAACTGCTCTCCAGTCACATCATTATATGCCAGGCGTGTTAATATAAACCTGCAGTCATTCTGCTGAGGTCCCTGTTCTAAAAGTGGTCTTGATTATTTTTCCATACTATCTTAGTGTAGTTTCACAGATGACACTGATAGTCCCCATTTACACAGTGAGAATAAATCCCTAAGATCATAACACTATGCATTTTGAAACCTGCAGATGACTTTCCCCAAGAAATTGCACAAATAAATCACCTGAAAGCAGTAACAGTGTAGGAAAATTCTACAGCTCCAGACAATGTGCAATCAGCCAGCGCACACTGTATATATTCCTTTGTCTTTATCACGTCTGACAAGTGTACAGTTTGACACTGACAACAGAGACTGCCTGTTCATCAGGAACAGGGCAGAATTTATAGAAAAACCTCTTGAAAGAAAGCACTCCAGCTGGAGTGCCAAATCTCCATGTCAGCTCCAGACTGGTAATAATTTGTGCTCTATTTTCCTATAAAGCAGCCTTTTCTTAGAAGAATATTCAAAGAGCTTTTGGAGCTGAGTGTAAATGCTTCAGCTATAATACGTCTACTAAAATGACGTAGTGCAACTACAGGGAGAACAAGCACAGATGATTCAGGATGTAGCAAAGTATATAGAACTGCCTTTTGCCTCTAAATTACCATGTTAAAAATGGTTTAGGTCAACTGGATGGCTGCCTAGCAAAATTTGCTGCTGAAACGGTCCAGTTTCTAAGTCAGAGGAGCCAGATTCTGATCACATGCACGCTGACATGCTATTGAGAAAATATTAACTATGTCAGTGAAGGAAGTGTCAGGTTTTTATTGAGTCCAAGGGATGAGAAATCACTGCCACTGTCAATGGCACAAACCCCCCATTTTTACTGTTGCTGCCTGCTGTGGGACTACAGATTCAACAGCTCAGCTGAGAGGCCAAGCACTATGCTGCACTTTCATATTCATTGCAGTGATAGCTCCCAGACGTTATCTGTACAGCATAGAAAAACTCACAGCCCTAATGTGCATTATAGTTACAACCTTTACAGGTAACAGCTTTCCCAACAGGTGATGCAAAAGTGCAACTCTGCTGCTTGGGATATTTTGTTGTTGCATCTTCAGGAGGCCATAGGGAGGTCTGTCCTGCCTTCACATGCCAATACTGCCATGCGTAGAGTCCTCCTGAATCTGAATCTGGTGGACTCCACAAATGCAAAATGGCAAAAGGGTTTTTACCTGGGAACAAGTGTACTGCTCGCAGCAGTGAGGCAAGTGGAAGGCTGTGGAAACCCCTCTGGAGAGGATCTGACTCTTGGGAAGCAGCTTAGCACCCAGGTTATTTCTTTGTGCGGTTCTCTATGGCACAGGTCATAGGTCTTACATACATGTGGGACCACAAAGGGGATTTGCCCTTTTGCAATGCCAGAAGGAGTGGCAAACTGAGAGAAGGCAGGAGAGGATGCTCAACTCCACTAGCTTTGCACCACAAGGGCTTTCTGTGGCAAGTCTTTCCCTCTGCTGTCCTGATAATGAGCAGCAAGCTCTGTTTCGTCAAATTCGAACAGAGTCGAACAGGAGGTGCTGACAGAAGAATAAATACGCATGCTCTGGGTCAAATCCTGAGAAGTCACCATACTAGGAGCGGTACAGGGGAATGCGGCAGCCCGCCAATAAAGGAAATGACATACTGGGCAAACCAGAGGACCATTTAAAATACTCAAACCCAAACTATTGGCAGACATCCTGCAGGCAAGGTCAGATGGCATTTGCAAGGCAGCAGGGAGGAACAGCCTCTGCAGCTGTAACCGTTCAAGCAGAGGGCAGGAACCACCCTGGGGGACGCAGCACAGCCCTCCACATCTGCCACCATGGCCCCTGTGAATAGCTACCCCCAAAAACTGTATCTTTATGGCTACTGACACTGACAGATGGCAAAGCAGGAAATTATTGGCCTTGGGACCTGAGCTCAGACTGATGCATGAAAAAAACCTGCAGAAAATCACCTTATACAGCTGGAATTGGAATCGATAACTTATCAACACTACGGAGAAGGGGGGGGAAAATCCCAGTTCTCTCTGGCCTAGTGGTTCTGCTTACTAACTAGGGCTATTCTGTAGCAGTCAATATTTTTGCAAACTGGACGTAATTCATGCACAAGTACAACATGGATTGAGGGTGGCTGAGGAGAAAGGGAGATAACAGAACAAAACCTTTGCCTGGACAGTATTTGGATTTGGAGAAGTTCTGAAGCACCTCCGTCAGATGACACAATTTCTTCCTCTATGACAGCCCAGAAAAAAAATGGTGTCACAAGGTCACCATGAATTGTACTCCCAAGGGGAAAAACAAAGGTTGTCATCATCAATGGTAGGTGAGACTAGGAAAATATTAAGTGCTGCCTTTGTGTGTTGCAATTGTTATTATACCTTCCCAATATGTAATTTGATTTCTAGAAGCAAGTATTACATAGTGTCTGTTTTGAGAAGAAATTTTCTGGCATACTTCAAAAACGCAAAATTCACAGAGAATTGTTTTTTAAAGAAGTTAATGTGTCTGAAAACTCTGTTTCATTTACAGTCTAAAGGAAAAACATAAATACCTTATCAACCCTTAAATTGCATGCAATTTGATGCACCAGTATCAAGTTAAAAATGAATAATTCCATGCCTAAAGGAAACAACTCTCACTTCATGTTGAGGGTCATTTATGTGAGTTGTGCGTATTTATCCAGATGAGGAGAAAAGTATAATACACACTCGCATTGCGGGGTGGGGGTGGGGGGATTAAAAAAATAATAACTCTATTTTTGTAATTCTATTGAGTTTTCATATTGTCACGCAGACAAATTGGTTCTATATTCCTGAGCCATGCTGCATTATGCCAGGGGAGGAAGGCACATCCCTGCTTCACTAAATTGTGGGGGAGTAGACTCAGTGGAATGAAGAAAGAAAGAAAAAAAAAAAAAAAAGCTGATGAACACAATCCATTCTCAGCTGAAGTTGTGGGTGGGCTCCAGGATATTTTGGTAACTCACTTGCACAATATACTGCTGCAATGTGCAAAAAAGAAACAATGCCAGCGTGCTGCACACACCACAGTTTTAACCTCCTGTAAACCGAGTCACACACCTTGGCCACACGGTGTTCATCTGGATGGAAGATGCAACAAGTGAGCCGGGGTGCCCCATCCTGCTGCCAGCAGCAGGCTGACCCCCCCGCCATGGGACGGCAGGCAGCACACCCCCAGGCTTCTCCACATGCAACCCCAATTGTAGCAGCACAGGGAGTTGCCACCCTTCCTCGCCAGCACCAAACCATGGGGGACACCGCTGAGGCTCTGTACACCCACAGCCTAGCTCAGGTGCTTGCTCCGCATCTCTCCAATGCCCAAATCACGGCTGGCAGTGGCCCAGGGCTGGCCCTAGGAGAAGTCCAGCTCCCAGGACAGGCCCTTGGCTCCCACAGCCAGCACCAAAATTGCACCCAGGGAACTTGCTCCCTACACAAACAGATGCACTCACTGAAAATATAAACCCATCTCCCTGCCTGCCCTGGATGCTCCAAGTTACTCCTAGAGAGGTCCAAAAGCCCACAAAACCCCATCTCCCGCCCAGGTATTAATACAGACTCTCTTGTACACACGTTTGATAATTTTCTGCAGTGAACAGTGGAACACGCATTGCAAAACGTAAAGGTGAAATAAAAGAAAATAGCATTTCTCTAATGGTGAAAAAGCGGACAGCCAAAGGCTGTAAATTGCTTTACAAGGTCCCACCAGGCATGATGGGTTGCTGCTGTCTTTTCTCAGAACTTAACTCCTCTTTCCTCTGTGAGCCTATAGGCAAGGAAGCAGGTTTTAAGGCAAATCAGAGACCTTCTGCCACCCTCATTCATGCAAGGGACCCCCTCTCCCCTCAGCTGGACCAGTTAGAAGGAATTTATCCGGCTACTAAGTGCAGGTTCAAGGTCCCTTAATATGTTATTTCTTACCTTGTGATAGGCATTTGTCATGGTTTAACCCTAGCCAGCAACTAGGCACCACGTGGCTGCTCACTCACTCCCCCCCCCCCACCCAGTGGGATGGGGGAGAAAGTTGGGAAAAGAAGTAAAACTCATGGGTTGAGATAAGAACGGTTTAATAGAACAGAAAAGAAGAAACTAATAATGATAATGATAACACTAATAAAATGACAACAGTAGTAAAAGGATTGGAATATACAAATGATGCACAGTGCAATTGCTCACCACCTGCCGACCGATGCCCAGTTAGTCCCCAAGCGGCGATCCCCCCACCCCCACTCCCCCCAGTTCCTATACTAGATGTGACGTCCCATGCTATGGAATATTCCTTTGGCCAGTTTGGGTCAGCTGCCCTGCCTGTGTCCCCTCCCAACTTCTTGTGTCCCTCCAGCTTTCTTGCTGGCTGGGCATGAGAAGCTGAAAAATCCTTGACTTTAGTCTAAACACTCCTTGGCAACAACTGAAAACATCAGTGTGTTATCAACATTCTTTGCATACTGAACTCAAAACATAGCACTGTACCAGCTACTAGGAAGACAATTAACTCTATCCCAGCTGAAACCAGGACAGCATTTTTCTCCACATCCTGAGTATTCAAAGAAAGCTAGGTAAATCCGACTTAAGACCAAAATTCACCTCTGAGCTCAGAGCAAGATTATCACGCTATTAGGATTCATTCTGGGGACCATTACACATACTGAGAAAAAAAGTGGCTATACAAGAGCGGAGTGCTCTCAACCTTCTCATCTCAGTGAACTTCAGCTATGAGAGAAGAATGGCCCAACATTGACAGAGAAGAGACAGTACAATAGAAAGGCGTCCAAACACAAAACTCTGTTCCAAAGTTTCTATGATGGTTTTGTTCAGCCCTGTGGAAAATACGCATATATCTGGGTTTGCTGATTTTATTTTCTTTGACATTTGAAACTTATAACAAATTGGACTCAATTTAATACAAGAATTTCTAAGCACGTACATGTGGCATTTCTTTCCAAGTAATTTTCTTCTCTTATTATCAGAATAACTCATTACGTACGTGACAAAGTCTCTGTGTCAGTACATTCTAAACCTTACAAGAACAGGATTGTACCAGAATTAGGTATTCCGTATCAAATGCATCTTTGACAGACTCAAGTAAATGAGGAACAAAAGTTTAAGGCTGTCTGAAACTAAGTGCAGTTGTCAGCTGCTGTTTTTCAAACAAGCCATGTAGTACTCACATCCTTGGAAAAGCAGTGATACAGAGCCAGAGAAATTAACTGTATCCCAGGGGCTTGAGATTGAACGCTAAAAAAAATAAAAAATAAAAAATTACGTGGTTCTTCCTATATAGAGATTCAAGAAGGTAGTGGAAAAAAAATTATTAAATGCTTGTTTGGGGAAATTTTTTGAACCAGAAAATTGCGTAGAAGATAGCTCAAAACAGTGAAAATTATTAGCATAATAAAACCAAAAACGTGCATATGGTACAGTCAGTTAACAATAAAATTTCATAATTGCACCACCATAGTTACTCTTAGCAAATACCAGCTCTAGACTCAACAAAAGAGCTCTTCCTTCTCCCACTGACTCGAACATAGCTACACACATGAATTTATCTAGTTATCTATCCTAAGTTTGTATAATTTTGGAAAAAAAAAAAGGGAACCCAACACACACACACACACAGAAACCCACCCTCCATCTGCAAGGTCAGATCAGAGAGCCAAAGGGTGCCCCACACAACAGAGCATCTCTGCCCCCATGCTCCCCCTGGCTGCCCCAGAGCCAGCTCCGCTTCCCAGCCCTGCTGTGCTCTGTGGCAGCATGCCAGCCTTGAGCAAGTATTGAACAGGACCTGAGTATTCAGTATCTTTTGGTTTCAGCTCATCTATAAAATGATGACAAAAAGCAGACTTTTTGTTGGGGGGAATTTTCAGCTGGATCAGGCCTATAACGTAGTACTGCAAAAAAGCCAAGCAACCGGAGGGGGGGGGGGCAGGGGGGGGGGACATGACAACCCAACAAAAAAAAAAACCAACAAAAAAACCCCAAACACCACACCAACCCAGCCACTATGTATTCAGTAAGAGTACTACATCTATATGCCATCGCTTCTGAGAGGAGTGCAGGCAGAGGAGATCATCATCCGTGTTGGGCTGCAGGTTTCTCTCTGTTCTGAGCACCTCACCACATGCAACGTGTGCATGAAAAGGCGTGGTGTGAAATGGAAAACCCTGCATAACAACATAGTGGCTTGGTTGATACAGCTTAACAATTGGCCATGAAAACAAACAAACAAAAAGACAGGACTGTACTTGAGAAATACCTGTTTGCTAACTTAATTCTTATCATACAGTCAGATCAGTCAACTGCAAACACAGTTACAGATATCTGTAATAAAATATTAATAGCTCTTGTATACTGCTTCCACAAGGTAATGTAGTGAAAAATGAATGTTGCTAACACACTTCCACATTTTCTCTTCTGTTACGGCTGAAAGCTTACACTGGAGAAAGCCAGTTTACTGCAGCATTATTCCTTTTTTCTTCCAGGAGGTATTTTTCCTTTAAACCTTAGAGAATAATTAAAATTCCTCACACAGGACAATGGTAAATAAGATTAGGGCATGCATTTCAAATGTAGCATACTAATGGCATTTTTGGACCTCATAATAAATCATCTCTATTCTCTGCAAGCAGTAGAGAAAATGGATAAAATATCTGAAATATACATCCCAATATATGAGTCCCATAACTTCACTCTTATCTTTCCATGTCTCTGACTTGCCCAGACATCTTGGCATTGTAGACAGAATATTAGCTTTTTTTATACATCACACAACAACCCAATAATCTCATTAACTGCAAATACTGTAGGAATGCAGCAGCCTGCTGATACCCACAAAACCATTTCAGCTTTTGCCAGGGCCAGTTGTCAGCAATAAGCAGCCAAACATACATTGCTCTATCTGATTCACTTTATCATTTCATTTTACAGCTTCTGTTTAGCACTGAGCTGATAGAAGAGAAATGTTTTAACATTCAATATGAGGACTGCTTATGTCAATACACTGAAGCTGCTTTGGTTTTGTACCTAACCTTTGGATGATCTCATCTCTTCCATAGGTTTCTGACATTTATGTTTGTTCTGAGTAGCTGCAGTTTACCCTACTGCAAACAGTAGGATCATGACTGGATATTTCCCTTATCTGATAGGTTTTCTCTCAGCTTGCTTTTCTTTTTCCTTCCATATAACATCAGCAGAAACCATTGCAGTGTTTTCCACCTCCCCTGGGCTATATCACACTGTATCTATTGAGACAACTACAAACCTTGTTTCCTGGTTTGGGGCAAATCCATTTCTCCTGATTCAACTTTGAGTTCAGGTAAATCTCAGCCCTCTGTTAAACCCTGGGAGGGTGAAATGGCCATGTGTATGCTATGCCTGATAAACCCTGTCCTAGTTTGCAAGAAATCCTGCTGGTTTTGCACATTAGACATTTCTTAATATTTCTTTCCTCTAGGAAATCATTTTGGCTAAACAAGGATAACAAATTAGTTTGTCTTCTAGTTTTCACAACTAGTAGAAATGAAAAGAGGAATAAAAGATTAAGGAATATGGAGTGTGGGTGCTTTTATTTTCAGGAAATTTCATAGATAAAAGAGAATTTTTTTCTTCCAACAGACATTCTCCAAATCCCCTTTAAGTTCAATTTTCTGCTGTACTTCCCAGATAAGCATTCAGTACTTCTTGGTTTTAGCTCATGCAATCAATATAAATCAGAAAATTGTTACCCTCTGAATGCTAACTAACACATTTTCTCTTTTCTCTTCAATAACTTCAGGCTAGAGCAGGTACTCCTCACGCGGGTTGCTGTTTGCGGTCTTCAAAGATGAAATCTTTATCATGGACTTTTGTTACTTTACAATCTTTACTATTGACTTTCAAGTTCCTGTGACAATGGAAAGGCTGTCACTTTGAGGCCAGCCTTCAAAAAACTTCAGCTTATTTACAGCAGCATGAGCTGAGCGTGCCAGCTGACTCGTGCCTTATTCCTGTGTCTGTGGGAAGGCTCCTTTTCTGCACCAGATGCACCACCAGCATCACACCAGCCATCACAGCCTGAGGGCAAGCGCAGACCCCCATGGGGTTGGCATTAGTGCTCGCTCAGCTCCCTAAACCTACTGCCAAGTAGGCAGCTGGAAGCTGTGAAGTTTAGTCAGAAATTTTGATGGAAAATGCCAAAAAGATAACTAAAAGCTGCCGAGGCTTTTCTTACATCAAGGACTCAGAAGTTCCACTTACAGAAAGCTTAGAAGTGAGATCAGCAATTCAGGGAGCTGGAGAATTTGATTATATGATAGCTCAGTTATTGTGATTGTAATGGCAACTCCACCTGAGGCTACAACCACTTCCCAGGTCAACTCAGCTGTTCAGGATGTATCTGGTCTGGAGGATCTTGTTTAGAAATAGCTGTTAACTCTTTTGGGGAAGATTTCCACGGCAAGCCAGCAAAATCAGTGATACAACAATATTAACAAATCTCACTCACACAAAAATCCAGTTAAATGGAGAAATAAATGCACACTCATTTCCCAAAGTACAGCACACGTGAAGTCCTCCCCTAATGGATGAGCACCAAAGTGGGTGCCTGAATCATTCCAATGACTTTCTAGCAGAAAGTATCATTGTATGCAGGACTTGGTCACCATTTTCAGTTCAGCACTTGGAAAAAAGCAGTAACCTGCTTTGAAGGGGAGTCAATCCATTAATTAATAATGGGAGACAAATTAAAATACGGTAGCATTAAAACAGTATGAGAAGGAAGGTGTGACTGAGGTACTGTTCACCTAGACACAGGCAGCTCCCACACAAGCACAGAATTACAAACAGGCTAAGGTGACAGCCACACAAGTACACCCTTACCCCACTGCCCAGGGCACTGCACCTCTGGGGGTGTCCCCACAACACTGTGCCTCCAGTGGTGCTCACAAGCTATTTCAGATTCAGCAAACCCCATACACTCCTCCTGCAGCAATTCAGCATTTTTTTGGACCCCAAAACGACTTGACATTACTCTTGAAGCTATCCAGCTCTCCAGAAGCTCTTAAAAAACAGACACTCCACAAGCACAAAAACCCCTCCAGATTTCCTCAGTCAGCCACAACTTTTCCAGTTTGTGACACAGCCTTACTCATCGTCTAGCTACAGCACGTTTTTACAGCTACAATCCATTTAGCTACAAAATATGGGTCCAAGCCACTTCCAGATTTTTCCCCCCAGAGGAAAACCTTCTCATTTAACCCACTTCTCAGCTTATCCTTCCGACAACATAGCCACACTGCTTATCAGAAGGAGCAGAAAAGACAGGAATGAAGAAAACAGACAGAAATAACTCTTTTTCTTCCAGAAATTTCAAATGCTATCATTCTCTTATTGCTAGGCATCCTGCTCACCTCCTCCTCCATGCAAGTGTGAGCACCAGCAAGGGTACAGGTCTCAGAGGTATTGCACATAGTGCTGCTTTATAGCTGTCGTTTCTGATTAAAAGCTGCAGGTGTACTCCACTCGAGCGAGGCTGGATCTCTCTCCGGGACTGCCGTCAGTCCGCATAAGGCCCCTACATAAAACAAAAAGAAAAAAAAAAATGAAACGCTGCAGCTCTTTGTGTTCATCTGGCTCAGCAATGAACATCTAAATATAAAATGTTTATTGTCACTTAAGGTGAGCTCTGTGTCCCAAGCCAACGAGTTGGCATCCTGCAAAGCCAGGCATATATTTGCAATTGTTGCCATCCAATAGTTTGCATTGTTATGAACTAGATTTAATGGTTACACTCTGTATCTATTACCCATTTAAATTACTCTTCCAGCATGTGAATATTAAACACTGGAAAAGGCAGATGAATGCCTGTACAAAACTACAGTAAGAAAAGAAAGATTCTAACAAAATGTTTAATAGAAACAAGTGGCACCCTGACTCCAGTGATGTTTCACTCCTCTCTGCTGAGCCCAGAACTGGATGACATTGTTCCAAACTTGTTAGCGTAGAATCATAGAATAGTTTGGCTTAGAAGGGGCCTTCAAATGTCATCTAGTCCAACCCGCCCCCCCCCCGCAATGAGCACAGGCATCTTCAACTAGGTCAGGTTGCTCAGAGCCCTGTCCAACCTGACCTTGAAGTTTCCAGGGATGGGGCATCTACCACCTCTCTGGGCAACCTGTGCCAGTGTTTCACTACTCTCACTGTAAAAAATTTCTTCCTTATATCTAGTCTGAATCTACCCTTTTTTAGTGTAAAACCATTACCCCTTGTCCTATTGCAACACTCTCTACTATAAAGTCTGTCCCCAGTATGCCAGTAAAGAAAACATTTCCATCCTTACTATTGTCCTGTTTGAGTCTTGATTTATGAGATCTAAATTTTACACATGAAAGCATTCTTAAGAAAATCATACAAATTAGTCCCTCTGACCTAAATGGCAATAGGAAAATAAATAAATAAATAAAAAAAAATCACATCACCAAGCTGCTTTTGATAACTTTTTTCCCCACAAAAACTTTCCTGCAGACCAGGTGTTCTTCCATGTTTATTTTCAAATCTTTCTTCCGTCTTTCAAACTTAAGGGGAAGAGATTCAACATTTTTGAGCATGATTCCAAGTGCCACGAAGAATTATTGCACTGGGGAGAAAGGAGGACTTTCCACTCAAATTTTATTTTCTTAATTTGGTTTTTTGTTGGTTTTTTTTTTAAATCTCATGCCCAGGACATGGACATCTTTCCATAGACTATTTCTAAAGCTGAGTGCTTGGAAAAGTCCTGTCATCAGGACACTGCAGCGGTGTTCAGATCATTCTGCACTGGAGAGTCCAACATCACCAAAAACTTCCTGAGAAATTTTGAAGGAAAAAAAAAAAAATCTCTATTTTGAAGGAAAAAAAAAAAATCTCTATTTTGAAGGAAAAAAAAAAATCTCTATTTTGAAGGAGAGAAAAAATCTCTATTTTGAAGGAGAGAAAAAATCTCTATTTTGAAGGAAAAAAATCTTTATTTTGAAGGGAAAAAAAATCTCTATTTTGAAGGAAAAAAAATCTCTATTTTGAAGGAAAAAAATCTCTATTTTGAAGGAAAAAAAATCTCTATTTTGAAGGGAAAAAAAATCTCTATTTTGAAGGAAAAAAAAAAATCTCTATTTTGATTTTAAAAGACACCATTGTCAGGAACAATTATCCCTCATTTTTCTCATTCTCTTCTTTTGCTATAGCTTCTGGGAGGGAGCTATCCAGCTGTCATTTCCTCCTTAGCATGACACTGCATTTCTTTGTTGCAGCCAGCTCTAGGAAGTCATTTGGACAGTTAGTGTCCAGCCTGTAGAGGACAAGTCCAAGTCTCCCCACCAAGTGACACTGTAAGGACATCATGCTGCCATGGTCCATCCTCACCATGCAAGGAAGAAAAACAAGCCAAAAACGTTTTACTAGTTCGGGTTCCCCTGAAGACAGGGAAGGGGGCCAAGATTGTGCAAAGTTAATCGTGCCAGGGTGCGTGTACGAGGGGTCCCCGTACACGAGGGTATGACAGTCCCTTGGTACAAGACCTGGGCACAAATGTCCTTCATAGCACTGGGGTGGGAGGGAACAGTCATCATTCAAGCACATCCCTGCGTGGCTCCTTTGGACTGTACCCCTGATCCCTCCTATGTACCTGAACTGCTCGTCTGGATTTCTACAGCAGCTGTTGACACCCTTCCTTGGCCTCCTCCCAGCAGAGCTTCCCTGCTCCTGCAGGGCTGGCTGGCAGAAAGGGCCACAGGACCTCCTGCCATCTTCCAAAGCAACAATCCCCGTAAAATGTAATGGATCCCAGAGGTGTTCAGTGGCAGCAGGAAGAAGCAAACAAAAAAACAAAACAAAAAACCCCAAGAACTTTCTAGCATGAACAACTGAAAAAAGATCCTTTGAATCACCAGATCTTCTCTGCTGCCCATAGTCAGTTCTCCTAAACTCCCCTAAAAAAAAAACACAAACCACAAACCAAACCAAAAGAAAGAGAAAAAAAAAAAAACCCACAAACCACAAAACCAAAACAAAAAAACCCCAGTGAACAAAGATCCTCACATTCAGCCTCCAGTGAATAAGGGCAGGGAATGAATTATGGGATAGCAGATCCTTCACAGACCAAGCCTGCCTGGTCTCTGCTCTCATTTTATTGCGCAGCATCTGCCTGCTGCTCCTGGCCCAGCAGTAGCCACTGCCACGACGCTACCTGTCATCGGAGAAGGGTGGCAGCTTCTCATAGGGCTTAGAGGCACAGTCTGACACATCATGAAAGTCATTCCCTTTCTTAGTCACTAATTGAAGTTGGTATTGCAATTTTCCTCTCTGACCTTTGGATTCTTGCAGCACGGGCATTACTGTAAAAATCTCCCAGCATTGTAGTCTGACCATTACAGGCTCTTATTTCCCATAACCTGCTCCCAGTGCAGCCCACTGACAATCCTCCCGATGCGGCAAACGCCAGAAACATCTGTGGTAGCAGATTCCCCCCAAGTTAAGGGAGAAGCTGGAGAGTGGATCAGCCTGGTTTGGTGAGAGCCCCTGCTAAATATTGCTAAATGCTTCTCTTCCCTGTCCCTCTGCTCCTGCCCTTGTGGGTGCTGTGGTCCCAAGAAATCTTCAGACAAGGGGTTTCACAAACCCTGGCCCTGGCTACAGCCCAGTCCCAGGGAGCTGCAGGAACACCCCAGATAAATGTGTGTGTGTGTGCACACACCATCCTCAGGCACTGGGACCACCGAGGTCCCCAAACACTGTGGTCCTCCCTCGCAGGTGCTGGGTAAAAGGGTGTTTTAAGGTGATTCCAACCAGTCTTGCACGAAGGAAACAGCCTGGAAAACAGCCTAAACATTTATGTAAACACCATGGAGAAGGGGTGCATGGGTATATACAGAGAGATTTTAATCTTCAGCTTTTCCAAAAGAAATAAGCACCGAAAACAAACAAAACCCACCCCAATTAGATGAGGGGTAAGCTTTCAACACCTCTGATTTGACCACACCACCTAAAAATAACCGACAACCATCACACCCTAGTGATCATCATAAAAAAAATTGTATTGAAGGCCTCCCCAGTACTAAGTTCCAATCAGATAGTTCAGAAACTCAGATTAAAAATAGACAGAACTCCACTTTTTGTTCTGAAACAAGTGCAATCATTTAAACTACTGTTAATAATATGTCATTGCCAGGTAGTTGCCCTCACAAGATATCTGACACCTAATCTATTACCATCTGCTTATATTCAACTAAAAATGAGATGCAACAGCATTTAAAGCTATACAGAGCTCTTTCAGCTGGATAAAAAAGCATGAACACATTTTCTTCACTCCTCTCAGTCTGGCTCATACCTCAAGGTCTGCATAGGTTGCAGAGGGTGATTTTTAAATTCCTACAGTCTTCTCAGAGTTTAAGCTTTAAGTTAACACGAAAAGATAGATTTGAGCTTCCAACACTGCAAGATACCGCTGTAATATGGCATCAACAGTCATGCCATTTTAATCAACAATGTTCCTATTCAGTGAAGCACATTTCTGATCTTCAGCCAAATCATGCAAGAGAAAATTGCATTCATACTCCCTGGTACTGCTGCTTCTCAGTAATCCATTACTGCATTGAAGCAGGTCAAAAAACCTGTCTCAAAGACACTTCTGCTATCAGATCTTCAGAGGAGGGGCAGAAGGGGCAAAAAGCAGCACATCTCCAGCCCACAGTCCCACCAGGGCTCCTTTACTCACAACTAGGGACACTCATGGACCTCAGCAAAAATGGGACAGTGGTGAAACACACTCCCAGAAGGCAAGCCTTCTTGCCTCCCCCAAAAAATGAAGCCAGACCTGCCTAAAGCTGAAAACAAGGCTGTAGAAAACATTATTCTCTGCAAACCGCAGAGAGCCGTGCTCTGCAGAGGGAAAGCTCCCATCTAGCTGCCTGCACAGGCACGTACCTGGGACAGAGAGCAGAAATCACAATTTGGCATCTCAGACAGGGACACAAGAACCCCCTTCCCTGCCTGCTACTGATATTCAGCACGATACCGAGATGATGAAGAGTCAGGCAATGTCCGAGATTCTGATTCATCTCTGATAATCAGAAAGTAGCTTTACCTGCACCCTGGGACCAGCAAGCAGCCAGCTCCTTCAGCACCTAGACATTTTGTTGGCAGTGAAAAGCTTCATAATCTTAAGCCTTTACTTCCAATTCAAATACTTCATTTACAAACAGCAAATAATATTTAAGTGCTGTTAGTACTGGGCAGATAAACATCTAGTATCTTTGGAAGAGAGGCAATCCACAATCTGAAGGAAATGCAGCATGGCTTCTTCTGCCTTTTTATTTATTTTATACTTAATGCATTATTATCATCCTACAATATGTGTACTATTTTGGTTCAGTAATTAGGTTTCTTCTCACAGTTGCATCCAGGAAGACAATCTCTTCTGGAAGTTGTCTTTTCTGTCGGTGAATAATTAAAGGAGTATTTTTGGCAGGACATTTTTCTCTCTTCCATCATCTTGGGTTTTGGTTTGGTTTGGTTCTTTTATGCCTAAGCTCTTGTTTCCAGCTTTTGTATCCACCTGTGTTTGCACTGTGCTTAGTCAACACCAAAGCCCAGACATCACATATTTGCAGTCTTGGCAAGTTTTATGAGTCCTGACAACTGTGTAGCTGAATTTCTCACTAATCTTTCAGCAGGACCATAACCCTCAGAACCTCTAAAAGAACTTTTACCCCTAAATTCTTGTGTGCCATGCGCCCATCGACTGAATAGCACTCCACAAAGCACTGTTAAATCTTTCAATTTCCAGGAAGTACATGCAAATTTTATGCCACATTTGAGATAAGAAAATCAGCTCAGTAGTAGAGACAAAACAGAGAATTGGTCAGATGACAGGAGTGATTTAAGGTTACAGCAGATCACTAACTGCACTCAAGTCAAAATCTCAATGAAAGCAAAGATAAATCTCTTTTTGGACTTATTAGCAAGTGTGTCACCAAAACAAGAGTTCTCAAACCAAATCCCTAAACCTCAAAAGTGTTTTGGGAAAATGTATTTTTCCCCCCCCTCTCAATGTTGCTTCTTTACTTACAGTTGTGTCTCATTTTTTTAGCTTTCCCCTCTACCACAGGATCACAGCCCTAAGAGATGCCAATACCCTGACACAGATTTCCCCAAGAGCTTTGGCATTAGCACCAAATGCCACAATGCCGGTAAAGTCATGAGAGTCAGCAGAACCGATAAGCAGTGGAGATCCCTTAAATTACCTTTTCCTGGCACCCTGAACTGCCTCTCCACACAGAGAATGAACTGGGGCGACAGCTGGGGTCGACAGGTGGCGACTATTCCTGCAACTCCATCCCGACTGCTTGCTTGATTTCTGCCTTTGGCTTCCCGAGGGCAGGCAGATGTTCGGCCACTGCCAGGGAAGCAGAGCTTCCTCACGCGTAATGGTGACCTGGGAAGAGAAGCACCACAACCCTCAATGCCCACCCTTCATCCTTGTCTCCCTGAGCGACGGACCTCCCCTCCCACGGCATTCCTGCGAGCAGTCCTGTCCCATTCCCTGCCCGCTGCAGACCACCCACCTGCAATTAGCAAGGGCGGGCACCAAATGAACTCCTCCTGGAGCCTTGCACAAGTGCTTCCACTTCAAGAAGCACAAGAAGAAGCGGGAGGGCAAGACGGGTTCCCGCCGAGCCCCCCTCGTCCAAATGCCTGCCGCTGGAGAACGCCCAGCTCAGCCGCTTGCCCTGCGCCTGGCACACTCAGCTCCCAGGACTGCCGGAGCCCTCGGCACTGCAGGTGCCTAGAGGAAACTCCTGGCCCCAGGAGAAGGCCCCACCTTCTTCTCCCATGGGTCAGCACAGCTGGGGAGGGCTGCCAGTCTCCTCCCTTCAGGCGGTGCTGCCTCGGAGGATCGCTCCCCTCGGCTGCCACTGTGCCCTGCTTTGGGGCCCGCCCTTCCCTGAGGCGATGTTTCCTCCGATTGGCTGCATGAGATCGCTCCTCCCATCCAGTGATGGGTCAGGCGGCTCATCAGTCATCTCTGCTTTGCTCTTGCCAGCTGTGATTGGTGGAGCGGGCATGCCCCGCCTCCAACCAACACCCCCCCCACACACACACCCGGCAGGGAGCCCGGCTTTTTCCCCTCTTGCCACCTCTCCTGCAGGCCTCGAAGCTTGACTGGTGGGTTACCTATCGATCACATGCCTTGCCCCCGCCTCCTCAAATGCGATTGGCTGTCCTGGGCCCACTGACTCCCCAGGGACTGCTGGGTGGAGGTTGCCAGGCAACGAACTCCACCTTTAGGGCTGAGAGCCTCAGCATGGAGCTGTGGGCCCTGAGGAAAGGCTGGGGGTCATCAAAGGCGGGTTTGGACCCGAAAACCGAGGATTTCGGCCCGAAACAGGAGGCTCTGGGCACTACAAAGGATAGGCGCGATGCTACAGCTGACGCTGGGGACCCTGCGAAGGAGGGGAACCTCTTGGTTCCTCTGCCCTTTGCCCCAGGGTGCCGTGTATGGGGCAGGACTCTGGACTCGGGGAGAGGGAAGCTTCCCCTGGGTCACGGGCAAGGCTGTGCCAGCCCAGAGCACGCAGGAGGTTGCCACCTCTGAAGACCGGGACGAAGGAAGACTGGCCAGCTTGGCCCTTGCCGGTGCCCCCGCCACAGCAGGAGCCCCCCTCAGCCTGCTGTTCAACCCAGAAAGGGGCTCCGTTCCCGCTTACATCCTCACCTTTACCAAGGAACACCTTTAGGAAGGACTGGGCAAGGCGGAAGCACGTGCTTCCTTTGAGCGAACTTTGCAGAGCGTTCCGTTTGGGTCACGCGCGTGTGGTGGGACCCGCGGGACAGGGGGCTGAGGCTCACGTGGGCTCGCAGCCGGGCCAGCGTGCACAGCAGCCCAAGGGACAAAACCACGTCTCTGCTGGTGGCCTCCCTGTGTGGAGCTGCCCCTGCCCCCTGCAGATGTGCGGAGGCTCGCTGGGGGTGAGGAACAGCACCAGTGGGGCCTGGGTTAACGGGCAGGGGTCCGATGGGCCAGCCAGATGCTACTCTCCGTCCCTCTGCTCGGCCCCTGTGCCGCTGCTGACCCTTTAAGGTCCCCCCGCCATTCCCCACTCGTCCCCCAGTGCCCCCCTTCCGCCCTCTGCCCACACACCTGTAACCTCCTGTGACCCCCTCGGTTCCCCCCAGTGCCCCCTACTCCCCCCAGTGTGTCACTGGGCAGTGCTGTGGGGGGTCCCAGCGTGATGGGACACCGGGAGGGCGAAGCCTGCTGTGGCGATACGGTCGGGGCTCTCGCGGGCTGTTCCCTGCACCAGCGCGGGCTGGTGCTGGAGGTGGTCGTGCCGCGGTGGGAGGGGTGGCGAGGGGATCCCCATGGGCAGTGGGAGGGCACGCCAAGGCCCCAGGACCCCACGGGGAGACCCCTGCTCTGGGCTCTGTCCTGGCATGACTCCATTGTCCCCAGCCCGGGAAGATCTGAGAGGGGCCCCACAGCTGGCAGCCCCCAGCCTCGGTGTCACCCACACGTTGTCTCACCAGCTGCCAGGGTGCTATTAGGGAAAGAACAGATACACTCCCCTTTCGGTGTCTTTTGATGAGCTTTAATTAACTCCGTGGTGCTGGCTGGGGCCAGGTATTGCGGAGGGATTGCTCTAGTGCCTGCCTCGCTCGGAGGTCCCTGTCGTCCTGCGGTCCCGAGAGATCTGGAACAACACCACAGGCAGCGCCGTGGGGACCTGGTCCCGGCCAGGTGCTCCCCTGGCCACCCCGCTCCAGGGACCCGTTCGCCAGGGATCTTCCCACAAAAAAAGACATCCCAAGCAGCAGTATCTCGGTAAAAGTCCTCTGACCCCTTCCTTCCCCATCTCCTGCCTTACCTCAGCAAAGAAAGCTGTAGCTGTCATCCGCAGTTGAACTGAGCAGGAATTCAGCCACGGCAAGAGGTTCTTCACCAGACAGGGGGAGACGACTCCAGCGTTGAGCAGGACACTGCGCAGGGGTCACAAGCGAGGGACACAGTTACCCAGGAAGGCCACAGGCCGGGCCTCCAAAATTCACTTGCGCTGATGCAGACACTACTCTTCAGCTCCCGACGGCTTCCCGGGCACGCCGGGAGGGTCCCAGCGGCCATTTCCCTGGGCACAGCCCTGCAGGAGTTGGCCAGATGCATCCCTGGGGCTCTTACCTGGTCAGGAGACGCACCCCCTCAGGGTGAGCCACGGGGACTTCCAGGCGAGCCCACACTCCCCAAATCTCGAGCAGCTGCGTCCATTTCTGCGCCATGCATTTGCCCAGCACCAACTTTATAGCTGAAAGGAAAATCCTGGCAAAAGAAACAAAGTGCAAAATAAACAAACCCAATCAAACAAAACAAGTCCAAAGAGCACCACCGCCAGAAACCCCAAGAACTCTCAAATCGCAGCAGGTTCGGGGAAGACTGATCTGCAGCAGAGCTAAATACCCCTGGAATGATGCTTCACAGCCTTCCAGACTGCAGCTAACGACACTGGCATTTTCTTCATGCCCCAGACCCACCGAAGCAGAAGAAAACCCACGCCTCTAGACTGACTCCACGCTAGGTGTCAACCAAGGCCAACACCTCATACCTCTTCCCACCAGCCTTTGGCCAAGAATGACACCAGTGCCCGCAAGAGTCACTGCTCCAGCGGGGGTCCGTTGAGGGAGTGCAATGCTATTGTGCACACAAGGGTATGCAGGAGGCAAGAGGACGGCCATCCGCAGTATGAGCTGCGTAAGACCTTCCTGCCTGGGAGCTGGAGTTGCTCCACGAAGGAACAGAAGTAAAACCAACCGCGACGACCGCTTTCCACATCTAGGAAGTGGGGCAGGCGAAGCCCTCCCTCAGCCCCACAAAGGCACATGCCTTGGCACGGGGAACTGAAGCCAGCCCCTCCATCTGCCCCTTCGGCTCTTTACCTGCACGGCTTCTCCACATGCAGTTGTTTCCAGCTGGTCATGAGCAAAAGCTGCCTCTCCCCACCCAGCATTTCACTGGCCCACCTGAGCAGGCTGGGAAGGAGGTGGGGAAGCAGTCGCCTGAGCTCCTCCGTGCTCCTCAGGGCAAACACCACCTCGGAGATGGCACGGGTGATCTGCAGAGAAACATGACCAAGAACCACCTGTTCAGGGAAGGCCTTTTCCCACCAGCCTGGTTCCCCCGCCTGCCCAGGGTGGGGGGTCACTGTCCGCACTTGTCACTTCTGCGACAGCCTTGTGGCTCAGGAGTACCAAACTGCCCTGGCTCCCCGCACTCCTTGAGGCCGGCCCAGCACAGCGCCCTGCGAATCTCCACGGGCACCCGCAAAGGGCACCTGACTCCCTTGCACCCAAGCGTGAGTTAGCAAGCAGATGCCGAGCTGCAGAAAGGTGTCTGCCGTTGAACGTACCGTCAGAGTCTCCAGAGCAGTCTGACAGCTGTGCTGCTCACAAGGGGAGGAGTCCGTCCCCAGGCGGTCGTTTCCTGCTCTGTTTAATTTCTCCACTAAGCACCTCAGGATCTGAATCCCAAGGATGCTTCTCCCCAGGCTCCTCCACAGCTCCACCGTGTCACTGCAAGGGAAGAGACGTTCACCCCTGAGCCCGTATCCTTGCGGTCCTGCGGTGCCCTCAAACCTCCTCACCTGCAGTGCGGCTTACAATGCCCCACTCACAGCAGAGACACAAGCACGCAGTCTTGCAACACTCCAGACTGCTTGGGCAGAAAAAAAAGACCTGCTTCTCAACCGGACCCCCCCAGGGCAAGGAAGCTGCAGGGTCCCTGTTTGACTACAGTGGGGAGGTGGGTAGTGCCCGTACCTGTCCATGAGCAGACTCTTCTGGAGGAGACTGCTGATTACAGGCTCCTGGTGAAAGCGGGTGAGGAGAAACACTGCACGGAGCAGGAAGGGCCTGTGGGTGCTCTGCTGCATGTAGCTGTAAAGGGTGTTCAGGATTTTTGGCACCTGAATGGAAGAAGAGGAGAAAGAAGGGCTCCTTTACCCCCTCCTGTGGGGCCCAGGCAGAGTCATTCGGCACATGAGCGATGCCTGCTGCCTCGACACAGAGTCCAGATCCAGCTCGAAACCTCACGCCTTCCACCCTGCCTGACCCTGGCTCACATCTGGAGCCCAGTGTGCTCTTGGCAATCGTGCACCTGCATGCACACACGCACACGCATGCACACGCTCACATGCACAGCCTCGGTCGCTGCATGTGCCCAGGCCCAACCCCATGAGCGGCTGCGTGCCCTGTGTGCACACAGAGGACACGGACCCATTTCACGCTCAGCGCTTGGCTAACTCTCCCCATGTGTCTGTAGCGATGCAAGACCACGACCAAACACGCTCTTTGAGACCCCGCAGATGCCTTGCAGGGCCTCTGCAAGCGCACGTGTCTCCTTCCAGAGGAACCCCGTTCTCCAGGGACGCTTTTCCTTGCCTCTACCCTCCTGAGACTGAGTTAGTCTGCACTGCTTGAGCCACTGGTGGCCCTAGAGCCCAAGTGGAGCGCAGCAGAGCGTGAGCGGAGGAGAACAGGAGCCTTGAAAGGGCAGGCACAGCACGAGGCCAGAGGCTCCCAGGCTACAGATGGGCAGCAACTAGTGGCTAAAGGAAGGGCACCTCACAGGCTGGGTAACACCACAGTCGGGGAAAGCAGTGAGAGCAATGAACAACTATGCAACCTGTGGAAAACCTAGCGTGCCCAGCAAAGCTCAGAGTAGATGGAATTGGGGACCAGTGAAGAAAGAGAAGGGTGAGGTGGGTCCCAGGGCAGGGAGGACTGACAGTGACCCCAGAGGAAGGGGAGGAATGGCAAGGCTGGTGCCTCCCAGTGCCTCACTCATGGGAAGGACCCGGACCAATGGCAGCCTTTGGACAAGAAGTGCCCATAGCCTTGTCACCAGCCGGAGCAGGCGCCAGCAGCGGGTGCTAATGCACGACTCGGACCATCAGGAGCCCCTTGGCTCGGCACACAGGCGGCATTTCTTGAGCCCATGCCAACTGCACAGGGTGCAGTGCAACAGCCAACAGGAGAAAAGACGAAGTCTAATGGAAAAAAAGCTCTCCTTTACCTCCTGGACTATCTCCTCTCTGCATTCCACCAGGAAGATGAACACCCACTTTCTCACTGCTCTTGCACGTGGGGGCATGACATGCAGCAAGCTGTCCAGGATGGCAGTCAGAAAGTCCACAGCCTGTGCTGCAGGGATGCACCTGCAAACAGCCTGGAGAGAAGTCAGGAACAGGAGAGCCCGCATCACAGCTCTGCCCCAGCGATTCGGAAAGGAAAGGCAACTTGACGGGACTGTTAGTTCAGCAGTCATGGAGGGGCCAGTCTCTTGGCCCTCCTGCTGTGCCTACAGTGCTGTTTACATCTGGTGCAGCTAACCGATTTGGAAGTGTCTACCCCCTTGTTGTTTGCTTATATACCAAATTGGTATTCTGACAAGAGCACTCACGCACGCACACGTGTGTGCAAACGCACACATCACGGTGTCTGCTCCAGCGTGCCTTAAAGGACGGTCTTGCCTCAGAGCCTCCTGCTACTTGCTAACAACAGCTGTCCTGGACAGCCCGCTCTGGAGACAGAGACTCTGGAGGGGAGCAGGGAGACGTGCAGGAGCCCAGGAGCTGGGCCCCCACCCCACTGTTTCGGGGCCAGTTACCTTTGTTATTTGGGTACAGGTCTCCGCAAAAGTCTCGGTGTCCGGGCTGTTCAGCTCCTCACAAAGGCACCGGATCTCATCTGCCTGCGGCACCTTCATGCTCTTGGCTGGAACAAACAGCAGGAGAGAAGAGGAGTCACGTCTACAGAAAGCCAACCTCTGCCCCCAGATACCAATAAAGGAGAACCCCCGTGGTGGCAGGGAAGGCCACAGGGAAAGCCAGGGCCCTCCTGAACTTGGGGCAGCGGGATTTCCTGAGCCTGATAAATGGCTGACAAACCCCGGGCTGGAAAGAGCCCTCTTCCTCCTTAAACCTTTTGCTGGGGCTTCAGGGTTTCAGCAGCCTCTGCTCCTAGCAGCTGCGTCCCCTATTCCCACACAGGCCGCCATCGTCTCTGGGAGGCAGGAAACCTCCCTGTGACTTCCTCAGCACAGGCAGACCCTGCTGCCTGAAGAGGAAAGGCTGCAAACTCAACCCTTTGCAGCACGCTCTGGGCCTGCAGCTCAGATCCCTCCTCCCTGCCCAGTTTGCTCTGGGCAGCAAATTGGCTTCCTCTCTTGTGCTCCCCAGGAGATTTCTTCCCTGCCAGGGATGACTTTGGAGACTGCCTGGGTAGCTGCCTGTCTCTCCAGGCTGAAGGCAGGGAGCGAGGGGGAAGGCACCCTCTGAAACGTCGGGGACCTCATCCGAGCGAGTTGTCTGACCACCCTCTGTCTCTCCTGCCTGGACCGTGGAGAGGGACAGACGTGGAGGGGGACAGTCCCCAGCATTGGTGACGACGTCCTGCTCTCAGACAGCAGTGAGGGATGGCCCTGACCACCCAACCTCACGCACGCCCCGGGGAGGTGGGACTCGGCAACACTCTCTCAGGGATCCTTCCTGAGATGGGCAGGGGGGCAGAGGGCTAACAGGGTGGGGGCACAAAACCAGCCCAGCACGTTGCCTCCCCCTTCCCTCCACGGGACCCCGGTGGCGCCAGGCCAGGAAGGGAGGGAGGGAGGATCGGGCTGAGCAAGGCTGGGAAGCGCCTGCTCTCCTCACCTTGCATTTGGAGAAGGTAGCCAAGGCAGACCCATGCCCTCTGGTGGCACGTGTCCAGGCAGTCGCTGGTCAGAGACCCCAGCAGTCCCACCAGGGAGCCGAACTGCTTGTAGGGACATCCTCTCTGCAGGGGACAGCAGCAGGAAAAACGTTGCAGGCAGTCCCAGCGCCCGCTCGCCTCTACTGCCCAGCCTGCTCCCTGGGCAGCGACCAGGCAGAAGGGCTGCCCCATAATCCCAGGGGCCCCGAAAGCCAGCACCCAGCTGGGCAGGGCTCCTTTCCAGGGCCACGAATGGTGGGAATGGGGCACTAGGGCACGCGGAGGGTCCCTACTCACCGTGAGCTCACATCGCTCCTTGCAAGCGCCCAGCACGTGGGTGCAAACCCGCAGGGCTCTCTCCCGCTCCCATTCTTTGGCTGAGGTGAGCCAGCCCTTCAGGACCTGGGGCAGGGGGCATCTCTCTCGCAACAGGAATCTTTCTCTCCCCGAGATCCCTCTCCCTCTCCCTTCTTCTCTGGCCCCTTCCTGGCGCATCCCCCGCCCCACCAAGCACCGGCCCTGCAGCCTTCACCGCCTCGCGCTATGCAGCCGCCTCTGCCCTGTGTCAGGTCTTGCTTCCCTGCTGGCGTCTCCCTGCTCCGGCCTTCCCCCCAGGGCTGCTCTCGCCCAGCTCAGGGCTGGCTCTTGGCTTTCCCTCCACCAGGGCCCACTTCACTGCCTGTCCTGAGGCTGCAGTGGCCAGGCACTCCTGACCCCCAGCCCCGGCCAGATGCACAGCCCCAGAGCAAGGAGCCAAAGCCCCATTTGTCTGGAGGAAAGGTATCCACCTCCTATCACCCACTAAGGTCTCGATTCTCTGCCCTGGCAACGCTTTCCCTGTTGCCCCGTGGCTACTCACGTGGAACACTTTGCAAAAGCAGGCAGAGGTCGCCTCAGCCTCCAGAAGGGTTTCTATGAGGTGGCCCAGATCTTCCATGCCTCTCCTGTGCAGAAGCTAAAAGCAGCAAAGGAGAGCTGAGGCTATGCATCATGGGGGCTGCCAGGGCGTGCTGAGGTGGGATCCTGACCCAGAGGTGGGCAGGCACTGGCCGGTGGGTACCTCCATGTTCACAGCTGCCCTCACACTCTTCCTTCCCTTTTTCATCTGCTCCTCGGAAGGATGGGACAAAACACTCTGGCAGCACACTGCCAGCAGGTTGCCATTTTCCTTCCTGCTCAGAGGCGGCCTCAGCTTGCTGGCCAGAGGAAGAAGGGAGACAAAACAGAAAGGGGATTTACTAGCCCTCTCCAGGGTGGTTTAAACCACAACTGAGTCCCTCCTAATCGAGGGCCCCAAATCCAACCCCCCCAGCCCATGCCAGCGAGCACTGCCTTCAGCTCCAGCAATTCCTACCTCCTCCCAGGCAGCAGGCAACCCCCCCACCCCCCCCAGGTTAAGGAACCCCTGGGGCTCCCTTCTTCTGGGAGACACCTGGAATGGGGAACACCCTCCCACTCCACAGCCCCAGCAGCTCCTGGCCCCATGCTCAAGCTGGGCTGGGGCACACTGGGAGTGCCCAGAGCCTGGGGAACAGACCTCACCTCAACTCCTCCAGGGCCTGAAACACTCCATACACCAGGGAGTCCCAGGGCTCCCTCTTTATCCAGTCCTGCAAGTCCCAGAGACAAGTGCAGAGTTGGCAGCGGGCAGGGACACGGGACAGCCCTCCCGCCGCCCCGGGGACAGGCTCTGCTGCCAGGCTTGGGCAGACGCTGCCCCATCTCCCCCACGGAACCCCAAAGGCACAAAGGCACTGCAGGAGGGACCCTGCTCCTCAGCCACAGCCACCCAGTACCAGCACCCGAGGGCCCCACCAGCTGCGGACACAGCTCCAGGAGCTCGCGTGAAGCCGAGAGGCCATCATGCCTCTGGGGAAACCAGGCTGACGGCACAGCCCAAAACTCCCCCGTGTGACGGCTCCAGCTACGGACACTCACCAGCAGGGTCCGCATCGCCTCCTGCTTTAAGGAGAGCTCAAAGCTGCCGCAGTCGCCCACAGCCTGGATGGCACAACTGACCTCGGTGATGCTCTGCACCAGGGCGAGCTTGAGCTGCAAGTCCTGAGGCCAAAGAGAGCAAAGCACCCCTTGAACTCTTTGAAGGGCTGAGAGGTGGAAGAGGAGCATGGGCAGGGAGAAGCCACAGAGGGCTTGCATCTGGACACTGAGGACAAACCCCTCCTTGGGAGGTCTTTAGGAAGAGACCGCCCATCTCGGTACACCCCAGCCCCGAGGGGCCGGAGCTGGGGCACCCGGGCATCCCCACCCTACGCGCCCTGTGCTCCTACCCTCTCTTTATCTCTGGAGAGCCTCAGGATGTTGCCCATGATTTCTTTATCCACACAGGTGAGCAGCTGCTCCTTGGGGGCATGCAGCGCAATGCCGCTGTAGGTGCGCATGAGAGCAGCACGAATGGTCCGGGTTCGCTCCATCTTCTGCCGCCGCTGTACCTGTGTCGACAGAGATGCCCTGAGACATCAGCCCCGGGACTCCTGCGGCGGGCTCCTGCGGCAGGCCCTGCCCCGCACCCTCGCCAGCTCTTTGTTTCCCCCAGCACCTCCCAGCAGCTCCCCGAGCTGCGAGTGCTGGGGCTGGGAGTTGTTCCCACCCCGCAGCTTGAGTTCTCTCTCTCGGAGAGGGAGGAGGTGCAGCCAGCATCACACACGCTGCTGGCTGTTATACCACTGACTCGAGAGGCCGGGGAGCTGTCTGGAACCTTTCTGCGGACAGGTACCCGACATAGCCTGTCACGGTCCTGCTCAGAGCCGTGCAGCCTGTGCGGGTCAGTGGCGCAGATGAGCCCGGTCTGCTCACCTCCCCAGGCCAGGCTGCACTGCTCTCTCTGCAGGGCCCTGCCCTGCCCAGAAAGGCTTCCCCACAGCCCCCAGGTGGGGAGCAGAGCCAACGAGACCTCACCAGGCTCCTGCTCCCAGCCCTCAGCTTTGAGGAAGGGGCAGAGTGTCACACTGTGCCCACCCCCTTGTCACCAGCTCCTGCTGAAGTTAAGTCAGGGCAATGTGGCTGCGAGCAAGCAAGCAAGCAAGCAACTGCTGCAGCTGCCCCAGCTGGGTGGCTCTGATCCACCAGGTGCCAAACCCCATCCTCTCCAGAGACCCCTCAGGGGCCCCAAGGCCAGGATGTCCCCTCTGAAACACAGGTCTCGGGTAGCTCTTCCAAGAAGGTTAATCTCAAGGCAGCTGCCACAGGGTGGCTGCTGCAGGTGTAGAAGTGGAAAGAAGGCCAAAAAAGGAAAGCCAACCAGCAAGCCCCTCGTTCCTTTACCTCCCAGCCCGTGGAAGCCTGGCGGGACCAGTCTCTGGTGAAAGCGGCAGAGAACATAGTCACCGTGCCCAAGACCAGGTGGAAGTGGCTCTCGGCAGCGTGGGACACAACAGAAATCATTCCCTGCAACCACGGAGAAACGGGGAGTCGGTTCCAGTCCAGGCATTCAGCCGTGGCCAGCGACCGTGGCCGGGCAGGACGTTGCAGCAAGCCGGAAACAGCAGCAACGGGGAAAGGAAGGAGGTCTGGAGCTGGGCCAGGAGCAGCCCTCCCTCTCCCCCAGGAAAATCCAGGGGCTGCTCAGGACAGGAGCATCACCTCACCTTGGCCTCAGACAGCTCCACAGGGTTTGTCTCCTGGAGGAACCTCAGCACCTGCCCTTGGACGTGTCTGAGGTCCTGACAAGCTGCCAGCACCGTCCCAAGAGCCTTGTACAGGAAAAGCTGAAAGAGAAGAAGCCGAGCCCGAGATGCAGTCATGGCCCGACCCGTCAGGAGAGGGCTGGCCCCAGATGGACCCCACCACCTCCGGGAGCAGGCAGAGCCGGCCACGATGCCAGGCTGTGGCCAGCCGCTGGGGCAGCCCAGGGGAAACGCCTTTTGGGGACGAGGGAAAGGAAAGCAGTGAAATCTGCCTGCGTGGGCAGAGTACCAGCGCCAGCTCCAGCCCCAGTGCCGGGCAGGACACACACCTCCTCCCAGGAGCCGGCAGCAGAGCTGCCCAGCCGCTGGCTCAGCTCCTGGCTCAGGCCTACGGTCCAGGCCTTGTCCTCCACGGGCTCCAGCGACGCTCGCAGAAACTGGTGTGAACGGGAAAGGAAGCGAGTGTTCCCCAGACCTTGGCCAGGGCCCTTTCCACGCTCACGTGTCCCGGGATGCTGCGGGGGAGAGCTGCCGGGAACGGCAGTCTCCTCCCTCACCCCACCCAAGCCTCTTTTCACCAGCTTCCCTCTTCTCCTAACGCCTCATGTGAGACCCCCCGGCAGGCCGGACTTAGAGGAGGAGGCAGCGCTAAGGCGCGTGCCACAGCGTTAGAGGGCATTAGCCATCAGCCGTGGCACGTGTGCAGGCAGCAGCTCCTCTTGAGTGGGCAGGCACCTACTGCCGGGGGAGGCGCAGGGTGCTCAGGAGGTGCCCCCACCTCCTGGTGCCTACACAAGCAGCCCCGAGCTTCCTCCCACAACTTTGCTGCCTCTTCTCCCCCCTCGATTTGTGACACCCCCCGCAAGGATGCTATACCTTAAGCACACGGCGCTCCCACTCTGCAGAGGCCAGGGAGCTCTCAGTTCTGCCTAGGAAGCAAGAGGAAGCAAAAGCTCTCGCAGCTATTTAAGCTCACACCAAAGACGAGTCTGGCGCTCTCCTCTGCAGTCCGACCTCCCAAAAGTCCCAGGCCATCAGGCTAGAGAGGGCCTACGCGAAAGCCCTTGCGAGGCCAAAGACACAGGAGGGATCCCAGGGGCGGTCGTCAGAGGCATTGACTCAATCTGGGGAAGGACGCACTGGCCGCAGCAGATTCCCACTGAGCGACTGCAGCTCCCACAACAACTCCAACCACCCAGTCCCAACACACATTTTCTCCCGAGCCACCCATTGCCTTTTGCCCATTTCCAGCCCTTCTCCCAGGCTACTGCCGAGGACAGCTGCTGCAAACCTCGCCTGGCCTGGGGACTTGGTCCTCCAAAGCCGAGGGCTGCACCCCCTCCAGGAGCACCAGTCACGTCCCTCTCCCAGACACCATCCTTGGGTGATGCCAACACCTGCCCTCCGAGGGGACATCAACGGCCCCCTCCATCCCCTGGGCCGAACTGATGCCAGGGGACAGCTGCCCCCAGCCTCAGCACCGGCTCCCTGGAAGGGGAAAGGCAGCAGAGCAAGTGCTGGGGAACTGGGGACAATTGCCCTCCGTCGCGCCAGGCAGCTGCGTTTTCCTGCCCCCCTCCCTCCCCTCCAGCCTCTCCCTCCCCACCTGCACTTTACCTTCCAGGTACTGCAGCAGGAGGGGGATCTCGGTCGCCCACGCCGCCCCCAAGCCTCTGTGGATCCTGCCGTGGAGGGCCTGCAGCAGCTGCAAGGCAGCGACTGCGCGTTCGCGGCTCGGGTAAGGAGCTGCCGCCACCACCTAGAGGAGGGCAGGAGAGAAGGGTCGCTCCTGCCGCCAGAGCCACAGCTTCTCCCAGGAGGGAGCTCGGGAGGGAGCTCGGTGCCGCTTGGCTGGCAGCAGGCAGCCGACGGCTTCACCCAGGGTGCTGCCAGCCCTGAGAACGGAGTGGGATCCCTGATGGGCTCGGGCATGCTGCCTCCTCCTTGGGGGCTCCCGGCGCTGGCCTCAACAGCATCTCTACCCCGGGATCTCCCACCACCCCTGGCCAGAAAAGCTCTTTCCCCAGGGCCCCGCTACTCACCAGCAGTCGAGCCAGCAGGGCCTGGGGAGCCGGCAGCCGGGCTGTGGGGAGGCAGAAAGGCTGGGTGAGCCGACGAGCCTCACGCCTCCGATAGCCCCACACAGGGCTGAGGGCTGAGAGCAGCTGCGCTGCAATAGCGCTGGCTGGGGGGCTCCCCAGGGCTGCCCAGCAGGAGATGAAGGCAGCTCCAGCACGGCCAGGAGCGAGCCCCGGCTCACCAGGAGAGCGCTGCGAGCAGGAGAGCCAGGCCTCTGCGCCGGGCAAGGGGCCACGCAGGGCAGAGCCCCTCGTGCCCAGCAGCAGAGCCTGTCTCTGCCCTTTGCTTTTCCTGGGCTCCTGCTCAGGGCTGGTGGGGCGCAGGGAGACGCGGGCTGGCCTGACCCCTGGCCAAACCCAGCAGCAGCACTCGCTGGGGCTCCTACCTTGCTCCTGGGAGTCCATGGCATCCGGCTCCTCCTCCTCGCACCCCGCTCTCTCCCGTCTCTCAACCAGGGCTCGGAGGCAGCGGGAGAGCGGGATCAGCATGCCGCTGTACTGGGCTGGCACCACGTACTGCAGCAGCCTCGGCCACAGGAGCTGCAGAGAAGAACCGGGCAATTCGCCACACTGGCATTTCCGCTCAGCGCGAAGACGAAAAGGACGGTCTGCATTTCACTGAGCCTGGTGCGCTTCAGCGCAGGAGGGGACAGGTTCAGGGCATGGGGGAGCACACGGAAAAATGTCCTGAAGGCAAGAAGCGGCCACAGCAGCAGGACAGAGGGCAACTTACTTTGGTCATCCCTCTCAGAGTGACGTCCAGTGAGCCCACGATGTCCAGGCACAGGGCTCGAATTGCTCCATCCTCTGGGTTTTCCCAGGCAAAAAGGCCTCCTGCCACCTGTAAGACAGAGTTGGCAAACCCCCAATTACCTTCAGCTCCCAACTGATGAGGCTCAGGCACCCCTCACCAGTGCTCTTCTTGCTCCTGTGCCTGCCCCCCTCCCGATGGCCAGACGGACCCAGCTCGAGGACCGGGTCCCAGACCCTGGGAAGGACTGGGAAGCCTGGGAGCAGACAGTGCCGCTGCTTGCCGACTCGGTCCCCTGGGGCCCAAATGCTGCTGTCGTGCCACCAAAGCAGAGGTGAGGAACGTGCCCTTCAGCAAGGCTGTGCTCAGTGCCAGCCCTGGAGGCAGCACACCCAGCCCGACAGATGTGGAGGAGCACCCAGAAGCCCTTTCCTTTGCCCTGCTCCCAAAGCAGAGCCTCCCCGAGCCTCAGAGTGACGCACATGGATCTCCCAGCTAGAGGGAAGGTGCGGCCAGAGGGAATGTCCTCGGCGAGTCAGCGGGAGGCTCGGCCATCCCCAGCTTTCACCTCCTGGGCACCCAGCTGAATGCTGGGAAACGCTCACCACAGGGACTGCCAAACGGCCCGTCCCCTTGCCAGAAGGGATGTGGGCCCCCAGACTGTTACTGGGTGGGCAGGGTGTGCTTTGGAGGGCCAGAGCACGAGAACACCACAGAAAGCTCCTCTAGCCAGGCCCACCTGTCCGCACTGGCTGTGTTTTGCTCACCGTCCATCAGCATTTAAGGACGGAAGATGTCCTGCCCCTACAAGACGCTCCCTTTGCAAGGCGGCTTTGCCGAAGGCGCCCGTGGGCACAGCTCGGCACCACAGTGCTGGGTGGCATGCCGAGGTGTAAACCCACATCATCCACTGACATCTCCACCAACATCGGCACAGACACCCACGAGGAATGGCCATTCGGAAGCGGCTCTGACGGCAGTGCCAGCGCCGATGGCTCTGCAGCATGGAGCTCTCCAAGGCCAAGGCCGCCGGCAGGAGCCCTCAGCACGGTCCAGGCACTGGTCAAAACAACCAGCCCTGGGTGTCCTGCTCTGCCCTTACCAGTGTGCCCGAGGTCCGGCTGAACTCGCTGAAGATGTGCCCCACCACATCCCATGGCCAGCAGCTCTGGGATCCGGAGCTGAGCAGCTCCCTGCTGAACTCCAGAACTGCCCTCCGCACCTGCCAGGGGAGAGTGTGGTTATGACCCTCCTGTTCAAAACCCAAAGAGTTTGCGCCTTTGTGGCTCGCAGAGAGGTGGCAAGGCCACGGCAGAAGCTTTCGCTCCTGGCGTCAGGGCTGGGCTTCAGCACCAGGCTGGACGGGCATTTGCCCCGCAGAGCCCAGAGACCTCCCCGCTCTGCCCTGCCAGCTCTCCCCAGGGAGGAGCCATCAGCCACCACCTGGGCAACGCGCCAGCACTTCCCCAGGCCCTCTGGCTCTGTCCCAAGGGAAAGGGTTTCTCTGCCTCCCCTGGTGGCACCCTCTCTTCCCAAACCAGTTCACCTGGGCACTGGGGTCACTGCACAAGGCGCGCATGGCCTCCACCAGCTGGGGCAGCTTCTCTCTCACCGCAGGTGCTGGAAGAGATACGGAGAGGTGTGCATTGAGGCAGAGCCCCAGTGGCAGAAGGGATCCCCTGAAGCTTCCAATGGGACAGAAGAGCGGGGCCTGACTGGCTTCACGGGAAGCAGCGGCGTAGTCGGAGCAACCCCACTTCCAGAGGCTATTTTACAGGGACCGAAGGCTATGGCAACAGAGAGAACAAGAGAAACAGCACGGGTACGAGCAGCTCCTGTGCAAAGCAGCCCACCTGCCCGCCCACCAGCCTGCCTGTGTTACACGCCCGTGGAGCGCCGTCCCTGGTGTGCCGGCATTTCTAACTGCCGGGGGAGAGCCCTGCTGCGGGGCGTCAGCTCGGCTGGGGGACCCGCTCTTCGCAGCTCCCTTTGGGTGCAGGTGCACCACTTTCGGCCCGTTCCTGCTGTCAGCCCAGCAGCCCCAACCCCTGCCTTGCGTCCCTGGTCTGTGGCACTGACCGTCAGCGCGGGCCAGCGCTCCCAGCAGGCCCAGGGCTGCCACGCGACCGGCCTCACTCCCACCGCTCAGCTGGGAGTGCAGAAACATGCCTGTCTCCTCGGGGCGCATTCGTGCTGCGGGGAAGAAATCGCATTCTGCATCAGCAGGCAGCTGTCCCCAACAGCCAAGGACAGGGAGAGAGCTGCCACGGCACGGCGGGCCATCGCCCAGTCTCCTCTCCTTACCCTGCAGCATGATGCAGCGGGACAGCACTGCCTTCTGGGCAGGGCCAGCCTCCTCGGTCACATCAGGGAGCTGTGGGAGCAAGATCCATTTTAGAGAAAGCGGCATCAGTGCTGAGAGGGACCGAAAAGTAATGGCGCTCTCCGTTCTCCTCTCCCTGGGCACTCTGGGCATGGGACCCACAGCCGAAACCCAGCCCACCCCACGGTGGCCCCGGGCACACACAGAGGTTTGCGGCAGCCCAGGCTGCCCAGGAGCTGAGGCTGAGCAGCGCTGAAAGGCTGCCCTCAGGGTGCTGGCGCTCCAGAGTCCTCCTGCGACTTGGCCGAGAGGGAAATGGCTGTGGGAACCGGGCTGCCGCTCAGGCCCGTTCCAAACAGCCAGGATCAGGCCTCCTGCAGCCTTAAGATGGCACCTGGATCGAAGTCCTGGCATGCTCCAGGCCTGCAGGAAGGTCCCAGTGGAGGAACGCCCTGCTCTGCCCTGCCAGCCGGCAGGTCCTTCCCTTCCGTGGCAATCATGGGTGCAGGCCCCAGGCTTGCGGCAGGGCGCAGGGCTCCCCTTACCTGGCGGCGCACAGCGGTGCTGATGGCAAGAGCCGTGCCCTGCGGCATTGGGGTCTGAACTCCCTCCAGGATCTCCAGGACATAGCTGAGGCTCTACAAGAGAACGGGGGGGAAGAGGAGGCTCAAGCCACCTAAAGGCACTTGGGAATGGAGAAACCCAGCACGTCTGGGATAAGGGGAGCCCCTAACATCAGCTCCCAGGGAAAAGCCTGATGAGCAGAGCAGCATCAAGAGGGTCTCTTTCCTCGGAACGGAGCCCGGGCTTGACAACTCAGTTTCCCACTCATCAGACCTCGCCAGTCGCCGCATGGGACTGGACATGGCCCTGGGCATTCGGGCAAAGCTCTTCCTGCACACAGAGCCCCAGGGAGCTGGCAGTGCCTCCCTTCCTGAGCAGATGAGCCCCAGGGACTCTTGCCTCCCTCCCGCCCTGCCCCGGGTTTCTCCTTTTCTGCCCAAAGAGCCCAGGAAACCTCAGGCCTCCTCTGCTCTTCCTGTTCCTTCTCTAAGGGCTTCCCAGCTCCTCCTGGCACCCCACAGCTCCCCAGTGCCTCTTAGCACTCGCGCAGACCCACCCCAGCAGCCACGCCAGGCCCTGCGCAACATCTCACCTCGGTGAGCCGGGAGTTGTCTCGGACCTCCTGGTATTGCTGCAGGAGCCAGAGGAGCTGCTCCCAGGTCTGCTCTCGGTGCTGCTCCTCATGCAGAAGGACCCCCAGCATGGCAGCCACTGCCCCGAGGACAGCCTGCTTGTCCTGAAGAGGGAAGGGAGAGGCTCCGCTTGGAGGGCTGAAGGTCTGCCTAGTGCTCAGCATCCCCTGAACACCGGTCTGCCCTTCCCACTGGGAGGGGTTTCCCTTTCCCTTCTGCCCTGCAGAAGAAGGGCTCGCTCCAGAGGAGAGAGAGCACTTCCCCACCCTGCTACCCCAGCCCTCCCTGCAGAAAGGCCCCAAGGCTCGGCTGCTTCCCGTCGGGAAGCCCCCTTCCCCTCGGCCCTCTGCTCGCACCCCACTGGGCACAGACGGACCCAGCGCCATGGACATCCCTGCTGCAGCCCCGGGCGTCAAAGCAGTACTTCTCACCTCTTCCTCCTTGCAGTCCAGCCAATTTGCCACCACATAGCGGAAGACCGGGTAAATGGCTTCACAGAACTGTGCTACCCCCTTGCGAGGGAAGGGGCATTGCTCCCAGCTGCAGAGGTATGTACTGACTCCTTTCGACCATTGCTCCAGGACTGCACCAGGACAAAGGAAAAGGGAGCATGTGAGAGTCTGCAGCAGGGACGGTACCTTGCGTTCACGCCCAAGCCTGCTTTAAGGACGGTCCCAGGCTCAGCAGGGCTTCCCTGGATCTGGATCTGGATCCAAGGGCAATCTGTGCTCTTGAGGTGCCTGGGTTCAAACACCCCACCGTTTCTCTCCTCCTCACACCCATCGCACCTTCTCCTCCTCAACGGCCCCTTCCCCTCCAGCATTTCCAACTGCACACCCTTCCCTTCCCTTTTCCCTTCCCTTCCCTTTTCCCTTCCCTTTTCCCTTCCCTTCCCTCATACTCGCCCTTTCAGAGTAGGGAGTTTAATCCCAGAGGGAAGCGGGGGAACAGAAACCGTGGGAAGGGACCCAGGAGTTTCTCCGTGCAGCGCTGCCGCGTCCCACCCACAGAAACCTCCTGGCCTTCCCCCGCTCCTCCTACACACTCGCTGCAGTTTGGGATTGCCCCGGGCTCACACCCACCACGTTCCCTCTGAGATCACATGGAGGCATCGAAGGCCGCCCCTGCCCCTAAGACCCCAGCCAAGGAGCCGACACTCACCACTGCAGATGGCATGCAGGACCTCGCCGCTCCCCACCTGGGTCAGCACGGTGCGCAGGGCGAGCAGCGTCATTCCCACAAAGGGGATGCACCGCAGGGCTGCAGAGGAGGCAGGGACAGAGGGACCGAGAGGGTCGGTGAGAGACACGGGAGACTGGGGTCCATCCCTGCCAGGGCTGGGGCTGCTGGGCCACGCAGGACGTGCCGGAGGGTGTGGGACGGGCTGCCTTCCCCGGGGGGAAGCCCTTTGGGGAAACGGGGAGGACGGTGGGGGGCCAAGACCCCGCGGGTTTGTCTCCAACAGGTTCCCACCCTTTGGGAACTGGGATCGGGCTGATAAGGCAGAGCTGCCAACTGGCCCTGGCGCGGAGCAAGGAGGCACGGCAACTCCGTAGCCCCCCAGTTCAACACAGGGCGTTTAGGGAGGGGGAGGATCCCTTCTCCTTGTTATCACAGATCTCTACCCAAGGCCCAGGGTGCCATACCATAGCTGCGGGCCATTTTGCCCAAGGTGAGGAGCACAATCTCATCAGGGACCTTCCTCATGGCCTTCAGGTGGCTCTGGAGCTCGGACATGACAAAGTGGAAGTGGGAGCGGGCCAGAGCTACCAGGACGTCACTAGCGGCCATCTTCACGTCACCTGTCACACCCTGCAAAAGCGTCACAGGTTAAACACTCCGGAGAAAAAGGCTGAGGCACTAGGGCAGGCTGAATGACCCCATCTCCTCTGCAAGACCCCTCGGGACAGCTGTGCTCGGGGCCGAGCGGCTGCTGCCTCTTGTACCCTGGGATAGGCGAGCAGTTCCCTGGCGAAATGAGGGAGGCTTTGCCCCAGAACAGCCTTGTGCTGCTGCCCCCTCTCCCTCTCCATGCAGATGCCAGGATCAAACTGCCACAGACTCAAGACCCCCCTGGGACCTCTCCGTGGGGCTGGTGGGTTGCCACGGCCCTTCCTCAAAGCAGGACAAACAGTGTTGAGCTTGAACCCAGCTGTCGCTCAGTTAGAAACAGCCCCGAGTCCGCTTCTCTGCACAGTTCCCTGCCTCCCTGTGGAGTGACTGCTAGAAGTGACTTATCAGTATGTTCCCCGCACCCCCTTGAGGGAAGGCAAAACCTCCAGGGTGGAATGCAGTGGACACGCAAGGAATTGGTTCCCTAATAATTCTCTGTGCAATGTAACCTGCAACCTTAGATGTTAGCAACACCAAGGCAGTTTGGTGTGCTGACCCTAAGAGAAGTAACACGGAGGGTGGAGTGGAGCGGAGACGCCACGGCCAGTCTCTGTGATGTTATCGCAGGGATAGGGAACTGGAACGATAGGAAGGGTAGGTCCCTGCATTGAATCCACGGAAGCAAGGAGGTAAAATCATGGGGGTTCTGTCGATCTACTGCCCTACTTCTGATTTATCTCCTAAGTGCCCTGTCCTGGGGTACTGACACGCAACATCACGTCCTCTGGGTGAACTTTGCTCATTAGAATACCAAAACACACCTCCATCCCAAAAGCTACCCGCCTCCAAAGTGCAACCACCCCTCACTGAGCCTGCGCTCTGAATTTTTTTCTAGCATGTCCTTTTAAAAGCAAAGTGAGAGAACTTAATACCAATCAAAGTAAAGGCATGCATGACTGGAGTCACTCGAGCTCCACCTAAATAGGAAAATAGTGTAAAAAGGCCCAAAGAAAGGGTGACTATTAGGGAAGATACCGTCGTGGACAAGTTGGGAGGACATCACTGCCTTCTGGGGTCAGTCGACAGGCTGAACCTCTCTTCCCCCCAGAGGGACACCTCTTGGGTGAGATTCGAACACTCGGCTGTACCGAGTGCTTTCCCGGGAAACTTAGAATTCTTTAGAGCTCTTTTCCTTCCATAATTTAATGCGCTTGTAGTCGACTGTATTATTATTTGCACGTGCCTTGCAGACAGTGTATTTATCATCGGCAATCCAAAAGAACCTGTACTCCTGTTGCTTTAATAAACTGTACTATTCATTAAAATCTAGCCGTGATAGTTCATTGAACGCAACCAAGCTCCTTAAGTCTGGCTGTGATAGTTCATTGAACGCCACTAAACTGAAAGTACAGTGCGCTATTTGTGCGTCCGTAATCGTGTTAGTTCAACATATTGAACGCGACCGGACTTACAGTGCTGAATTGGGCATCACCCAGAATCTAAGCCTAGCCGCCCCCAGCCCCTCGGACATCTAAAGACAAGCTGGAACGCAAGGGGGGTTATTTTCTGCCCAAAGTCTTTACCCTTTAACACAACACTCCCCTCTCCAAATTCCCTGTCACGACGAGTCCCCAGAGCCTCTCCCTTAGGACCTCTGCTGGGTCTGAACAACCGAGGAACATCTCTGCGCCACTCTGTATTTCCCCCAAAACCAGGGGCAGAGGCAGGCTGCTTGGGTGGCCTTGAAAGAGAACAAGCTCACCTGGGCTGCTCGCATGTCACTCAACGCCTCTGCTATCAGGCGGTTCACAACGCCACTCGTCAAACAGCCGTCGTCTCCCCACAAGACGCTCTCCAGCTCCCGGTACGTCTCCACTCGGTCACCCTGGGGATGGACCACAAAGGGGAGTGATGGGACTTGCTTTGCCCTTGTTCCCAGGGAGCCACGACAGAGACCTGCTGCCCCCCAAATCATCTGCGTGACACGGGCACGAGGGACGAGTTGCAGGCATCGGTCAGGACAGCCACGGGGAACAGCAGGATCTTCCGCGGTGCCTCTGACACGAGCAGAGAGTCAGACAGGGAGATCGACTCCACCGGGGCAAAAGGCCACATGGGAGCCTGGGCGGTCACTCCTGAAAACGGGGGATGGCGGAGGTCAGGGGGAAAGTGCCGGACAAGGAAGGGTGTGACTGTTCACTCAACTCCTGCCTAGATTTTGGCTAACCCAGCTCCTGCTAAGGCCTGGTGTATGCTGGGAGCAGCACCATTAGGTCAAAGCGAGAGCACCGCGTAGGCAGGACGCGTGGCTAGAGAGAGCTAAAGGGCCATGATGCAGCCATTACCAGCTGCGGATGGCTGTCTCCGGCAGCCATTACCTTTTGTCTGGCAGTTTCCTCAGAATCCACTAACGTAAGGAAATGGTATAGACCCAGCCTCCAAGCTGGAGGGTATAAAACATCAGCTTACTCAAAAAGCTTTTGAAGCAGATCCAACAGCAGCTGAACTGCTGAGGCTTTCATGCTTCCCGGTGCGACACAGGGGACGCCCACACCGTGATGGAGGAGGAAGGGTGAGCGCTCTCTCGGTTGGCTCATAGGTTCATAGCAAAAAAATTCTTTTTTTTGCTCATAGGTGCACGATATTAAGAGTTACAGATTATAAGTTATGAAACCTTATGACTTGACTGGTGAAGGAGTGAATTCACATGATAGACGAGTCTGGGAGAAGGGAATTGAGCCCCTGTCATGTTTTTTCATTGTATTTCTTACTGAGCTCATGAAATAAAGTTGAAATCACAGCGTATGTTGTCCTGTACATTTGAGAGATCCAAATGGACCGTGGCAAAGGGGAAGGCATGGGAACGAGACCATGCCCCGAGGAGGGGAAGCCGTGAGCACCCTGCGCCTTGGGGCCCAGTGTTGCTCCTCGCACGGGCAGGAGCCCCAGCACTGGGAGCTCCCGGGGAAAGGAGTGGGGAGCAATGGCATTAGTCCAGCTTGAGCAGCAGGATCGGCGCCTGGGGACAAAGCGCCTGCAGGAGGGCAGAGGTGCTGTCAGGTGAGACGCCCCTCTGCCACGGCACCCGGGGAAGCCAGGGGCATGGAGGGGAGCCCTCAACCCCCACCTCACCTCATGGTCTTGCAGTCGCTTTAGCAGAGAAGTCCCGACGGCCACAAAGGTAGTGACGGCCGCAGGGACAGTCCCCGTCACACCGCCTCTGTCCTCAGAACGCGCAGGTCTGGACTGGGAACGCACGCATGAGCAGAGAGCTGCAAGAAAAGAAAGAAATGGCTTTGCTGGCTGCAGGGCTTCGCGCCAGGGAGGGGTGAGGATCTTCCCAGACTGCCCCAGCACTACCAGCCTGTGCTGGGCTGTACTGGCAAGAGGGAAGTCAGTGGGATGAGGGGAGGGAGTCTTCCCCTCACCGCGGCAGTGGGAAGACCACCCTGGGGGACTGGGCCCATCCTGGGCTCCTCAGTGACAGAACGGCAGCGATGCGCTGGAGTGAGTCCAGCACAGGGGCCCTGAGCTGGCCAGGGGACGGACACGGGCTCCGCAAGGAGAGGCCGGCAGGGCTGGGGCTGGGCAGCTCTGACAAGAGCCGGCCAGCCCAAGTCACCTCTGAGCGGTCCCCAGCTGCCTCACGGAGGGCAGGGAGAGGATGGATCCAGGACCCTCTGGGACGTGCCTGGCAGCAGGATGAGAGGTGATGGGACGCAGCCCCCAGCACCCGGCTGGGACAGACACTGCCTCCAGCACGTATCAGACCCCAGCCTCCCACCAGCCCCTCACCTCTGAGCGCTCTCATCCTCCGCATGGGCAGCAGGATCCCACGGATCGACACGCTGCTCCTCCAGGCAAAAGCCATGAGCAACTGGGGCAGCACCAGCCCCAGGAGGAAGATGTAGAGCCCAACCACTGTGACCTCACAGAGGGCTCCGGTGACATGGGGACATGTGCTGGGGACGCAGCAGCACCCTGGGGACCCCCCAGGCCCAGAAATGCAGGATTTTCCATCCCTTGAATTTGCTCATGGTCCTCAAACAGTTTTAGCAAAGACTTGCTCCAGACAGCCCTTCCCAGCTCTGTCCCTGGGAAGACTGGGACTTCTTTTCTCTCTCAGAAGAGAAGACTTTTCCTTCGGCAGGGGACTGATACGGGTGGGGTGTCCCAGGCCCTTGTGCCTGAAGGCAGGAGTCTGGAGAAGAACAAGCAGCAGTGGATGGGGATCAAGTCAGGTGAAAGGCAGAACATTAAAGCAATTAAGTTTACTAAGAGTAAAGAAATGAGTCTTAGGACCATCAAGAAGAAGGAGAAATGTTTGTAGAGCACGCAGATGGAGTAGTGCTCACAGAAAAAAAGTACTATTTGCGAATAAAACAGGATAAGAGAAGGAGAAAAGTACACAAGCAAAGGGGTCTGGAACCAAGTAAGTTGCAGAGAACCAGCTTCTTGGGCTTTATACACTTGTGGTAGACCTACCTCTTCCTGCCACATCTTATTAAAGAGAATATATTTATTTTGCTTTTCCGTTCAGCATTTGTTGTTGATTTTCTTTTCTTGTTACAGACAAACCATTGTATATTTTGCTAATGAAATATATTTCAAGTTGTATAGTTGAATCCCAGCCTATTAATCAACAATGTAGAAAGCTATCTTTTGACTGCCAAATAGAGCACAAACTGCTCGAAGTGTTTTATTTTAATGCTCTATAAGTAGTGGCTAATACTTCAGCTATATAAAATGAGCTATTGATATTTCAGTGCATTCCTATTTGGAGTGCAGAAAGCTTCGGATTTTTTCATTTGTATGTAATTAGGCTCTAAATTTTAATTATTTGCTCTACAAAGAAGGTAGAGAGTAGAGATACAAACATAAACTTTCTCCTGTATCCTTGTCATTTAATTACCATCATTTCACAGTCTAAAATACAAAGCTTTTCTCAACCACCTAATGAATGAGGTTCTTGTGTAATTGAATGCAGGGATATGACTGAAGAGCAGTAACTTCTGTGTCATTTAAAAATATTAGTGGAAAACAAAGTATGTGAGCTTTACGGAATAGGCAACACTAGTGAGCAGTATATTTAGAATATCTTTCCTCTCAGGACCAGGAAAAACAAAAAAAATGTTTTTACTCAGTAGATATGACATATGCTTATATCTGTAACACTTACTTGTTCACCCTACTGAATAACGCTGTAAAAGTGCTTTTCTAGGTTTTCAAAGTTTTTGAAGTGCTTAATTCCAGCACCGGTAGAAGAGAGTAAAAAAGATTCCATCCTTCTTTGTGCACTATGATTTTGATTGATCACTTGCCAGTAAATTAACACTATACAAACCAGTGGACAGTAAAGGAATTGCATACATGGCGTTGAATGTACACTTTGAAAATGGTATTTTTCTTCTCCCCAACATTCTGAATGCTAATATATAGAAAATAAAATCTTAGCCTAAAGCTCCAGCCTCAGGCTGTGTCTTCAGAGACAATGATTACAATCTCTCTGTAAACTGAAAAATTTCAAATACAATTTTGAAGAAGAACAGAGAGACAGGAGAAGCTCAGTTTAAAGCTTCAAAGAATTTCTTGTTCAGTTAACTTACTTTTAACATATTTATTACTTTGGGGAGGAATTCATCTGCTGGATTTCAAATTTTCAAGCAGGATTTCCTACCTTTCTACATGATTTCCATTTTTTTCTCTCTACTAAGGGATTAAAACAAACCACTGCGGGGGTTTTTCCAATGGATTTTAGACTTAACTTTATTGCAAACAAATGTTACCAGTTATCCTCTCTATCCAGCTGGTTGGTTTTCTTCTTCTAGATTCCTAATATGCAGTCTCACAAACAAAAAAACCAAGATCCTTACTTGCTCCGCCCTAACTCTTACTATATGCTGCTGGTGCATCTGAATGAAAATATTTCACTGTATGAAAAACATATTTTTGACAAGCCAACAGCAATTTTTAAAAAAATTATAAATTCTCAGAATAGTAATTTATCCCACAGTTTGGATTTAAAAAATTGAAAAAGATCTCATCTGATGAGGTATTCATTTTAAGCTCACAACTCATGTATCAAATCAGTTTTCATAAATCTGAAAAAAAAAATAAAAATCATCTCTTTGCTGAAAAAAAAATGATAGACTTCAGCTAAAAGAGTTTTTCAGAAAGTCATGTGTGTCTGTAAAGAGATGCTTACAATAAAAGTGCCTCTTAGCTACAGTGGTCTTGTGTACTTAAGCACATCTACTTTGATTTGCAGCCAATATCCTGATATCAAACCAATTGTCCTTCTATGTTTTTCTTCTACTAAACTGTTGTTTGTTTTTTTTGATGACTGTAAGTAGTAGTGCACGTGACAGAGCTGATAAGGAATCCAAATTTCTGCCAGCCTGTGTCTACATCCTGTTTAAATAACCCCCTGTTAACTCCTATGGAAGCTGACGCAGCTGCAAGGAAGATACTATATAGTTCATTATGCCTTAAAAGACCTCGTCTGACTTGATCAGCTCATCCTAGTAGTACTTCTGGTAGTACTTCTGAAAAATAGCTTTATGGATAAGGACTTCAAAGTCAAGTTCTCAGGAACGTTTTTATTTCAGGAACCTTAATGAAGCATCACAGCTACAGCAGTTGCATGTTTCTGTTCTATCATTTCATTTTCCCATACTTGATGACTGACCACTTGAACAACCACAGTGCATTTAAAATTCATAAATGTATGTTAACATAATACTAGGGATGAAGTTCTTTTGCATGACATTGAGGGCAGAAGACAGGAGCAGAAAAGGGCTTCACAGTTACAAGAAGAACAAGATTTGGATTAGAAGCAACTCAAGCAGCCTGTTAACTCTTGAAGCACAATTTTTGTGAATTTCCCTTGTCATCACTTCAGAAACACTCTCTAAATTATGAGCACGTGCATGGTTTTGCATTCCCACTTTCTATTACCCATTGATATCAGAAGCTGAATTAAGTCTGACACTTTAACACTAATGGAAGGGATTACCCCATTGCATTTTGTCTAATCTTAATTTTCTTCTGTTTAACTTCAGAGTTAGCTATTCATTTTGCTTTGGTATTATTGTTTCTGGTTTTTGTTGTCTTGTTTACCACTTCCTTTAACTTTGAATTCCCCCTAGGGGTTGATTAGCAATGTGCAATTTAATGGGGAAAATGACTACTTCCTTGCCTTGCAAGATTTAGAAATGGCAATTATAAAAAGTTCCCATTCCAGCTTTTGCTCTGAAACCAAGTCTTTGAAACAAAACTCATACTGCCTATCTTCAGCAATATTGTTTTGTGAGCTCTTCAGCAAGCCATTTCTTATAAAATTCACAGTAAGGACGACATTTTTTGCTTTGTGTCCATACAGGGACACAAATTTGCTTTTCAACTCTCAAAAATTCCACATCTTTACAGATTTTAGACTAATTTCAGGCTGCCTGACTGCCACAGTTTGTGTGCTGCCTGATTTGTTACGTTTGCTGCCAAATCCCCTGTTCAACTACGCTTATACGTCCCAGTAGCATTCTTCATGAGGACACATTGCAGGAGACGAGAAACTTTATTCCTTGCATTACCTCAATTACACATGTCCATCCTTAGGTTCTTTACAATCATATAGTATCTGCAGATATACTGATGATCTGCGTACTGGTATATGCAATGTACATTGTTTCTTTTTATAGCATTAATGATACTCAGCTTATCAGATGGAGAACATTTTCCTACTATGATGACATTTTTTAGTGCATCATAATACTTGTGTGTATCTTTCCACTCTCTTCTAAATATCTCTATGTTTTTTGTTTGAATTTCCTGGTATTTTCACATTTCCTTGAGCTTGTTTGCAGTCATGGTTTGAGACTCTCGAGTTTTAAAAAAACATGAGATCTTGTAATATCTTTCAGGCTCTTGAACAGGAGCCGGATCTCAGGGAGCAGGAATGGATGGACTCTCCAAGGAGATGTGGAAGGTTCATCTGCAATAGTTTGGGAACTCCAATAGGACCCAAAGGGATACTGTAAGGATAGTAAGGATTCTAACATTGTATGTTCACTCTCGAGATCTCCATATGACCTAAATGGACCTAAATTTCAAAACAACTTCTACTATATGAAAATGTTAATACGAGAATGCTCTCAGGGAAGGATCTCCAGTCAGTGAATGTACTGTTGAGATAAAGAACACCATCTGGACTAAAGAGCAACCTGTGAGAGATACTAGGCCACTAGATAGTCTCAACTAACTAAACGGACAAGAGTAATGTCCTGTATGTATCACACAGCTACCACACTCAAAAAGCCCCACAGATAGACTGTATCACTTCCAGATAAATCCCTGATGCTTTTGAGATTGACACTGGTCTAGAGAAGGAAAAGAGTAAATAAAATGGGCTAGGGACTAATCTCTGGTTCGCAGGTTGGCAACACAGCAGTTTCTACTCACTTGCCAGAATTTTTTTTGTCCTCAAAATAGTACAGTAACATCTAAAGTGCCTATTGGGAACAGATCCTAGCATATGCTGTTGACTCAAGCCACTCCTGAGAACTGTCTGGGAGATTACTAGGTTGGAGCAGATCAAAACTATGCCAGAGTATGCTAGCAATAAAAACGCATGGATGACTTCTCAGCAGTGCTCGAGCCCTTGCCATTCACTGTTTCACTCACTTGTAAATACACAAGCTAGGTGACCAAGACTAATGCACTGAAGTTGTCTTACTGAAAACAGCAGCACCAAAACTGTCACTGCTTTTCTAACATACAGCATGATTTCTGTATGCCTGCTATGATGCATGTGCTTATACAAGACTCAGCAGGACTCAGTTGCAGTATCGAAGTCAGACTGAGGAGTCTTTAGAAAAGTATTTCTTGGCACAAATTTCACCTCTTTTTGTATAAGCACTAGCTGGGGTCCCAATTTTCACATGTCAAGACAAGTGCTACTTTTCATATGAAGATTTAAGTCATACAGCCTTATGCAGATCTGGCAAGAAACTATAAATGTAAAGACACAAGAACTGATGAAGCTGAGGTTGACAGGGAACATCCTAGCTAGAATATTATCCAGGGAACTGCTGAAGCTGCCGATCTCTGTCATCTTTTCAAAGTCACATGTAGCACAAAAGAGGGCCTTCTTCAGAAATTAATGGCTCCATAGATAAAACAATGGATTAGATCAGTTTCTCAGGAACTCTTTAAGTTCTCTGTCCTCTGCTCTGATAGGTGTTGATTCAAGATCTCTCTGTACTCAGAAGCTCTACAGTTGGATACCCCGGCAGGAGCAGTGGGGGACAGCAGCCAGGCAGACCAACACCTACTCCTTGTTCTCTCCGTTAAGTCGATAAACCTGAAGGAGCATAAAAGTGACTCCTCTGAGAGCAAAACCAGAATGGGATGAAGGGGCCTGAGATTTTTAGAACTGGTCTCCCATATATCAGAACGATGTAGCAGGAAACACTTTCTTTTGATCCCAATTCACAGTTCCTTCATAGCCAGAAGAAATTTCATTACAGGAATTTTCAAACCACTAAACTGGCAAAAAGGCATACAAGCCTTTTTATTCCTTCTTCTCCTTTTATACTTGTTCCATAAAACCATTTCCCACTCTCCAGCTCACGATCTCTCTAAGCAGGAAAGTCCTATCTGCCACACACTTGTCATAACCTAGGTAGGATATGACAAAGTTTCAAATACATCAGTATTTATAAAATTAGAAATGTCAAACTGCAGAAAAGAAAAATAAAAAGGAAAAAAAGGGTGGTGGGGTAAAAATCAGTTTCTACCTTGACTGTTAGGCTCTTAAGCTGCCAGTATTTAACATTAATGTTTCTACTTCAGGCTCATGATTGCTACAGTTCTGCCATTTGTGGATATCAGTGTGAGATTATCTGCCTTTCACCAGCTCAGGCAATCCACTTCTTGATGGATATGATTTTATTTTACCTTTTAATGTTTAAAATGGTGAGAATCCAGCCCTCCAAGCTATCATTACGCTTCTCTTGATTTAAATACAAGAAGTTAGCTCCACTGGTACATTCATCCACAGGAACGTTAGCACTTCCAACTTCATAGACAACCATAAATTATTTCTGTCAACAGCAAATTACTAAACATAGTACAACACTCTATGAAAGACAAAAAGAATGCACACAATCAGCATTTCCCTTTATGACTATGAAAAGCTCTAACAGCAGATAAGCCTGAACTAAACATCAATCAAATCTGGACCCCAAACAGGGTATGGCTTATGATATGTCACACATCTGGACTCGACTATCGAAAGCAATCATGCACTTAGGAAATTTGAGGCTGTTATGCAGAGGTTTAACTAGAGTCTTGGCAACTCAATTTGGGACATGAAAGGTATTTGCACTACAGTACCAGGTGCAGTAAAGGAAACTGGTCTTGCAGTTCGATTCCAACACCGCGTCCGCAAACAAAACAAGGCAGCTACGTGTGAGGAACGTGGATGGAAATCTCACCTGCCATCCTGAAGTTACGCTGTGGCATTTCGTCACTTCTTGTCACTTTCCTCGGGCTTGGTAAAGCCTTTGCAGAGTCTGAAGCAAAGGCCCATAGCTTCTTCCTGTTTGTAACAGTGGATGCCTGGGTTTTGGCAGGTTGGTTTGCTGTGGGGCACCACTTGTACCCTCGATTTGCCTTCACACATGCGTCCTTGTACTAAAAAAGGAAAATTGCCAGTCATGACGTTATACTATCCACAGGGCAATAGAGTGCACTGCTTGTAAGAGCATTTAATACAGCAAATAATCCTTAAATATCTTGATTTTTTTGACAGTTTAGTCACGTGCTTAGAGTCTGACCGCCAACACAATCTAACAAGAAGAACTATTAAGATAAGTAGAGCTGCATTTAAAAAAGTGGGGGTTCTCTTTCCTCTCCTGAGGGTTTATCACCCAGAGCAGGCTGAAGTTCTGATCCTGCAAACTGCTCCCCAGTGCTTGAATGCTCACTCTGGGAAACAAATTCTTTGGCAGGTCCAATCTTTGTTTACTTTCTAGTTTGAATGAAATGAAAGCAGACGTTTAGCAATAAATGCAGCATGATGCTCCTTTACCTCATACTCCTTTTCCTCTAATAGATCTGTACCTTAGACTAGTTGAGGATATTCTTTCCCAAAGCAGGCACTGAAAACCACTTAACCGTTTAACTGTGAAACACGTTACCACATCAGGTGTGTGCCGTTGGTGGAGCGGAGACTCCCCGGCCACCCAGCGCTGTTTTGCCTGCTTGTTACTTGCTACAATAAACCTTGATTGGATTATCCCCGGGCTGGCGTACAAATTTTCATCATAACTTATAACAATTTGGTGCCGTGACTCGGATAAGGTTAACTTCGTTTGGAATCTAAACTCTGGGGAGGCGCCCCATCCTTGGATGGCCCCGGAGTGGACGATATCCTTTCCAAGACCCTTACCTCCGAACTCTAAATTTGGCAAGCAGGCAAAAGAACACTGCAGTACCCCATAATTTTCGTGCACGAGGATCCGGACGAAGACTCCAGGTTAAGTGAGTATTGAAAGCGTTTCCCGTTCAGTCGGGGTGGGTTTCCCAAAGTGTGCATAAACGAGACGCTCCCGAGAGGAGCAAAGTGAGTGCGGACCCTCTTGTAGTGCGGTTCTCATTTCCCACGAGGGCATGAGCCACGAACGAGGGGCACGTGTGTGTGTGTGAGAGAGAGGCACTTCGGAAGATGGGGCAGAAGAAAAGCAAGCCTTCTGACTCCATGGTGGGTTCCCCGGGGTGTAGGTCGCCTGGGAAGAGGGATGACTCCATAGGGAATCCTAAGGTCAGTCTCCCTATGATACCGCCAGATAGTCCTTTAGGGTAATGATTGCCCATTGGGATGACTGGCTGCCCAGACAGGGCAAAAGCAGAGAGAAAATGATATATTAATGCATACAGGGGTGGGGTGGTAAACAAATTAGAGGAGATCAGGTATTTCGGCCTGTTTTGGGGACGTTTGACGATTGGATATGTCAAGCCTTAAACATATATGTAAATTCTAAGGAACCCTTGAGTTTAGAAGAGAGTGAATATGCTCATTTATGGATAAAATTAGATACCCAAATCCATGTATTTGCTCTAAGTGAAAAGAACCATAAAAAAAAAAAAAAAAAACAACTAAAAACCCCGAAGAACTTCCCACACCTCCTCCCCCTTATGTTCCCCCTACACTCGCACCTGACCCAACCCCCCCCTTCCTCCTCTTCCCCGACAGCCCCAGCCCCAGACTTAGACCCTCCGAGTTCCCCTGAGGAGAACAGGGGAATAACGAGGAGTCAGACCAGAAAGAAAAGCAGTTAGAAGAAAGATTATACCCCTTGAGAGAAATAGCTATAGGGGGTCCACAGCCTGGCATGGGATTTGTGTCAGTACCTTTGAATTCCGGAGATGTAAGGGAATTCAAGAAGGAGATGGGGAACCTTTTAGAAGGCCCCTTGGGAGTATCCGAAAGGTTGGACCAGTTTTTGGGTCCTAATATATATATACCTGGGAAGAGTTACAGGCAATTTTAAGTATACTATTCACAACAGAGGAAAGGGAAATGATTCGAAGAGCAGGAATGAGAGTTTGGGATCAGCAGCACCAACACGGTCCAGGCGCAGATATTAAATGGCCACTACAGCGGCCAAACTGGGATAACCAAAATGCAGAACATAGAACTCATATGGCAGATCTGCGCATTATAATTGTTCAAGGCATTAAGGAATCTGTTCCTCGAGGACAGAATATTAATAAAGCATTTAGTGAACACCAGAAGAAAGATGAGACCCCCACTAAATGCTTAAAGAAGATTAGGGGAGTCAGGGGATCTATTTGCTGGGGACCCCTAAGAAAACAGAGCCCTTGATAAAATTAAAATTACGTCCCCAGCATCAAGAAGTAGAGTTCCTTGTGGACTCTGGGGCAGAGAGATCTAGTGTCCAGTTAGTGCCCCGAAGATGCACACTGTCCTCGGAGAAATTACAAGTAATAGGAGCAAAAAGGGAACCGTTTCAGGTACCACTAATAAAGGGAGTAAAAATAGAAGCTCCATCTCGACTTGGAATAGGATCCTTTTTGTTGGTACCTGAAGCAGAATCTAATTTACTGGGAAGAGATTTAATGATTGAATTGGAAATTAATTTGGAAATAAAAACCAAAGAAATAGCAGTAAAATTGTGTGTCTTGACAACGGAGGATGAAGCTAAAATTAACCCCGAAGTGTGGTACACTCCAGAGTCAGTAGGACGATTAAACATTGCTCCATTTGAAGTCACTATTAAGAACACGGAAATTCCAATTAGAGTCAAACAATATCCCATGGCACAAGAAGGTAGACATGGATTACAGCCTGTAATCGAAAGGTTGTTACAGCAGGGATTATTAGAACCTTGCATGTCACCACACAATACCCCCATTCTGCCCATAGAGAAGTCAGATGGCTCCTATCGCTTAGTTCAAGATTTAAGGGAAGTAAACAAAAGAACTGTTACCAGGTTTCCAGTCGTAGCTAATCCGTATACGTTGTTGAGCCAACTTTCCCCGGAATTGAAGTGATACAGTGTTATAGACTTGAAAGATGCCTTCTGGGCTTGCCCCTTGAAGGAGGAATGTAGAAATTATTTTGCCTTTGAATGGGAAGATCCAGAAACCCACCGGAAACAACAATTAAGGTGGACTGTACTTCCACAAGGATTTACAGAATCACCAAATTTGTTTGGGCAAGCTCTGGAACAAGTACTAGAAACTTTTGAATCAACCTCAGAGGTAACTTTAGTGCAGTATGTAGATGATCTGTTGTTAGCTAGGGAAGATCAAGAGACTGTTAGAAATGAGAGCATTAGATTATTGAACTTTTTAAGCCTGAAGGGGTTCAAGGTTTCAAAGTCTAAATTACAGTTTACTGAAGAGGAAGTAAAATACTTAGGACACTGGCTGAGTAAGGGAACTAAGAAATTAGATCCTGAACGAGTGAATGGTATCTTATCCCTCCAGGCACCAACAAGCAAGAGACAGATAAGGCAGTTGTTAGGACTTTTAGGGTACTGTAGACAAGGGATTGAAAATTACAGCAACAAAGTGAAGTTTTTGTATCAGAAATTAGTAGGAGTAAGATTAATAAAACGGACTCAGAAGGATGAACAGAGTCTAGAAAGCCTCAAAGCTGACCTTGTAAATGCTCTGGTATTAAGTTTACCCGATACTAAACGACCGTTTTATTTGTTTGTGAATGCAGAAGGAGGAACAGCCTTTGGGGTATTAACCCAAGAATGGGCTGGAAGAAAGAAACCTGTAGGTTATTTTTCCAAATTATTAGATCCAGTTAGTAGGGGATGGCCTACTTGCCTACAAGCTATAGTAGAAGAAACATTTGACTAAATTAATCATTGAAACTAAAATGAACCGGATAAAATGTTTACCATTAGCACTATTAAATGTAAGGACGCAACCCAGAGCAAACACTGGGATCTCTCCTTTTGAAATGTTATAGGGGATGCCCTATGACCTAGAAATGCCGATTGAACACCCAAAGATAGAAGAAAAATTCTTACAGGAGTATATCATTAAACTCATGAAGAGACGGCAAGAACTAATAAAGAAGGGACTGATAGTGCAGAGGCCACCATTAGATATTGCAATACACAAAATTATGCCTGGAGATAACGTATTGATCAAAACTTGGAAAGAATCATCTCTAACTCCCTGTTGGGAGGGACCGTTTCTTGTTCTGCTTACTACAGATCCTGCAGTCCGGACTGCCAAAAGAGCATGGACTCGTGCAAGCAGAATCAAAAGACCAATGCAGAATTCTCACTGGGAGGCGACCAGAGACCCTGACAGCTTGAAAATTAAGTTCCGAAGAAAAGCGGATGAGTGAGGCTATCTTTTGTAAAGATCCTCACTGTATATGTTATCCCTTTGTATGTTACAGGTGTAAACTCTGTAGAGAAAAGTGGTGGACACATTGCTCCTATGGGTATTCCCCTCTAGTGGTATTTGCCACGAATGTTATTATTACAAACGGGAATTAACTGAGCAAGCATTACGTGTGGGAGTATCAACCGGGAAAATTACAAAGGACTCCAAAGAGTGGTGGGATATTTTTGCTAAAGGCATAAACCCTGAGAGGTGTTGTCTTTACGCCAACGAGCCGTGTTCAACGAAGGCTGAAATACTGCCAATATCTTGCAGACGAACAGTGGTCAGAGTGGGGTGGGGAGCTTAGAAAGTGAAGGATAAAAACTGGGACGCATATAAGTCAAAGCGAATCAAATATAAAGGAGGTTCCCCTGAAGAATACGACTGCTGCCGAGAAGATGGTACACCTCACTGCTCTAAGCAACAGAGTAGGCAGAGAAGAAGGCAGAGACGTACTGCTGTTCGGATTAAAGTTGATGAACCACCTCCAGAGAAGGCTCACGGAGCCTCTTGACTTATTACTCCCAAACAAAACGTCCTCAGAGCTTCCCCGAAGTCTCCCATCTCTCACCAGGGGTAAAGACAAAAACCAAAATGATTATCAACAACCTCGGAATACCTGTCGCAAGGGTAAGGGTACACCACTTTTCTTGAACTTAAGATTAAGCATTTGGATGATAAGACTGTTACTAATGCTGATAGGGATAACCCAAGGTAAAGGGAACCCCCACCAACCTTATAAATGGACGCTCTATAGGTGAGGTGGGAGGATCAAATGATATTACAGCAAGTAATTGCTACCGGGGCCCCAAGTTTTAATCAATCGTTATGTCAACTCGTACCCAGAGACCCATGTCTACATAACTTAGGCTTTTAGTTTTGTCCTAGTTCTCATAATGTTAATATTAACCTTTGCACCTTGTATATTGAATAGAATTACTGGATTGATAAAAAATCGATTAGAAGCTGTACACCTAATGTTGATAAGAAGACACTATAAGCACCTAGAAGAAGACGAAATTGTTAAAGAAACTCCCCTTCTCTCCCTAGCTCGAGAAGCTCTTGCCCAGTTTGAGGAACAAAATAAGAAAAACAAAAAGGGGGAATTGTAATAAACTTTGCATAACCAATTTGTTCATCAAACCTGTTGATTGTTAAAATATATTGATCTCTACAACTTAGTAACTAAGCTGCTTTTAACTGTAATAACCACAGTAACAAGTGCAGAAACTAGATATTGAGCTAAGTAAGCAGGATGAGCCAGTCTTGATTACCTTATCATATAGCTCCTCAAGAGCAGTTTTCTGAGAAAATAAGGAACTGGTCCCAGAAACCGGCCAAGGCCGATTCCGTGGCTTGGATAGATAAACTTGAGGGAGTGTCCCCTTGGAACTAATCGTAATACCTCTCGGAACTAATTGTAATACCTCTTGGAATTAATTTTAATGCAAAGCGGGAATAGGTCATGCATATGTATAGGCGTACCTGCAACTCCCATACATATGTAACACTTAACTGTTTAACTGTCAAACACGTTACCACATCAGGTGTGTGCCGTTGGTGGAGCGGAGACTCCCCGGCCACCCAGCGCTGTTTTGCCTGCTTGTTGCTTGCTACAATAAACCTGGATTGGTTTATCCCCGGGCTGGCATACAAATTTTCGTCGTAACTTATAACAAAGACGCAGCGTGCCTTGTGGCAGGATCACCATCGCAAGTGTATCGCTTGCATTCATCTCCATCTTAATCTGCCGGCTGGCACTTGCTCCCTCCAGGCTGTAGCCGGGATAAAAGCGATGCAGTTTACAAGAAGCACAGCACCGTGTGAGCCCGCTGTGTATTTATAAAAACGGCTACAAATACTAAAGCTCTGCAGGGACCGCTGACCCACACAGAGGCTGTGTTTTCTGAAGAGGGAGTCTGTGTGAAACCCACAAACCCAGGACTGCGACCCCCCTCACCCTGCCCCTTCTCTCCTTCCCTCAGCCGGGCCCGGCTCCCACACCCCCACGCCCGCCCAAGGGCCTCGCTCGCCTCACGGGCAGCCCCAGCCCTCACCTCAGCCGGGCCGCAGCTGGAGCAGAGACTGCAGAGACCAACATGGCCGCCCGGCAGCCCCGTGCCCCAGGACTACAGCTCCCAGCATGCCCCGGGAACCACCAGGGCCCCCGGCAGCCCCGTGCCCCAGGACTACAGCTCCCAGCATGCCCCGGGGCGCTCCTTCCTGCTGCCTGACCCTGCAGGGACACCGTCCCCGGCCCGGCCCCGGCCCCCGCAGGCCTCATGGCCGCCTGCCTGGGGGAGGACGAGGGCGAGGGCGAGGACGAGGACGAGGATGAGGACAAGGAGGAGGGGAAGGACAAAGGGGCAGGACGATGAAGCCCCGTGGGGCAGGAACCTGTGAGTCAGGTTCCCTTCTGCACTCAGCATGAAAGGCCTTGTGAGATATTGTCCTGACACAAAGAACCCCAAACATTCATGAAATGCAAATCAGACCCATACCTCCAATCCCACATGTAATGAGGTAAGAGAGATTTTACAATAGCCAATATATTTTCAGCCTGTATCTCAAGATAAGATGATAGCTTTTTCACAGACTTTGAGCAATACAAAAACCAGGACTAAAACACCCTACCAAACACCACAAGATCCAAGATAGAAATCACAATTTTTGCTGGGTAACATCAACACCACCTTTTTTCTTTCCTTCTTGAAAGACTTCCATTCTTCTACCGATTTTATTATTTTCCCGTGAAACAGAAGTGTTCTAGATGCTTGTCTTATAAAAAGGCTTTAGTGAATAACTCTAGTTTTAAAGATTACAACCAAATGATCTTTTTCTTCTTTCCTGCTGAGATTCCTGACTTTTGTAACCCTCTGGATTTCACCTCTACTGCAGGAGAACAATAAAAAACTTCTTGCTTATGAATTTTTAAAATGTGAAATGCAAGTACAAGATGAATAGAATTTTGAACACACACTATTACACTATGAGCGATTACCCACAAAAAGTAGGGAACACATACAAATGCTTAGGCATTTAAGATGATTGCTACCCCTGTCTCACAAAGCCATTTTTTTCCTGCTGCTTTATTCCACATTCCCTTGGTTGTAAGTTAGTTCGGTGCATCCTTCTTTGCACTGTAGCTGTTTTCTTCCTTCAGAAATGAAGGGGAAAAACCTATTATCCATCGGTAACATACCTATAGCTCCTCTGCTAATTTTTTTTAAACTTTTTGTGCCTTGAATTCACTTAAAGTGTATATTCCATATAAACCCCATTTTCCCTTTATAAACTATAAATAACTACTATATCAAATCTTGTTGACTGGATATATGGATTTCTGATATTTTGGTTTATGAAACAAAAGCAGCCACCTGAAAACTTCACAGTGTTTCATGTCTAATTGCCTGAGTTATTTAACTGTCACCTCACTTCACTTGCTTCAGGAATGATACGTGAGGATGTACTTACTGATTAAAATGACAATTAAGGTAGGTTACCATCACATATCTGTACGAAACTTTGAACATGCTGTGTTTCTCAGCTTTTACAAATGCTGCTATATTTACATGCAACATAGCTGAAATTTGACCATGAAAAATGTATCCCTCACACATAACAATACAAAGTGTTGAGTGAGGCACATTAAAACAAAGATGTGTTCACCTAATTCTAACGTCTTTATAGTTTAAAAATCACCTACTAAAAAGCTATGAATGTTTTGCCTGTGAATACAAGAATTAGCTGCTTTTTTTTCCTCCAAAGAAAGCAACAGGCCTGCCTGCCAGTTTCCCGGCAATTGCAGTTGGTATTTGAACAAGCTTTCTCCTTCTGAATACAAAAGAACAATTAGCTTGAAATCTAGAAGTGAGACTAGAGTAAGGGGGTATATACCCACTACAATCTATTGCAAAGCCATCTGCAAGGTTCCACATGAGATGATTGTTTTGTACAGAACAAAAAATAAATAAACAAAAAAGCACACGCAGCATTCACTTCACCTCCAGACTTCTAAGTGAAAAGATGTATGTAACCTGGGATGCAGTGAACTATCTAAGGGAAATCGGGCCTGATAATCAACCTCTTTCATGTTTGTCTTACAAAAGCAAGGCTTATCTTTCTATTTGTTTGACAGACCCCAATTAGAATGAGTCCCGATTTTAACATGAGTTCTGCAGAACAAAACTCCAGGTAGTTGGGTGTTTGTATTGCAATTCTCACTCCAGATCAGCCCTCTTCTATTTATTGAGGAGCAGGTGCTGAGAGAGAAAGCAAAATGTATTGCCTTGTTTGGAACAACAACATCATCCTTAACAATGATGTACCTTCATGAGTAAATTGACTCATGTGGGTAACTTCTAACTTGGCTGCATAATTATGCAAGCAACTTCATGGGATTAGTGGCATAAGTAAGTGCTCACTAGAGTAACAAAAAGGGCTTCATACATTAACATTGTTTTTCTTTCCCTTCAATGTAAGGCTCCTGTAACTTGTAATGCAACACAACAGCAAGCAAACATCAAGAAAAAAAACCAAAACAAACAGAAAACCCCAAATATGGGCTAACTTAACAGAGCATGCAGGCAGTAAAACTTCTTAGTCAGAATCATCCTGGCAAGACGGCCATTCTGTAGGATGAGCTAGCATGAACTGTCCAAAGAGTAACCGCAGTGTGCACTGTTGCTATCCTAGCAGGAACTCTGCTGCACACAGTGAATTTTTCCTGCTGGAAAATGTCAATTGTATCCCAAAACATTGTGTTTTCATGTGTAAGTACTTTACCAAAAAAAATTGTACTCAGTGGTTTATCATATTTAGTTCACATCCCACATTTCTCATGTCGTTAGAGCTTATGGGACTGTTATTTACTCACAAAAGCCTACTGAAGTGATGTTAACCTGTACACTGTAGTGCATTGCTTCTACTTCTGAAGACAAAGTCCAAATAAAAGGCAGGAATGCCCTTCATTGCAGAGGAAAAAATACAGCTGCCACAGTGATTCCTTCTGTTGCTCCTGATGCTGTATATATTAACATCAACATCTGCTGACATTGGCAAAGAGCAACATGGAACTAGACTTACCATCAAGAAATCATGTTTTCGTGTGATAAATAGGCAGCAGCAGCTGTTTTTACAGCTGGGAGATTTCATCTAACTGCGGGACCAGACACAGTCACTTCTTGGACATTCCAGATTGTCTTGAACAGTGCTAGAATGAACAGAGAACAGAAAGAAATGCTGAAATTGCAACTTTTCTTATGGTAAGTTGCAGTAGTATTGGCATTCTTCTGAGTCTTCTTCCACGTGCTGCCCAATTCTTTTTTTGTGTGCTGTACTATGAGAATGTCTTCAAGGCACCTTGATAAAGGACATGCTCAGGACTACACTTCTCTCAGATTCTGTGCTTGACTGCTTCCTCTGTGTTCCCGACCAGTTAAGTTCTCAAGGTTATACCCCAGCTTCATCCCACTGGCCCAGAATAGGAGAACCACAAATTACAGTAACTTTTCTGGGTATGACGGGAACAGGCAGCCCCACGCTCACCGTGCAGCTCATCTCCACACATTTTCTTGAGACGCTTTTCTGACTGCAGCACCATGAGCGCTTGGAAAGCCTCTCCTGCTTGTTTTGCCTGCCAACAAACCACTTCAAAGACTTCAGCCCTCTGTTGTCTGCTCACATGCTACCCCACGGGATGGCCACGTGCTCGTACCTGTAATGCACTCACAGAAGAGGATCGAGAGGGCTGTGAAAGTGGTACCAGCTGCAGGTGAAATGACTTATGTAAGGGATTTTTCTATTTGGAGAAGATCATAAAACAATAATATTTTGGGCTACCAATAAAAAGACAGTTTTGTGATAAAATAGGAAGTTTTAGGCTCCCTTCCTCCCTCCAAACAGTGAGCAGCAGCCTCTAGACAGGAGCATGGAATAGTCCTGACCAGAGTCAGCATTGCATCACATGGACCTGGTCTAAAATAGCTCTAACAAAATCCCAGCCTCAGAGGAGAAAGCAGCAGCAGCAGCAAAGATAAATCCTGTGATTATAACCAGAGTGAGGTTGTAAAGTCAGTATCTCTCTTCAGGAAAGTGACCATTAAGACTATGGCTTCAGTTTCTGTCCTGGGGCCTTTTCAAGCTGGTTAGGTCATTGTTTTAGAAGTTTGAGGTTTATTCAGGAAGAGATCAATTCACGAATGGATCATATATTTTAGCTGATCAAGAGAATAAATGGCACATGGCTATGTCTGTTAGTGTGTGAGCCCATGTCCGTAGAAGCCCCGTCGACAGCTTCACCAAGATTACCTTCTCACAAGGCCATTCTTCAATGACCTTCAGACGGTTCAAAATACACAGCCTATCTTAATGCCACTATCCAGGAGAGGATGTTTGTCCCAGCTAGTGTTGCATGGTCTGAGAGCTGTCTTTCTCAGGGACGAATCGTCTAGGGTGAAAGTGGTTTTCGTCTTAATGAGGGCAGAGCAAAAGTGTGATGCTGCACAGACTCTCCCTCTCGTGGGGAGGGAGGTCCATATTGGTGTCTGGGTCCAGACCATGACATTCCCTTTCTCTTGCAGTGTGAAGTGTTGAGGCACACAGAGCAATGCAGAAAGCACAAAACACCAAGTTACCGTTACCAAGTTGGAAACTGTATCTGCACCCTATCAGCATGGTCATCTTCTTTCTCACTGTCCCATGCCAAGAGAGAGCCTCCCCAATTTGACCACTGCTTTGGCTAGAGAAAACCCACACAATTCTAATCCTCATCGCAGTGGCACAGGGAGATGTGCATGAAGGGCGGGAATGGGAAGGGTGCTACATAGACAAGCAAGGGGAATCCAGGGATAGCCACACACTTGTGACTAAGACACAGTGGCTTAGGGAAATGCACAGTTCTGGGGCATGAAGGTCCTAGCAAGAAAGACTGCAGAAGTCCCAAGCCCTTCCCCTCTGCTCTGTCGAGCCCTGGGCTCCCCAGTGCCAGGCAGAGACGGCCACATTGGAAAGAACTCTCCCCCCAGTGCCCCTCCCACTTTCCGTTGGGCTTAGAATGTTGGTCGTTGGGCTTAGAATGTTGGTCGTTGGGCTTAGAATGTTGGTCGCTGGGCTCGGAATGTTGGTCAGTTGGAGCCCACGGCCGCCAGAGACAGCAGCACGGAGCTGTGCTGGCACGCAGGAGCGCTGGGAGGAGGCAGGATCTGACCGAGCGGCACCGAACCGGCACCGGCACCTCGCCTCCCATCCCCGCTGTCGCCGACTGGCCCGCGTCCTCGGTCCACGGCGAGGGTCCTCCTCTCCCGGGCAGGATGGGCCAGGCCAACTGCTGCTGCGGCTCCAGGTGAGCTCTCCCTGTGCCTCGGGGGCACGGCCGGGACCCGCGGTGGCAGCGGCCTTTCTCATGCCCGCCGCTCTCTGCTCTGCAGGGAGGCTCTCGCTGACGCCGAGGCGGTGCTGAGCGCGGACGTGCGGCTGACCCGGGGCCGCAAGAGGAGCGAGAGACGCCTTCTCCTCCTCCAGGAGGAACTGGTGATCGCCAAGTTGCAGTAAGACCCTCAGAGCCCAGCTGCCTTTCCCCCAGCCCTGGCCCTGGCCCCAGCCCCGGGACACCCCAGCCCCAGCCCCAGGCCCCGGCCCCTTGGTGCTGGATGCGCCCATCGATGTCTGTCCCAAGGGCAGGTGGGGGACAGGGCTCGGCCCGGGGGGACCCCGAGGAGGACACCCCCAGCTCACCGCCTGCCTCTCCTCTCTGCTCTCTGCAGACGCGGCACCAGCCTGCGCCCACAGCTCTGCCTGGCCCTGGACCAGCTGTGGGTGCTGAGCGGCGGAAAGGAGGCGGCAGGGGACGAGGAAGAGGAGGAAGGCGGCGATGAGGACAGGACCTCCATCCTCCTCGTCTGGCCCAGCGGCTCCTGCGTCGCCACTTTCGGGTGAGTGCCACGGCCGGGCGGGAGACGTTCCCAAGCACACCCGCACCATCGTGAGAACGGCCTCTGCCCTGCATGCAGAGCCTGGGCAAGGAGCGAGCAGCACGCCGGCAGGGAGGGATGGGGGCATGGGCAGGTGCTGCATCCCCTTTGGGTCCCCAGAAGGGGAGGGCGAAAGCAGCTGCTCTGGCAGGACACGGGGAGCCAGGGCTCGGGCAGCGCCTCTGTCCTGCCCCACGGGGCTTCGTCCCGCTCCGGCGTCCTTCCCCACGGGGCAGGGCTGCGCAGGCGCCCGCCTCTGCCCACGGGCTGGGGGGCAGCGGGGCCTGACGCTGGTTCTCCTCTCTTTCTGCAGCTCCCAGGCGCTGAAGGAGCTGTGGGTGGGCACGCTGCTGGGGTAAGCTGCGGGGATGCTGCAGGTGCAGCCGGACGGGGGAACGCAGCTCCTCAGCTGGGGAGAGGTGCCCCCGTGGCTGCCGGCAGCTCTCGCTCAGGCAGAGCTGCCGCAGGAGGGAGAAGAGGCGGCTTGGGGCTCAGCCAGCTCTCTCCCTGTCCCTTCCCGGTGCACAGGACACCAGAAGGAGCCAAGAGAGCCCGGGTGACGCCTGTCCCATCCATCAGGCTCCTGGAGAAGGAGCTGGGCCGCCGCCACGCCGTGAGTGCCTGCCCGGTCTGGGCTCTGCCCCCGAGCCCTGGTCCTCCAGCCGAGCGAGCGGCAGAGGCATCGCTGCTCACCTGCCTCCGCTCCTTCTCTCTTGCCCAGTGGAGGACATTCAGTGCCGGGAGCCTGGAGAGGCTGATGGAGGGCCAGGCCGAGGTGAGAAGGGCTGCCTTTCGCCCGCCTCTGGCTGTGCCGGCACGTGCGGCCAGTGGGGTGAGGGATGGAGGGAAGGGTGGTGCCACTCGGGGAGCGGAGAGGGTTGGGGAGCCGCCGGGAATGCCGGCACATCCTGGCCAGCGGTGCTGGGGGGAAACCTGCCCCGCGGGGCAGAGAGCCCGGGAGGGCAGAGGGTCCCGGCTCTGCCACGCTCAGGCTGCCGGTGCCGGCTGGCAGCTCGCCAGCGGCCCTTTGCGCCGCGGGGCTGCTCTCTGAGCGCAGCCTGGTTCTTGCAGGCTGGTCCCAAGCAAGGGCCTCCGATGGTCCCGCCAAGCAGCGGAGGGGGACTTTGCCACGCACCGGGTGAGTTTCGGGAAGAACGGTAAGCTCCTGCAAGCGCTGGAGCTGTGCTCACTTGTCCCTCGAGTGTCGCCATGCAGGTTGGGCAGCCCGAGGCAGGATGTCACCTCCAGGAGGAAGGAAGGATGGACACCCGCTGGGCAGCGGCCGCTGGACGTGGTTCTGCGGGGACACGGAGCCTCTGCTGCTGCCCACAGCTTGGAGGAGGACAGGGCGAGGGCTGGGCCAGGCTCTCCTCTCCTGGTGGCGTGCCGGCTCTCAGGAGCCTCCCAACTGGAGCTGCTGAGCCGGAGCTCAGAGGTCCAGCTGCTGGCTCCCTGCCCGTCCTGCTGCACCGCTCAGCACCACGCTGTGGGCAGGGCAGGCCCCGGGAGCGCTGGCCTGGCGGTCTCCGTTGACGGGCTCTTGCTCGGCTTTCCTTTGCAGCAGGAGGGAGCAGCAGCAGGAGGAGGAAGAGGAGGGGGCTGCCCTGGCCCTTTGCTCATCGGAGGACCCCGGCCGCTGCCCAGGCGCCAGGGCAGGTGGGCTCTGGCTGCAGCAGTGCGCTCTTTGGCCAGCCCCTGGCAGCCCTCTGCGGGGAGGACGGCTCCCTGCCCCGGCCCATCCAGGTAAGCCAGCCTGGCCGGGGGGGTCCCCAGCCCTCCAGATGCTCCCTAGAGGCGGTAGGAGCCCTCCCTCCGGCTGCTCCACAGGGGACACGGGCGTCCCCAGGAGCTGCGGGGATGGCGGCTTGGGCTCTTCACCCCCAGCAAGGAGCCCGCTCTGGGGCAGTGCTCTGGCCACCGCTGTCGGAAGGCAGCTCCTCGGCCAAGCAACTGTCCTCCTGCCTCTCCTGCAGGAGCTGCTGGCTGTCCTGCGCCGGGAAGGACCGTCGACGGAGGGGATATTCCGCAAAGCTGCCAGCGGGATGGAACTTCGGGAGCTGCGGGAGGCCCTGGACCGCGACGCCGATGTCGACCTGGGCAACCAGCCTGCACTCCTGCTGGCCGCCGTCTTGAAGGTGAGCGCTTCTGACCTGCGGCTGGAGGAGCTCCTGGCCGGCCTGGAAACTTCAAAGGCTCACCCAGAGCCCTTGGCATTGCAGGACTTCCTCCGAAGCATCCCCGACAAGCTGCTGGTGACCCACCTCTACGAGGACTGGATGGCAGCCATGGAGAGGACCAGCAAGGAGGAGAAGGTCTCCGAGCTGAAAGCGTAAGTGCGGGCAGCAGCCTGCCTGTTGAGCAGGAGCCCTGGCCGCTGGCTGAGAGCACCTGGAAAGCTGGGCAACTCAGCCGCTGGCTCCCCCCTGCCTTGGACAACAGGCCTGGGCAAAATCTGCTTTGTCAACCTAGTGTCCCTGTTCCCTCAGGGTGGCCGAGAAGTTGCCTGCAGCCAACCTCTTCCTCCTCAAGCGGCTGCTGTCCCTCCTCCAGCACATCGGCCGCAACGCAGCCACCAGCAGGATGAGCTGCAGCAACCTGGCCATCTGCCTTGGGCCAAACCTGCTGAGCCCACCCGACGAGGACCTGCTCCCGCTCCAGGCCATGCTGGAGGTGACCGAGAAGGTGCGCTGTGTTGGCAAGCCGGCTGCAGCCTTGCCGGCCTATCCGAGCTTGGCTGCTCAGAGGTCCCTGGCTGCCTCCTCCCTTGAGCAAATGCCGGTGGGGTGGCTGCCTGCAAAGGCAGCCCCGCAGCCACAGCCATCTGTGCAGAGGCAAGGGTCGGGAGTGGGAAAGGCTGCTTGGGACAACTTCAGGCAGCTGGGTTGAGAGCAAGGGTTTGATGTGTGCAGGTGAACACGCTGGCGCTGTTTATGATTGAAAATTGCGGCGACATTGTTGGGGAGGAGGTGGCTGGCCGCTCCTGTCCATCAGCTGGGGAGTCGCCAGCCCCCACGGACGGAGCCACAGGTATGAGGAGGAACTGAGGGCTGTCCCAGGCTGGGGCTCGGGATACCAGAAACCTCAACGTCAAGAAGAAAACCGGTGTAGGGCTTGGGGTGGGTTTTGCTTTGGGTGTGCTACTTCCAAGGCGTCACTGCTGCACATGGTTTTGCTTTCTAGACCTGCCTTTGGAAGAGCAAAGTGGCCCTGCAGGCAGAGGAGACCAGGGCCACCAGGCAGAAGCCATTCTGCATGCATCCCCCTCTCTGGGTGTCCTCAAAGGAGCTGGGGGAGACATGGTGGCGGAGTCCAAAACGACAGAGGTATGTCAGCTCTGCTCCACAAGCACCGTGACAGTGTCTCTCGGGTAGGAGGGTAGTTTCTGAGGAGGCCAAGTAGCTGCTGGGCCTCCTCCGGCCAGCCGATGGCTTGTGTGTTTGGGGTTCCTCCTCCTCCCCCACGGAATCATACGTTGTATGGAAAACTGGAAAGGTCCTTTCTCAAATGCATTAAGCATGTGCTTAATCCAACCAAATACCTACAAAAAGACAGCGGGGAGTAGCTGTCAACTTGAGAGGGCTTTTGCTCGGATCCTACTTCATCACAGTTTCATCAAGTCTGTTTTGGGGCAGGTGGACTGTGCAAAATGTGGATGCATGATGCAAAGCAGCATCTTCCCCAGAGAGCTAAGGTGGTAATTTGGCAAGCAGTCCCTTACTACTCCAGGCCGTCCCTTGCCACCCCTGAACTCCAACAATTCTGGTTTAGGCACCTCCAGCTTTGCCTCCAGCCACCCTCGAGAGCACGGCAGAGCCCCTGCTACGCCCGCAACAACTGGGCAGCCTTTCAGAGGAAAGAAGGTAAAACGAGTCACTTTGGGTTAAAATCAGAACTGTCTCCGCTGGATCGTGGCCTTACCTATCTAAGCACACTGTGGGATGGAAAGGTTTGCAGGCTCTCCTCGGGACAAGGAAAAGAGAAGGAACCGAAGGAGGAAACAGGCCTGGGGAGATGAAAGCTGTGCAGAAAAAAAGAGGAGGAAGAGAGAAAACAGATTGGGGGATCGCAAACGGAAAAGATGCAGGAAGGTCCGGCAGGTCAAGAAGCCCAGGTGTGTACCAGGCTCTGCTGCCCATCCAACTCTCAGCACTGCTCTAAGTCAGGCCAACCCGCTGGCAAGGCACGGCGAAGGATGGTGCTGCGCAGGGTCTGGCAAGAACCCCGTGGCCGCTCCCCAGGGGCTCCCCATCGAGCCCTGCTGCGTGGCACAGGGGCCCTGTGCATCTCTGCGCGCGCACAGCTCTCTAAGGGCATTCCCCGTGGGGATAAGGCGCCAGAGCCCTCCCCTCGGCAATGCCAGCCGTAGCTCGCTCTCTTCTGGGCTATGAGCAATTCCTCGTCAACGGTGTTCCCCAGAGAGAGGGCAACCAAACCCTGCCTCTTCCTGGCGCTGTGCATTCAGCAGCGCTCTCTGACTCTGTCCTTGTAGGTGCCGTTTTCCTGTTACTGGCTGAACCCCTGTGAGCCCTGGGCCCGCCCCCCACCGCAGTTAATGTTCTCAATAAAACGGTTTTTCTCTCTTCTGACTGTGTCCGCCATCGGCTGTTCTGGAGCGGGCAGCTGCTGTTTGAGGATGACCCCTCGGGGAGGAGTTTGGGATTGTGCCTTGTCCCAGCATCCTTGCCGGCGCGCATGAGGGCTGGGTTCAGGTGCTTTAGGAGTGAAAGCAAGGCACAGAGTTGCACAGGAGGGTGGAGGTTGGAAGGGAGCTGTGGAGGTCGTCCAAGCCCTCTGCTCAAGCAGGCTCCCTTAGAGCAGGTTGCCCAGGACCACGTCCTGGTGCGTTTGGGCTACCTCGGAGGAGCAGCCCCATGAGCTCCGAGCGAGGGCAAGATGTAGGCAGACACGGTGGCCAGGAAGGGCTGAAGGTCCGTATGCAGCCACCGTCACCTGCAGCTTGCTGCTCCCTGCGGCCATCACCCTTGCACAGCGAGTGCCGGGCAGTTTCTGCAGAATCCCCTCGCTCATGGCAACGGTATAAACCCAACCGCCGTGCTGGGCGGTAGGAATGCGTCAGCTCGCCCCAAAAAGCTTTGGAAGGGGCTCCAACAGCAGCCGGACTGCTGAGGCTTTTGTGCGCCCCGGTGTGATACAGGGGATGCCTGCACCCTGAGGGAGGAGGAAGGATGAGCACTCTCCCCGTCCGTCCGTCCGTGGGTAGGTAACTCTTTTGCTCACAGGTTGTGGTGGTTTAAGCCTGGCCGGTGGCTGAGCACCACACAGCCGCTTGCTCCCTGCCCCCCAGGGGGATGGCGGGGGAGAATCGGAAGGGTGAGAGCCCCGACCGTATCGCCACAGCAGGCTTCGCCCTCCCGGTGTCCCATCACGCTGGGACCCCCCACAGCACTGCCCAGTGACACACTGGGGGGAGTAGGGGGCACTGGGGGGAACCGAGGGGGTCACAGGAGGTTACAGGTGTGTGGGCAGGGGGCGGAAGGGGGGCACTGGGGGACGAGTGGGGAATGGCGGGGGGACCTTAAAGGGTCAGCAGCGGCACAGGGGCCGAGCAGAGGGACGGAGAGTAGCATCTGGCTGGCCCATCGGACCCCTGCCCGTTAACCCAGGCCCCACTGGTGCTGTTCCTCACCCCCAGCGAGCCTCCGCACATCTGCAGGGGGCAGGGGCAGCTCCACACAGGGAGGCCACCAGCAGAGACGTGGTTTTGTCCCTTGGGCTGCTGTGCACGCTGGCCCGGCTGCGAGCCCACGTGAGCCTCAGCCCCCTGTCCCGCGGGTCCCACCACACGCGCGTGACCCAAACGGAACGCTCTGCAAAGTTCGCTCAAAGGAAGCACGTGCTTCCGCCTTGCCCAGTCCTTCCTAAAGGTGTTCCTTGGTAAAGGTGAGGATGTAAGCGGGAACGGAGCCCCTTTCTGGGTTGAACAGCAGGCTGAGGGGGGCTCCTGCTGTGGCGGGGGCACCGGCAAGGGCCAAGCTGGCCAGTCTTCCTTCGTCCCGGTCTTCAGAGGTGGCAACCTCCTGCGTGCTCTGGGCTGGCACAGCCTTGCCCGTGAGCCAGAGGAAGCTTCCCTCTCCCCGAGTCCAGAGTCCTGCCCCATACACGGCACCCTGGGGCAAAGGGCAGAGGAACCAAGAGGTTCCCCTCCTTCGCAGGGTCCCCAGCGTCAGCTGTAGCATCGCGCCTATCCTTTGTAGTGCCCAGAGCCTCCTGTTTCGGGCCGAAATCCTCGGTTTTCGGGTCCAAACCCGCCTTTGATGACCCCCAGCCTTTCCTCAGGGCCCACAGCTCCATGCTGAGGCTCTCAGCCCTAAAGGTGGAGTTCGTTGCCTGGCAACCTCCACCCAGCAGTCCCTGGGGAGTCAGTGGGCCCAGGACAGCCAATCGCATTTGAGGAGGCGGGGGCAAGGCATGTGATCGATAGGTAACCCACCAGTCAAGCTTCGAGGCCTGCAGGAGAGGTGGCAAGAGGGGAAAAAGCCGGGCTCCCTGCCGGGTGTGTGTGTGGGGGGGGTGTTGGTTGGAGGCGGGGCATGCCCGCTCCACCAATCACAGCTGGCAAGAGCAAAGCAGAGATGACTGATGAGCCGCCTGACCCATCACTGGATGGGAGGAGCGATCTCATGCAGCCAATCGGAGGAAACATCGCCTCAGGGAAGGGCGGGCCCCAAAGCAGGGCACAGTGGCAGCCGAGGGGAGCGATCCTCCGAGGCAGCACCGCCTGAAGGGAGGAGACTGGCAGCCCTCCCCAGCTGTGCTGACCCATGGGAGAAGAAGGTGGGGCCTTCTCCTGGGGCCAGGAGTTTCCTCTAGGCACCTGCAGTGCCGAGGGCTCCGGCAGTCCTGGGAGCTGAGTGTGCCAGGCGCAGGGCAAGCGGCTGAGCTGGGCGTTCTCCAGCGGCAGGCATTTGGACGAGGGGGGCTCGGCGGGAACCCGTCTTGCCCTCCCGCTTCTTCTTGTGCTTCTTGAAGTGGAAGCACTTGTGCAAGGCTCCAGGAGGAGTTCATTTGGTGCCCGCCCTTGCTAATTGCAGGTGGGTGGTCTGCAGCGGGCAGGGAATGGGACAGGACTGCTCGCAGGAATGCCGTGGGAGGGGAGGTCCGTCGCTCAGGGAGACAAGGATGAAGGGTGGGCATTGAGGGTTGTGGTGCTTCTCTTCCCAGGTCACCATTACGCGTGAGGAAGCTCTGCTTCCCTGGCAGTGGCCGAACATCTGCCTGCCCTCGGGAAGCCAAAGGCAGAAATCAAGCAAGAGTCGGGATGGAGTTGCAGGAATAGTCGCCACCTGTCGACCCCAGCTGTCGCCCCAGTTCATTCTCTGTGTGGAGAGGCAGTTCAGGGTGCCAGGAAAAGGTAATTTAAGGGATCTCCACTGCTTATCGGTTCTGCTGACTCTCATGACTTTACTGGCATTGTGGCATTTGGTGCTAATGCCAAAGCTCTTGGGGAAATCTGTGTCAGGGTATTGGCATCTCTTAGGGTTGTGATCCTGTGGTAGGGGGGAAAGCTAAAAAAATGAGACACAACTGTAAGTAAAGAAGCAACATTGAGGGGGGGGGGGGAAATACATTTTCCCAAAACACTTTTGAGGTTTAGGGATTTGGTTTGAGAACTCTTGTTTTGGTGACACACTTGCTAATAAGTCCAAAAAGAGATTTATCTTTGCTTTCATTGAGATTTTGACTTGAGTGCAGTTAGTGATCTGCTGTAACCTTAAATCACTCCTGTCATCTGACCAATTCTCTGTTTTGTCTCTACTACTGAGCTGATTTTCTTATCTCAAATGTGGCATAAAATTTGCATGTACTTCCTGGAAATTGAAAGATTTAACAGTGCTTTGTGGAGTGCTATTCAGTCGATGGGCGCATGGCACACAAGAATTTAGGGGTAAAAGTTCTTTTAGAGGTTCTGAGGGTTATGGTCCTGCTGAAAGATTAGTGAGAAATTCAGCTACACAGTTGTCAGGACTCATAAAACTTGCCAAGACTGCAAATATGTGATGTCTGGGCTTTGGTGTTGACTAAGCACAGTGCAAACACAGGTGGATACAAAAGCTGGAAACAAGAGCTTAGGCATAAAAGAACCAAACCAAACCAAAACCCAAGATGATGGAAGAGAGAAAAATGTCCTGCCAAAAATACTCCTTTAATTATTCACCGACAGAAAAGACAACTTCCAGAAGAGATTGTCTTCCTGGATGCAACTGTGAGAAGAAACCTAATTACTGAACCAAAATAGTACACATATTGTAGGATGATAATAATGCATTAAGTATAAAATAAATAAAAAGGCAGAAGAAGCCATGCTGCATTTCCTTCAGATTGTGGATTGCCTCTCTTCCAAAGATACTAGATGTTTATCTGCCCAGTACTAACAGCACTTAAATATTATTTGCTGTTTGTAAATGAAGTATTTGAATTGGAAGTAAAGGCTTAAGATTATGAAGCTTTTCACTGCCAACAAAATGTCTAGGTGCTGAAGGAGCTGGCTGCTTGCTGGTCCCAGGGTGCAGGTAAAGCTACTTTCTGATTATCAGAGATGAATCAGAATCTCGGACATTGCCTGACTCTTCATCATCTCGGTATCGTGCTGAATATCAGTAGCAGGCAGGGAAGGGGGTTCTTGTGTCCCTGTCTGAGATGCCAAATTGTGATTTCTGCTCTCTGTCCCAGGTACGTGCCTGTGCAGGCAGCTAGATGGGAGCTTTCCCTCTGCAGAGCACGGCTCTCTGCGGTTTGCAGAGAATAATGTTTTCTACAGCCTTGTTTTCAGCTTTAGGCAGGTCTGGCTTCATTTTTCGGGGGAGGCAAGAAGGCTTGCCTTCTGGGAGTGTGTTTCACCACTGTCCCATTTTTGCTGAGGTCCATGAGTGTCCCTAGTTGTGAGTAAAGGAGCCCTGGTGGGACTGTGGGGTGGAGATGTGCTGCTTTTTGCCCCTTCTGCCCCTCCTCTGAAGATCTGATAGCAGAAGTGTCTTTGAGACAGGTTTTTTGACCTGCTTCAATGCAGTAATGGATTACTGAGAAGCAGCAGTACCAGGGAGTATGAATGCAATTTTCTCTTGCATGATTTGGCTGAAGATCAGAAATGTGCTTCACTGAATAGGAACATTGTTGATTAAAATGGCATGACTGTTGATGCCATATTACAGCGGTATCTTGCAGTGTTGGAAGCTCAAATCTATCTTTTCGTGTTAACTTAAAGCTTAAACTCTGAGAAGACTGTAGGAATTTAAAAATCACCCTCTGCAACCTATGCAGACCTTGAGGTATGAGCCAGACTGAGAGGAGTGAAGAAAATGTGTTCATGCTTTTTTATCCAGCTGAAAGAGCTCTGTATAGCTTTAAATGCTGTTGCATCTCATTTTTAGTTGAATATAAGCAGATGGTAATAGATTAGGTGTCAGATATCTTGTGAGGGCAACTACCTGGCAATGACATATTATTAACAGTAGTTTAAATGATTGCACTTGTTTCAGAACAAAAAGTGGAGTTCTGTCTATTTTTAATCTGAGTTTCTGAACTATCTGATTGGAACTTAGTACTGGGGAGGCCTTCAATACAATTTTTTTTATGATGATCACTAGGGTGTGATGGTTGTCGGTTATTTTTAGGTGGTGTGGTCAAATCAGAGGTGTTGAAAGCTTACCCCTCATCTAATTGGGGTGGGTTTTGTTTGTTTTCGGTGCTTATTTCTTTTGGAAAAGCTGAAGATTAAAATCTCTCTGTATATACCCATGCACCCCTTCTCCATGGTGTTTACATAAATGTTTAGGCTGTTTTCCAGGCTGTTTCCTTCGTGCAAGACTGGTTGGAATCACCTTAAAACACCCTTTTACCCAGCACCTGCGAGGGAGGACCACAGTGTTTGGGGACCTCGGTGGTCCCAGTGCCTGAGGATGGTGTGTGCACACACACACACATTTATCTGGGGTGTTCCTGCAGCTCCCTGGGACTGGGCTGTAGCCAGGGCCAGGGTTTGTGAAACCCCTTGTCTGAAGATTTCTTGGGACCACAGCACCCACAAGGGCAGGAGCAGAGGGACAGGGAAGAGAAGCATTTAGCAATATTTAGCAGGGGCTCTCACCAAACCAGGCTGATCCACTCTCCAGCTTCTCCCTTAACTTGGGGGGAATCTGCTACCACAGATGTTTCTGGCGTTTGCCGCATCGGGAGGATTGTCAGTGGGCTGCACTGGGAGCAGGTTATGGGAAATAAGAGCCTGTAATGGTCAGACTACAATGCTGGGAGATTTTTACAGTAATGCCCGTGCTGCAAGAATCCAAAGGTCAGAGAGGAAAATTGCAATACCAACTTCAATTAGTGACTAAGAAAGGGAATGACTTTCATGATGTGTCAGACTGTGCCTCTAAGCCCTATGAGAAGCTGCCACCCTTCTCCGATGACAGGTAGCGTCGTGGCAGTGGCTACTGCTGGGCCAGGAGCAGCAGGCAGATGCTGCGCAATAAAATGAGAGCAGAGACCAGGCAGGCTTGGTCTGTGAAGGATCTGCTATCCCATAATTCATTCCCTGCCCTTATTCACTGGAGGCTGAATGTGAGGATCTTTGTTCACTGGGGTTTTTTTGTTTTGGTTTTGTGGTTTGTGGGTTTTTTTTTTTTTCTCTTTCTTTTGGTTTGGTTTGTGGTTTGTGTTTTTTTTTTAGGGGAGTTTAGGAGAACTGACTATGGGCAGCAGAGAAGATCTGGTGATTCAAAGGATCTTTTTTCAGTTGTTCATGCTAGAAAGTTCTTGGGGTTTTTTGTTTTGTTTTTTTGTTTGCTTCTTCCTGCTGCCACTGAACACCTCTGGGATCCATTACATTTTACGGGGATTGTTGCTTTGGAAGATGGCAGGAGGTCCTGTGGCCCTTTCTGCCAGCCAGCCCTGCAGGAGCAGGGAAGCTCTGCTGGGAGGAGGCCAAGGAAGGGTGTCAACAGCTGCTGTAGAAATCCAGACGAGCAGTTCAGGTACATAGGAGGGATCAGGGGTACAGTCCAAAGGAGCCACGCAGGGATGTGCTTGAATGATGACTGTTCCCTCCCACCCCAGTGCTATGAAGGACATTTGTGCCCAGGTCTTGTACCAAGGGACTGTCATACCCTCGTGTACGGGGACCCCTCGTACACGCACCCTGGCACGATTAACTTTGCACAATCTTGGCCCCCTTCCCTGTCTTCAGGGGAACCCGAACTAGTAAAACGTTTTTGGCTTGTTTTTCTTCCTTGCATGGTGAGGATGGACCATGGCAGCATGATGTCCTTACAGTGTCACTTGGTGGGGAGACTTGGACTTGTCCTCTACAGGCTGGACACTAACTGTCCAAATGACTTCCTAGAGCTGGCTGCAACAAAGAAATGCAGTGTCATGCTAAGGAGGAAATGACAGCTGGATAGCTCCCTCCCAGAAGCTATAGCAAAAGAAGAGAATGAGAAAAATGAGGGATAATTGTTCCTGACAATGGTGTCTTTTAAAATCAAAATAGAGATTTTTTTTTTTCCTTCAAAATAGAGATTTTTTTTCCCTTCAAAATAGAGATTTTTTTTCCTTCAAAATAGAGATTTTTTTCCTTCAAAATAGAGATTTTTTTTCCTTCAAAATAGAGATTTTTTTTCCCTTCAAAATAAAGATTTTTTTCCTTCAAAATAGAGATTTTTTCTCTCCTTCAAAATAGAGATTTTTTCTCTCCTTCAAAATAGAGATTTTTTTTTTTCCTTCAAAATAGAGATTTTTTTTTTTTCCTTCAAAATAGAGATTTTTTTTTTTTTCCTTCAAAATTTCTCAGGAAGTTTTTGGTGATGTTGGACTCTCCAGTGCAGAATGATCTGAACACCGCTGCAGTGTCCTGATGACAGGACTTTTCCAAGCACTCAGCTTTAGAAATAGTCTATGGAAAGATGTCCATGTCCTGGGCATGAGATTTAAAAAAAAAACCAACAAAAAACCAAATTAAGAAAATAAAATTTGAGTGGAAAGTCCTCCTTTCTCCCCAGTGCAATAATTCTTCGTGGCACTTGGAATCATGCTCAAAAATGTTGAATCTCTTCCCCTTAAGTTTGAAAGACGGAAGAAAGATTTGAAAATAAACATGGAAGAACACCTGGTCTGCAGGAAAGTTTTTGTGGGGAAAAAAGTTATCAAAAGCAGCTTGGTGATGTGATTTTTATTTATTTATTTATTTATTTTCCTATTGCCATTTAGGTCAGAGGGACTAATTTGTATGATTTTCTTAAGAATGCTTTCATGTGTAAAATTTAGATCTCATAAATCAAGACTCAAACAGGACAATAGTAAGGATGGAAATGTTTTCTTTACTGGCATACTGGGGACAGACTTTATAGTAGAGAGTGTTGCAATAGGACAAGGGGTAATGGTTTTACACTAAAAAAGGGTAGATTCAGACTAGATATAAGGAAGAAATTTTTTACAGTGAGAGTAGTGAAACACTGGCACAGGTTGCCCAGAGAGGTGGTAGATGCCCCATCCCTGGAAACTTCAAGGTCAGGTTGGACAGGGCTCTGAGCAACCTGACCTAGTTGAAGATGCCTGTGCTCATTGCGGGGGGGGGGCGGGTTGGACTAGATGACATTTGAAGGCCCCTTCTAAGCCAAACTATTCTATGATTCTACGCTAACAAGTTTGGAACAATGTCATCCAGTTCTGGGCTCAGCAGAGAGGAGTGAAACATCACTGGAGTCAGGGTGCCACTTGTTTCTATTAAACATTTTGTTAGAATCTTTCTTTTCTTACTGTAGTTTTGTACAGGCATTCATCTGCCTTTTCCAGTGTTTAATATTCACATGCTGGAAGAGTAATTTAAATGGGTAATAGATACAGAGTGTAACCATTAAATCTAGTTCATAACAATGCAAACTATTGGATGGCAACAATTGCAAATATATGCCTGGCTTTGCAGGATGCCAACTCGTTGGCTTGGGACACAGAGCTCACCTTAAGTGACAATAAACATTTTATATTTAGATGTTCATTGCTGAGCCAGATGAACACAAAGAGCTGCAGCGTTTCATTTTTTTTTTTCTTTTTGTTTTATGTAGGGGCCTTATGCGGACTGACGGCAGTCCCGGAGAGAGATCCAGCCTCGCTCGAGTGGAGTACACCTGCAGCTTTTAATCAGAAACGACAGCTATAAAGCAGCACTATGTGCAATACCTCTGAGACCTGTACCCTTGCTGGTGCTCACACTTGCATGGAGGAGGAGGTGAGCAGGATGCCTAGCAATAAGAGAATGATAGCATTTGAAATTTCTGGAAGAAAAAGAGTTATTTCTGTCTGTTTTCTTCATTCCTGTCTTTTCTGCTCCTTCTGATAAGCAGTGTGGCTATGTTGTCGGAAGGATAAGCTGAGAAGTGGGTTAAATGAGAAGGTTTTCCTCTGGGGGGAAAAATCTGGAAGTGGCTTGGACCCATATTTTGTAGCTAAATGGATTGTAGCTGTAAAAACGTGCTGTAGCTAGACGATGAGTAAGGCTGTGTCACAAACTGGAAAAGTTGTGGCTGACTGAGGAAATCTGGAGGGGTTTTTGTGCTTGTGGAGTGTCTGTTTTTTAAGAGCTTCTGGAGAGCTGGATAGCTTCAAGAGTAATGTCAAGTCGTTTTGGGGTCCAAAAAAATGCTGAATTGCTGCAGGAGGAGTGTATGGGGTTTGCTGAATCTGAAATAGCTTGTGAGCACCACTGGAGGCACAGTGTTGTGGGGACACCCCCAGAGGTGCAGTGCCCTGGGCAGTGGGGTAAGGGTGTACTTGTGTGGCTGTCACCTTAGCCTGTTTGTAATTCTGTGCTTGTGTGGGAGCTGCCTGTGTCTAGGTGAACAGTACCTCAGTCACACCTTCCTTCTCATACTGTTTTAATGCTACCGTATTTTAATTTGTCTCCCATTATTAATTAATGGATTGACTCCCCTTCAAAGCAGGTTACTGCTTTTTTCCAAGTGCTGAACTGAAAATGGTGACCAAGTCCTGCATACAATGATACTTTCTGCTAGAAAGTCATTGGAATGATTCAGGCACCCACTTTGGTGCTCATCCATTAGGGGAGGACTTCACGTGTGCTGTACTTTGGGAAATGAGTGTGCATTTATTTCTCCATTTAACTGGATTTTTGTGTGAGTGAGATTTGTTAATATTGTTGTATCACTGATTTTGCTGGCTTGCCGTGGAAATCTTCCCCAAAAGAGTTAACAGCTATTTCTAAACAAGATCCTCCAGACCAGATACATCCTGAACAGCTGAGTTGACCTGGGAAGTGGTTGTAGCCTCAGGTGGAGTTGCCATTACAATCACAATAACTGAGCTATCATATAATCAAATTCTCCAGCTCCCTGAATTGCTGATCTCACTTCTAAGCTTTCTGTAAGTGGAACTTCTGAGTCCTTGATGTAAGAAAAGCCTCGGCAGCTTTTAGTTATCTTTTTGGCATTTTCCATCAAAATTTCTGACTAAACTTCACAGCTTCCAGCTGCCTACTTGGCAGTAGGTTTAGGGAGCTGAGCGAGCACTAATGCCAACCCCATGGGGGTCTGCGCTTGCCCTCAGGCTGTGATGGCTGGTGTGATGCTGGTGGTGCATCTGGTGCAGAAAAGGAGCCTTCCCACAGACACAGGAATAAGGCACGAGTCAGCTGGCACGCTCAGCTCATGCTGCTGTAAATAAGCTGAAGTTTTTTGAAGGCTGGCCTCAAAGTGACAGCCTTTCCATTGTCACAGGAACTTGAAAGTCAATAGTAAAGATTGTAAAGTAACAAAAGTCCATGATAAAGATTTCATCTTTGAAGACCGCAAACAGCAACCCGCGTGAGGAGTACCTGCTCTAGCCTGAAGTTATTGAAGAGAAAAGAGAAAATGTGTTAGTTAGCATTCAGAGGGTAACAATTTTCTGATTTATATTGATTGCATGAGCTAAAACCAAGAAGTACTGAATGCTTATCTGGGAAGTACAGCAGAAAATTGAACTTAAAGGGGATTTGGAGAATGTCTGTTGGAAGAAAAAAATTCTCTTTTATCTATGCAATTTCCTGAAAATAAAAGCACCCACACTCCATATTCCTTAATCTTTTATTCCTCTTTTCATTTCTACTAGTTGTGAAAACTAGAAGACAAACTAATTTGTTATCCTTGTTTAGCCAAAATGATTTCCTAGAGGAAAGAAATATTAAGAAATGTCTAATGTGCAAAACCAGCAGGATTTCTTGCAAACTAGGACAGGGTTTATCAGGCATAGCATACACATGGCCATTTCACCCTCCCAGGGTTTAACAGAGGGCTGAGATTTACCTGAACTCAAAGTTGAATCAGGAGAAATGGATTTGCCCCAAACCAGGAAACAAGGTTTGTAGTTGTCTCAATAGATACAGTGTGATATAGCCCAGGGGAGGTGGAAAACACTGCAATGGTTTCTGCTGATGTTATATGGAAGGAAAAAGAAAAGCAAGCTGAGAGAAAACCTATCAGATAAGGGAAATATCCAGTCATGATCCTACTGTTTGCAGTAGGGTAAACTGCAGCTACTCAGAACAAACATAAATGTCAGAAACCTATGGAAGAGATGAGATCATCCAAAGGTTAGGTACAAAACCAAAGCAGCTTCAGTGTATTGACATAAGCAGTCCTCATATTGAATGTTAAAACATTTCTCTTCTATCAGCTCAGTGCTAAACAGAAGCTGTAAAATGAAATGATAAAGTGAATCAGATAGAGCAATGTATGTTTGGCTGCTTATTGCTGACAACTGGCCCTGGCAAAAGCTGAAATGGTTTTGTGGGTATCAGCAGGCTGCTGCATTCCTACAGTATTTGCAGTTAATGAGATTATTGGGTTGTTGTGTGATGTATAAAAAAAGCTAATATTCTGTCTACAATGCCAAGATGTCTGGGCAAGTCAGAGACATGGAAAGATAAGAGTGAAGTTATGGGACTCATATATTGGGATGTATATTTCAGATATTTTATCCGTTTTCTCTACTGCTTGCAGAGAATAGAGATGATTTATTATGAGGTCCAAAAATGCCATTAGTATGCTACATTTGAAATGCATGCCCTAATCTTATTTACCATTGTCCTGTGTGAGGAATTTTAATTATTCTCTAAGGTTTAAAGGAAAAATACCTCCTGGAAGAAAAAAGGAATAATGCTGCAGTAAACTGGCTTTCTCCAGTGTAAGCTTTCAGCCGTAACAGAAGAGAAAATGTGGAAGTGTGTTAGCAACATTCATTTTTCACTACATAACCTTGTGGAAGCAGTATACAAGAGCTATTAATATTTTATTACAGATATCTGTAACTGTGTTTGCAGTTGACTGATCTGACTGTATGATAAGAATTAAGTTGGCAAACAGGTATTTCTCAAGTACAGTCCTGTCTTTTTGTTTGTTTGTTTTCATGGCCAATTGTTAAGCTGTATCAACCAAGCCACTATGTTGTTATGCAGGGTTTTCCATTTCACACCACGCCTTTTCATGCACACGTTGCATGTGGTGAGGTGCTCAGAACAGAGAGAAACCTGCAGCCCAACACGGATGATGATCTCCTCTGCCTGCACTCCTCTCAGAAGCGATGGCATATAGATGTAGTACTCTTACTGAATACATAGTGGCTGGGTTGGTGTGGTGTTTGGGGTTTTTTTGTTGGTTTTTTTTTTTTGTTGGGTTGTCATGTGTCCCCCCCCGCCCCCCCCCCTCCGGTTGCTTGGCTTTTTTGCAGTACTACGTTATAGGCCTGATCCAGCTGAAAATTCCCCCCAACAAAAAGTCTGCTTTTTGTCATCATTTTATAGATGAGCTGAAACCAAAAGATACTGAATACTCAGGTCCTGTTCAATACTTGCTCAAGGCTGGCATGCTGCCATAGAGCACAGAAGGGCTGGGAAGCGGAGCTGGCTCTGGGGCAGCCAGGGGGAGCATGGGGGCAGAGATGCTCTCTTGTGTGGGGCACCCTTTCGCTCTCTGATCTGACCTTGCAGATGGAGGGTGGGTTTCTCTGTGTGTGTGTGTTGGGTTCCCTTTTTTTTTTTCCAAAATTATACAAACTTAGGATAGATAACTAGATAAATTCATGTGTGTAGCTATGTTCGAGTCAGTGGGAGAAGGAAGAGCTCTTTTGTTGAGTCTAGAGCTGGTATTTGCTAAGAGTAACTATGGTGGTGCAATTATGAAATTTTATTGTTAACTGACTGTACCATATGCACGTTTTTGGTTTTATTATGCTAATAATTTTCACTGTTTTGAGCTATCTTCTACGCAATTTTCTGGTTCAAAAAATTTCCCCAAACAAGCATTTAATAATTTTTTTTCCACTACCTTCTTGAATCTCTATATAGGAAGAACCAGGTAATTTTTTATTTTTTTATTTTTTTTAGCGTTCAATCTCAAGCCCCTGGGATACAGTTAATTTCTCTGGCTCTGTATCACTGCTTTTCCAAGGATGTGAGTACTAGATGGCTTGTTTGAAAAACAGCAGCTGACAACTGCACTTAGTTTCAGACAGCCTTAAACTTTTGTTCCTCATTTACTTGAGTCTGTCGAAGATGCATTTGATACGGAATACCTAATTCTGGTACAATCCTGTTCTTGTAAGGTTTAGAATGTACTGACACAGAGACTTTGTCACGTACGTAATGAGTTATTCTGATAATAATAGAAGAAAATTACTTGGAAAGAAATGCCACATGTACGTGCTTAGAAATTCTTGTATTAAATTGAGTCCAATTTGTTATAAGTTTCAAATGTCAAAGAAAATAAAATCAGCAAAACCAGATATATGCGTATTTTCCACAGGGCTGAACAAAACCATCATAGAAACTTTGGAACAGAGTTTTGTGTTTGGACACCTTTCTATTGTACTGTCTCTTCTCTGTCAATGTTGGGCCATTCTTCTCTCATAGCTGAAGTTCACTGAGATGAGAAGGTTGAGAGCACTCTGCTCTTGTATAGCCACTTTTTTTCTCAGTATGTGTAATGGTCCCCAGAATGAATCCTAATAGCGTGATAATCTTGCTCTGAGCTCAGAGGTGAATTTTGGTCTTAAGTCGGATTTACCTAGCTTTCTTTGAATACTCAGGATGTGGAGAAAAATGCTGTCCTGGTGTCAGCTGGGATAGAGTTAATTGTCTTCCTAGTAGCTGGTACAGTGCTATGTTTTGAGTTCAGTATGCAAAGAATGTTGATAACACACTGATGTTTTCAGTTGTTGCCAAGGAGTGTTTAGACTAAAGTCAAGGATTTTTCAGCTTCTCATGCCCAGCCAGCAAGAAAGCTGGAGGGACACAAGAAGTTGGGAGGGGACACAGGCAGGGCAGCTGACCCAAACTGGCCAAAGGAATATTCCATAGCATGGGACGTCACATCTAGTATAGGAACTGGGGGGAGTGGGGGTGGGGGGATCGCCGCTTGGGGACTAACTGGGCATCGGTCGGCGGGTGGTGAGCAATTGCACTGTGCATCATTTGTATATTCCAATCCTTTTACTACTGTTGTCATTTTATTAGTGTTATCATTATCATTATTAGTTTCTTCTTTTCTGTTCTGTTAAACCGTTCTTATCTCAACCCATGAGTTTTACTTCTTTTCCCAATTTTCTCCCCCATCCCACTGGGTGGGGGGGGAGTGAGTGAGCAGCCACGTGGTGCATAGTTGCTGGCTAGGGTTAAACCATGACAAATGCCTATCACAAGGTAAGAAATAACATATTAAGGGACCTTGAACCTGCACTTAGTAGCCAGATAAATTCCTTCTAACTGGTCCAGCTGAGGGGAGAGGGGGTCCCTTGCATGAATGAGGGTGGCAGAAGGTCTCTGATTTGCCTTAAAACCTGCTTCCTTGCCTATAGGCTCACAGAGGAAAGAGGAGTTAAGTTCTGAGAAAAGACAGCAGCAACCCATCATGCCTGGTGGGACCTTGTAAAGCAATTTACAGCCTTTGGCTGTCCGCTTTTTCACCATTAGAGAAATGCTATTTTCTTTTATTTCACCTTTACGTTTTGCAATGCGTGTTCCACTGTTCACTGCAGAAAATTATCAAACGTGTGTACAAGAGAGTCTGTATTAATACCTGGGCGGGAGATGGGGTTTTGTGGGCTTTTGGACCTCTCTAGGAGTAACTTGGAGCATCCAGGGCAGGCAGGGAGATGGGTTTATATTTTCAGTGAGTGCATCTGTTTGTGTAGGGAGCAAGTTCCCTGGGTGCAATTTTGGTGCTGGCTGTGGGAGCCAAGGGCCTGTCCTGGGAGCTGGACTTCTCCTAGGGCCAGCCCTGGGCCACTGCCAGCCGTGATTTGGGCATTGGAGAGATGCGGAGCAAGCACCTGAGCTAGGCTGTGGGTGTACAGAGCCTCAGCGGTGTCCCCCATGGTTTGGTGCTGGCGAGGAAGGGTGGCAACTCCCTGTGCTGCTACAATTGGGGTTGCATGTGGAGAAGCCTGGGGGTGTGCTGCCTGCCGTCCCATGGCGGGGGGGTCAGCCTGCTGCTGGCAGCAGGATGGGGCACCCCGGCTCACTTGTTGCATCTTCCATCCAGATGAACACCGTGTGGCCAAGGTGTGTGACTCGGTTTACAGGAGGTTAAAACTGTGGTGTGTGCAGCACGCTGGCATTGTTTCTTTTTTGCACATTGCAGCAGTATATTGTGCAAGTGAGTTACCAAAATATCCTGGAGCCCACCCACAACTTCAGCTGAGAATGGATTGTGTTCATCAGCTTTTTTTTTTTTTTTTTTTTTCTTTCTTCATTCCACTGAGTCTACTCCCCCACAATTTAGTGAAGCAGGGATGTGCCTTCCTCCCCTGGCATAATGCAGCATGGCTCAGGAATATAGAACCAATTTGTCTGCGTGACAATATGAAAACTCAATAGAATTACAAAAATAGAGTTATTATTTTTTTAATCCCCCCACCCCCACCCCGCAACGCGAGTGTGTATTATACTTTTCTCCTCATCTGGTTAAATACGCACAACTCGCATAAATGACCCTCAACATGAAGTGAGAGTTGTTTCCTTTAGGCATGGAATTATTCATTTTTAACTTGATACTGGTGCATCAAATTGCATGCAATTTAAGGGTTGATAAGGTATTTATGTTTTTCCTTTAGACTGTAAATGAAACAGAGTTTTCAGACACATTAACTTCTTTAAAAAACAATTCTCTGTGAATTTTGCGTTTTTGAAGTATGCCAGAAAATTTCTTCTCAAAACAGACACTATGTAATACTTGCTTCTAGAAATCAAATTACATATTGGGAAGGTATAATAACAATTGCAACACACAAAGGCAGCACTTAATATTTTCCTAGTCTCACCTACCATTGATGATGACAACCTTTGTTTTTCCCCTTGGGAGTACAATTCATGGTGACCTTGTGACACCATTTTTTTTCTGGGCTGTCATAGAGGAAGAAATTGTGTCATCTGACGGAGGTGCTTCAGAACTTCTCCAAATCCAAATACTGTCCAGGCAAAGGTTTTGTTCTGTTATCTCCCTTTCTCCTCAGCCACCCTCAATCCATGTTGTACTTGTGCATGAATTACGTCCAGTTTGCAAAAATATTGACTGCTACAGAATAGCCCTAGTTAGTAAGCAGAACCACTAGGCCAGAGAGAACTGGGATTTTCCCCCCCCTTCTCCGTAGTGTTGATAAGTTATCGATTCCAATTCCAGCTGTATAAGGTGATTTTCTGCAGGTTTTTTTCATGCATCAGTCTGAGCTCAGGTCCCAAGGCCAATAATTTCCTGCTTTGCCATCTGTCAGTGTCAGTAGCCATAAAGATACAGTTTTTGGGGGTAGCTATTCACAGGGGCCATGGTGGCAGATGTGGAGGGCTGTGCTGCGTCCCCCAGGGTGGTTCCTGCCCTCTGCTTGAACGGTTACAGCTGCAGAGGCTGTTCCTCCCTGCTGCCTTGCAAATGCCATCTGACCTTGCCTGCAGGATGTCTGCCAATAGTTTGGGTTTGAGTATTTTAAATGGTCCTCTGGTTTGCCCAGTATGTCATTTCCTTTATTGGCGGGCTGCCGCATTCCCCTGTACCGCTCCTAGTATGGTGACTTCTCAGGATTTGACCCAGAGCATGCGTATTTATTCTTCTGTCAGCACCTCCTGTTCGACTCTGTTCGAATTTGACGAAACAGAGCTTGCTGCTCATTATCAGGACAGCAGAGGGAAAGACTTGCCACAGAAAGCCCTTGTGGTGCAAAGCTAGTGGAGTTGAGCATCCTCTCCTGCCTTCTCTCAGTTTGCCACTCCTTCTGGCATTGCAAAAGGGCAAATCCCCTTTGTGGTCCCACATGTATGTAAGACCTATGACCTGTGCCATAGAGAACCGCACAAAGAAATAACCTGGGTGCTAAGCTGCTTCCCAAGAGTCAGATCCTCTCCAGAGGGGTTTCCACAGCCTTCCACTTGCCTCACTGCTGCGAGCAGTACACTTGTTCCCAGGTAAAAACCCTTTTGCCATTTTGCATTTGTGGAGTCCACCAGATTCAGATTCAGGAGGACTCTACGCATGGCAGTATTGGCATGTGAAGGCAGGACAGACCTCCCTATGGCCTCCTGAAGATGCAACAACAAAATATCCCAAGCAGCAGAGTTGCACTTTTGCATCACCTGTTGGGAAAGCTGTTACCTGTAAAGGTTGTAACTATAATGCACATTAGGGCTGTGAGTTTTTCTATGCTGTACAGATAACGTCTGGGAGCTATCACTGCAATGAATATGAAAGTGCAGCATAGTGCTTGGCCTCTCAGCTGAGCTGTTGAATCTGTAGTCCCACAGCAGGCAGCAACAGTAAAAATGGGGGGTTTGTGCCATTGACAGTGGCAGTGATTTCTCATCCCTTGGACTCAATAAAAACCTGACACTTCCTTCACTGACATAGTTAATATTTTCTCAATAGCATGTCAGCGTGCATGTGATCAGAATCTGGCTCCTCTGACTTAGAAACTGGACCGTTTCAGCAGCAAATTTTGCTAGGCAGCCATCCAGTTGACCTAAACCATTTTTAACATGGTAATTTAGAGGCAAAAGGCAGTTCTATATACTTTGCTACATCCTGAATCATCTGTGCTTGTTCTCCCTGTAGTTGCACTATGTCATTTTAGTAGACGTATTATAGCTGAAGCATTTACACTCAGCTCCAAAAGCTCTTTGAATATTCTTCTAAGAAAAGGCTGCTTTATAGGAAAATAGAGCACAAATTATTACCAGTCTGGAGCTGACATGGAGATTTGGCACTCCAGCTGGAGTGCTTTCTTTCAAGAGGTATTTCTATAAATTCTGCCCTGTTCCTGATGAACAGGCAGTCTCTGTTGTCAGTGTCAAACTGTACACTTGTCAGACGTGATAAAGACAAAGGAATATATACAGTGTGCGCTGGCTGATTGCACATTGTCTGGAGCTGTAGAATTTTCCTACACTCTTACTGCTTTCAGGTGATTTATTTGTGCAATTTCTTGGGGAAAGTCATCTGCAGGTTTCAAAATGCATAGTGTTATGATCTTAGGGATTTATTCTCACTGTGTAAATGGGGACTATCAGTGTCATCTGTGAAACTACACTAAGATAGTATGGAAAAATAATCAAGACCACTTTTAGAACAGGGACCTCAGCAGAATGACTGCAGGTTTATATTAACACGCCTGGCATATAATGATGTGACTGGAGAGCAGTTGATAGTCTATCTAAGAAGTAGTACTACTTTTGGATAAAAATTATTGAACATTAGGGGCAATGAACAGAAGGTTTTAGAGGTGTAGTGTGTAGAATTTCCCACATCTCTTGAAAATAAATGTCTTATTTTCATGCTAAGTACTGTCTTTTTCATCTTCTACAGGAAATACTTCAACTCTGATGGAAATAAGTAGGGAAGATAATTGTAGTTTCTTACTCATTTTTGCCCTCAGAAGAAGGAGACCAACTTTTCTTTTAAGACTCTTCTTACTGTAATTGAACCAGGGTAATTACTATGCAAACAATACCTACTTTTCTCATAGCTTCAGGAAATTTGTGATCTCATTATTTGTTTGCTTGTTTGTTTTCCACTGCCTGCAAATCACTACCTAGATAAAGTAAAGATTAGCCTGGTGAACCCTGCCATAGTTTGGACAATACGTTCCATCTGCAGAGTGGTGAGGTCTTGGCTGCAGGAAAGGCTGGGCAGTTTAAGATGCCAGCTTGTTGCTCTCTGATAATTTGTTAGTCCTTGGCTGTGAGGAATAAGCACCTTTCTGGCTGATGTGGTGGAACAGACCATGGCTCAAGCTCTCTTCTGTTGGCTGGAAGAAACCATAAGGTATTTGCTATATTAATGTGTTTTTTCTTTATGCTGAAATTGCGTGCACTGGTGTTGAAATTTTTCCTTAAACAAAACTGATAGTGACTTGTTGTCCAGCTTTTGTATAATGGTGAAACTCTCCAAAATCAATAGACTTTTCTCTGGGCTGTGTGATGGAAAGCATTTCTAGACATAAAACAGCAGTGCTTAGTGTGGACAAAAAAATCCTTCCATTTGCAGGGCATGCGTAGAGGTAAAGACAGTGAAATAAATCACCAGTGTAACATGGACACATTGGAATAAGTTAATTCTTTTCTCTGTCAGTCTGTAGCCTAGAAATACGATGCCGTGATATGAGGAAGCAACTTCTTGTAGTTTTCCAAAACAGTGGTTTGAGTTTTGTGTTTCTCAGAAGTCCAGCTGCAAGCTCTGCCCTTGAGCTGCCAGCAAGGCTATTGTGGGGAGCAGCTCTTGTGGCTCGCTGGACCCTGGCTGTCTTGGTACCGGCTCCTTCAGAGGAAGCAACTCCACATTAAACATGCTGCAGCTGTGGCAGATGACCTTCCCTTGCTGCTACCTTTCTTTTAAGGTGGACAGCATTGCTGGAGTGCTTTTTTTCCAGCTGACACAGCATGTTTTATTTACTGTAGGAAGCAGAAATATCTATGTCACTTTTGGTCTGACTACACATTCCCCCCCTCTTTTGTTTTATTGCCTTGTTGGTCATGGAAGTGCAACCTCCTATTGTTTTGTCTTTGTTGCTCTATAAATTACTGAATATTGCCATGTTTCATCAGTTCAGAGCCAGGCAGTTGTTGCGGTTGTAGCAAGCAGATGTTCTGCACTTTTATATCCTTTACTTTCAATGTACAGATCATATTTTCTGCTGATCATAAAAAAAAATGACAGGGGCACATGGGATTCTTTGGATGCTGAATATACATGACTGTTTTGATCCAGGTAGTGAATTCAAACAGAAATATTCTATTTATGAAGGAATCAACTGCTAAAGTACTAGCACTGGTGCCCAGTTTGGGGTCATGGTAAAACTGCAGAAGCAGAGCCCCCAGGAGAGCTCTGTCACTTACTGTCAAGTTCCTGAAACTAAATGAAGTCCAAATAACTAGCATTTAGTATTACTTAATATTTCTTTTCATCAGATCTGGCAGTATCTCTTCCAGTCCTACAGGTTTCTGAAATGCTGTAAAGAAATTAACTGAGCCGAAGAAATAGCTTTACTTTATAAAAACTGAAGGTGTGAATATCCTTTAGTTTTGCACTACTATACGCACAAGATCTTTCTGCTCCTTAGTGCCTCCACAGATAATTTCTCAGCTGAGGCCCTCTCATTAACCCCCTAGGAAAGGATGAGGCCTTGAACTCCTACTTGCTGACCAGAGCAACCAGAAGTCTTACAAATAATGGGCAAAATGCGTTGTGTCCTTCGTAAGTACCTGCTGGTGTTGAGCATATGCTGGTGAGTTCAGCTTGGATAGGAGATATCCTTTAGCTATATACCGCTGTGTCTTCTCTGTCACTCTATGTTTTCTGCACCTAACATCCCCCTCTGTTTCCCCAAGGTGAGAAATTATTTTTCCTTACACATTCCCAAGTGTGCTGATCCCCAACTCAGCTTGTCTGTAGTGAATCGATATTTGTGAGAGACAAAGCAAATGCCATCTTATATTACATGTGTACTAAAGAGAGAGAGAACAAGAAAGAAGCAGTATCTCCATATCTGTATTACTCTCACTCAAACCACAGACTTCTCGACCAGTTCAAGTCCCATCTCAAATGAGGAATGGACAGCTTATAAACTGTCTGCATCAAACTTATTTGCTGTGACTTGGTCCTTCCACGGGGAGCTAGTTTGGTCCTTCCTAACAACAGACAGAGTTGCAGAGAACTCGGCGTTTCCCTTGACTGAGTTGCTAAGTTTCAGTCTACCTGTATCATCAGAAATGTCCATCCTCTTTACTTTAGCAACTCTAAGCTTACTTTTTGAGTGACTAAAAAGCCCACTTTAGCACATTTTATATGCTCTCCAGTCCCTCAGGCTTCTCAGTTAGCAATTCCTTCCATACCCTTTTTCTTAACCAGTATAATTTTGCAGACTCCTCCACAGAAAATATGATCTCACTGTAATCTCCTATACCTTAAAATAAACCATAACCCTTCAGTCCATTTCCCTCTCTCCATCCTCTCTTCTTTTGCCCTAAAGCTTAATGAACTGCTTTCTGGTGTCTTATTATAGATACTTCCCAGTTTATCCTTATTTCTGCACTGAAATGCCTTCAGTAGTGACAGACCTTTGCTGGAGGTCTAACGGCATTTTCTTTTTTTCTGGTGATGTGCTATCTCTGGAAATCTCATATATGGACTCAGATTCAGGGATCTGTGCGCACTCAGCAAATGCAAGCTAAGCTTGTAGCATTTTGGACAACTCTTTGGAAATTCAGTTAACAAAATTCAGTCTCTTGCCCTTTCCTTGCTAAAGGTCACTTTCTCTCTTTTTTTTTTTTTTTCTTCTCCAGGCACTGAAGACAAGACCACCCAGTGTCTTTGTCACGGCTCAGCCTGCAATGTGAGTGTTGTTTCAGTGTGTCGTCCTCACACCCTACTTCCAGGGCATCTGTGTTTTGCTGTTCTGTTCTGTGCAGCAGCATCTCTGTGTCCGCACAACTAAAATTCTGACTCAGGTTTCATCACCTCATGTTTGGAGTTACTTAGAACACTCACACTACATTTATATTTGTTTAAAATGCTGCACCTGAGATTCACTTCTTGCCTTTGTTAATTTAAGTACTTCATCACTCTTCTTGCCTCTCTCCACTGGCTTGCTTTCCTCCCCGTATACACTGTAGTTCTTCACTTTTTAAGACCCTTCCAGGCCTGCCCCATGAGGCTATGAAGCTGTTAACTCTTGTTTCTGCCCGGAAGATGATGCCAGTCTTTTTCACCCTCCTGCTTCACCTTTCCTTATGTTTCTTGCCAGGAGTGGGCAAAGTTCCTTGTAACCCCAGGAGGACAACTCGGTTGGGTGCCTCCTAGGCTAGCCTTGAAATTCCCTTTAGCAGTGATGCCTGTGTGACAGCAGACGCCCCAGTGCGCTGCCTTGTTCTGGCTTGTGTTTGTGCCCCGGTGCTGCTGTCTTCTAGGAAGTGGTATTTGAGGGGACAGAGCCCGCCTTGCTTTTGTCACCCAAAAAGGAAGCCTTGGTAGCAGTGCACTGCTATAATATGAACAATGCAGCTTACTCGTTATGAAGAGTCTGGGTTATCTATATGCATAAGCTTCTCCTAAACAAATTGTTTAGACTGAAAGTATCTACATTTTAGAAATGTAATTCTATAAATCAAATTGTTTTCACCGATCACACTTCCCTTTTATTGCTGTTTGTTATTTGAGGGCATATGATAGCTTTCTGTAAAATGTCGCCTTAATTGCCTTCTGGATATACCCTATAAATCCTGACAAATACTTTTAAAAGCGAAAACAAAGGCATATTTTTCTTCTATCAGAGCTTGCTCAACAAACCGCCTGTACCTTTTCCATGGGGCCTTGCAAAATGGTGTTATGTCAAGAAGAATAATGCTATTTAATTTATGAACCATTAATATTTATTGCACATGCAATCACTGGCATTTTGTGTGTGAGAGCTGGGCAGCAGCTAATAAAATTGGGAAGAGGCTATATATTTACCAGGACTACCCAGATAATTCATATAGGATAATTTTTGATTAATTTATTTCTTTGTGTTGACCAATTTCCTGGTAGCGGCCAACGAGTTGTTTGGGTTTTTTTTGTTTTTTTTTTAAACTTATTTGCTAGCTCATAATGAATTGCTCAATAATTACTACAAATAATTCAAGTCCTTTGTTATTAGGGATTTGTAAGTGTGTTGAGGAAACTTGCTTATACCACTATACAATTAACAATCGGATCTCAGTCTTATTTCTGAGCGGAGATCTGCTTATTTCTCACAAAGATCAGGACTGGGGACTCCTTATACTGTATTTTGTATCAGTGCATCTGGAGACCCTGCTGTGTAATGGTGCTGCCCCAAACCACACATCCGATTGCCCCGTGCGAGGAATTGGTTTTGCAAAACCTTGTACCGGTGCTTAGCTTTACAATGAGTCCCCCTGCAAACTGTGTGTGGAATACTGGCCCAAAAGAGGGCTCTGGTGCCACAGTATCATCTTTTGAAAACAGTAGCATTAGTTTGGGGGAAGAAATTAGATACATCTGCAAGTCTTTGTAGAACAGGTTGCCTGAAAATAACTGGTAACAAGGTTTTAAAATTCAGGTTGTGTTGGTTGCTGCTGATAGGTGTCTGCTCTTTTCAGTTCCTGATGGGGAATAATATTATGTTCTTGAATCACGTTCTGGTTGCAATGTAAGTTTTATTTCCCTAAGTAGTATATGTGGCTTACTTTCGAATTAGCTGCTTCTAAGACGGTTCTAGCCAATAGATTACTCTGGGAGGTGCTCACAGAAACATGTGAGTATGGGTGAGAGCCATCCACATAGAACAGGTGGGAATTCTGACCCGTTTTGATTAATGTTTGGGGTGGGGGTTTTTTTGGTGTTATTGTTTTCTAAATATTGTGATACTTGCATCTGTAACAAAGTGGAGTCTGTGACTATCACTGAAGAGATTGGTGGAGGAATATTATGCCTAATGCGCCGATACAAATACAAATTTGACTCCCATGCAGATTGGAAACCTGGAAAGCAGCAATATTGCAGCCAATTAAGAGTCACAGTTAGCAGCGTGCTAGTCAGAACTGAAGTGCTGCACCAATACAGTTCTGGCTGATACTGATGTAAGAACACAGAGATAATGGAAGCTTTTGCTACGTGCCTGTGTTATACAAAGGGATTAATTGTGATTGGATCTAGGGTGTTATTTAGATGAATTATTCCCAGTAAGATATTCACAGAACAAGAGGGACTTCAAGGTTGGTGAAGCACAACAATCCTATTAGCTGTTTTGAGAAGATCTGATTTAACTTTGTCTTCTAAATTCAGTCCTTGGAGTCTAGGAGGGGGGAAACGGCTGCTCAGGCCGTGGCCCAGACGACAAGGTAGCAAGCAGTCCTGTTAGGAAGAGGGTAGGCTGCGCAGAGGACTGCTCCCATGCAGTCCTCTGGTGTCTCATTAAACTAAGTTCTTGCACATTGGCAACCAGGTGCAAATGTCTCAATATGTGTGTGGGAAACTAGTAAGTACAAGCAAGGGAGCAGATTTTAACTACTTTTTGGATTCCAAATATGTGGTCTTGCAGAAAACTCTTCTTAAATGCATTTTGAATGTTGCCTGAATAAGGGCAGCCAGAAAGAATCTCTCGAAGTCTTTGGGGGTTTTTTTTCAGCACACTGGGGCTGGAAAAGATTCAGGGAAAACCTGGCATCACTAGCAATAGTAAGCTTCCAGCACCTGTGGCAGACCAGGGTCCCTCACTTGCATTTTGAAGTTGCACTGAAATGACAGTAGTTAAAAACTCTTGCATAGTGTCCCTGTCTGTGACAGAAGTCAGAGCTTTTAGATAGAAAACGAAGAGAAATTAGAAATATGTCATCTTTTAACTCCTGGAAGACACATCAGTTCTTTTGTGGAGCTGGTAGAGATTTGTTAGTTGAGTTTGAATAGGGAAAGCAATGCAGTGTAGTTACTGGCAACTTCCACACTAACATTTTAATGAGCTGATTTTTCTGATGTGGACAAGCAGAAGCAGCAGCAGCATTTTATTTGTTTCCATAGGGTGCATCAGAAGCACAAAGCTGTGCTTTTGAGTTATGAGGAAAGATGAACATTAATAAACAGGCAGGTCAAGAAACCCCACAATACAAAGGATTTTGTTCTTCCTTCAACATTTGTCACCAGATGCTAGCCGTCCAATAAATCTTGCTTTGAGCAATAGTTTTTAAGTCTTGCTTAGATCTGACAGCAGTAAAAGTCCCTTGTGAACTTTGAAAAGGCAATCTCAATCCAGCTGCTGGTGTTTAGGGCTACACAAGATGAAAAGTGCTGTAAATGACAGAATCTATCTTCTAATAGATTTGACAAATGTGGGGGCTGAACCTGTGCACGATGGGAGCTTTTTTATTGCCTTGCCAAAAGCAACAGCTCTTGTAACTTGCACGACTGAAATAAACAGTAAAAACATGCAGTGATGCAAGTTGCTGAGTAATCATGTATCCTTCCAGTGAGCAGTAAATACCTTTTTGCTAACTAAATGCTATGTTCAAGAAGAACAAAATATAAAGAAGATGCAATAAACTTCAGAGTAAATCTGCCTCTTGGGTATCCAGTACCAGGCTGCAGTTACTGTGTGACTTTGGGTAGACTGCCTAGCTCAGGCTCCTCAGTTTCTTCATCTGAACCAGGTGGTTTGTAAGATCCTTCAGATCAATGGATGAGGGATTATTACTCATGTTGGGGTATTTTTAGGGACTTGCTAATTATTGCAGTCTTGGTAGGTTGATCTCTCCACTTGCTCACTAAAAAAGTTTGTTGCTTTTTCCACAAAGCCTAAGTAGAAGACAGGTGCTCTTCATCCGGCACTAGTAGTTTTGCTCTAGTGTGTGTGTATTTTTTTACTTTCCCAGAAAGTTAAAACAGTCCTCTTAAATAGTGTTTTAAGAACAGTGCTATCCAGGTAATATAATGTACGCTATAGTCACCAGCAGGTCAGCTTCTTGGAGAAACAGTCCTCACTGGGTTTATCAGCGTGACATCTGTTGAAAACAGGGAAATTCTACCACCAGCTGAATTTTCATCAGGGACACTTGATACCAGAGAGGAATATTGCAGGGCTGTAGCACACACTGTGGCTCCCAGACAGGTTGCATTGCTCCGCAGTGGCTGGGTGAGCATGACCTCAATGGAGACTGGGATCCTGTGCAACTGCTGGGAGTGTGGGGGCACCGGCTGTACTACATGCCACGTACCGCAAGCCCTCAAGCTGACCGTGGGGAGTGAACTTCGGAAGCAGTGGTGTGACAGCAAAGCCTCCAGCTGAGGAACGTAGAAATTCCTCAGGCAAACATTAATCTTTCAAGGGCACATGCTCTACTGGTAGCCAAGCAGAGAACTCCCCCTTTCTCTAGCAAAAGAAATCCACTTCGAATAACTAAAATCTGCGCTTAAACCTTAATAACACAATCCATGATATTTTTTGAAAAAGCCAGTTGTTCCCACGCATGCCTTTCTAGCTAGGATTGGGGCACTGAAAAGATTAAATCTCATCATTCTGCAAATCTCTGTATTAACTGACTGCAAAGGCAACAAACACAAACTGCAAAAGTGTCTCTTTTCAGCAGATACCCATGGCTGCTTCTTGGACAAAATTATCTGAATCACTGATGGGCACGTTTAACTCCAGTCGAAGCCCAAGCTGCCTATCGCATTCGTCCCCAGCGAAGGTCCCAGCAATATACAATCTTAGTAATTAGTCTTTGCCCTTGTCTCAGTGCAATTTTTTCCCCCCCCCTGCTAAAAGCTTGGGTGTAAAATGCTAGCTATACAAGTTTAACTCATGTTCATTTCCCCCACACTTTTTCCTCTTAATTCTCCCTGTCTTTTTAAGAATTCCCCTTTATTCTTTCTCCCTGCTGGTTTAGGATTTTGCAGCAGCAGAGAAAATATTTTGTTGTAGTGATTGTGAAGAGTATTTTCCATACAGGTATCACTGAACTTTAATGGCACTATACAAGTGGCACTTAATTTTTTATATGACCTAGATGTTTTCTGGTCTTTCCACTCAATATTTGATTTGGGAATCTGCAGCAGTGAGCTGGAGGAAATGAACGGTATGGTAAATTCAGCAGAGGAGGAAACTTTGGAGTAAAATACTGTAGCTTGCTCTGCTCTGGGGAGATAAGTCATTGCTCAGTTGCAGTAGGGCACATAGGGATGGTGTAACGATCCCTCAGGCAGAAGCAGGAACCCTTCAGTACACAGACATCCCCACATGTTCAGCTGTGGCAGTGAATTTTGGTCCCAGGACCACTTCTGTTTGACTGGCAGGGCTGTCCCAGCTGGTTGTGAGTTCCTGGTGCCACGCTGAGCCTTGGAACTGGGGCTGAAAGTGGTACGCAAACAGCACACACTGGCTTGGGCTGCAGTCTGTCATGTATGTCTTGTATGTCATGTCTCCTACTCCCAAGAGAGAAGGAAAGAATTGCTGCTGCTGAGCATGGCAAGAGGAGTGTGGGGAGCATGTGCAGATAAGCGTCTGGATTTTGGTCCCACCCGCAGAGGCCACGCCACTCTGTAGCAGTCTTTCGCTGTCTTCTCTTTCTTTGGTTGCAACTCACGTAGCCTGGGGTGTACACATGCAAAGACAATGGTGAGAGAGAGACGGCACGGGATATGTGGTGTTCTTCCCATTGTTCTTATAAGGCACTAAGTAAAAAAGTGAAAAGCATGATTATTTATTAATTCTGCTGTGTAACAGGCATATGTGACCACAGACTTGCAAAAGACATTAAATTTGCAAAGTCAAGCCCTCAGAATACTTGTGCAACCTTGATGCAGCCCTCTGTGTGCGTACAGTTAGGAAATGGCCTTTAACTACAGAACTGCAAACTGGAGGGAAGCATCAGAGTGGGAAGGATGAATAATGGACGTGAGTTGCAAGCTGTTTCTTGGGGCAGATAATAAAAAAAAATTGAGGAATGAGGGTGCAGTCAAAAGAATGAAGCAAGGGCATGTGGAGTGGACAAGTGGTCTGGGTTGTCTATATCTGGAGACTGCAGGGCACAAGAGTTCCACATATGAATGAAATGCTCTCTGGAACTTTGGAAGAGAATTTTCCTTCAGGAGACCCTCAATGGGATCCAAATGACCCTGTAGACAGGAGAAGGTTAACTCGGTACCAAAGGTGGGTATTGTATGGAGTGAAACATGCAATGCCAAAAGCTCTGAATTGGTCTAAATTATATGAGATAAAACAAGATAAAAATGAATCTCCTTCTGTGTTTTTGGAAAAATTGAAGGAAACTGCTCGAAAATATACTGATTTAAAATTGGAAACAGAGGCAGAACAGCAACAGCTGGCCTCGATTTTTATGGGACAATCGGCACCTGATATAAGGCGAAAGCTCCAAAAATTGGAGGGGGAGGACTCAAGAAATCTGAATAAAATGTTAGGAACAGCATGGAAAGTTTACAATAATCGGGAAAAGGAGGAGGAACAAAGAAAAGAAAAGAAAGAGAAGATTAGAGAATGTAGGTTAATAGCTGTTTTAACAGGGGGTGCAGTAAGAGGAAGAGGACAAACCCGAGGAAGAGGAGGTTTTAAAAACTTTGGTGACCAGGACCCTAATGCACCTTTAGGAATAAATCAGTGTGCTTATTGCAGAGAGAATGGACATTGGAAAAAGGACTGTCCTCAGCTGCAAACAAATCAGCAAGAGGCTGTGAAAATGATGACTTTGAATGAATGAAGGGGACCGGAGGGGAGCCCAGCTGAACCTCTGGTTACAATTAAGCTGGGAAATGATAAAGTTGAATTTTTAGTAGATACAGGAGCAGTATATTCTGTTTTGAATACTCATAAAGGGAAATTAGGAGACAAAACAGCAACCATAATTGGAGCGACTGGGAAACAGGAAAATAGACCGTTCTTTCAACCCCTTGATTTAAAATTTGGAAATAAGGCAATTACACATGAATTTTTGTATGTGCCAGAATGTCCGCTACCCTTGTTGGGTCGAGATCTGTTATCCAAATTAAATGCACAGATAGTTTTTGAGGGAGGAGAAATTCTTTTAAAGATACCGGAGTCAAAGACAGGAGAAATATTGATGATACAGGAGAAGGTTAAGACTCAAGAGATGCCACAAGAAGTTGATGATGCTGTGATCCCTACAGTTTGGAACACAGACATACCTGGAAAATCTAAAATGGCACAACCTGTAAAGGTGGAACTGAAGGAGACTGTGAGGCCAGTGAGATTAAAGCAATATCCAATTAAACCTGAGGCTAGATTGGGAATCAAGAAATTAATTGATAAATTTTTGAAATATGGAATTTTAGAGGAATGTGAATCTGAATATAACACTCCAATTTTACCAGTGAAAAAGCCATCAGGAGAATACAGATTAGTACAGGATCTGAGAACAATAAATCAGATAGTGAAAGATATACACCCTGTAGTGGCCAATCCATATACACTGTTAACAGCTCTAGGGGAGAATCATCAGTGGTTTACAGTGCTTGATTTGAAGGATGCTTTCTTTTGTATACCCCTGGAAGAAGGAAGTCGGAAATTATTTGCTTTCAAGTGGGAAAATCCAAACACAGGACGAAAAACACAATTGACGTGGACAAGACTGCTGCAAGAGTTCAAGAACAGCCCAACAATTTTTGGGAGCCAATTAGCAAAAGAACTTGAGATGTGGAAACAAGATGGTCCCAAACCTGGACATTTGCTCCTTCAGTACGTAGACGACATACTGATAGCTACGGAAGAGAGACCAGCGTGTATAAAGGTAACAATTGATCTTTTGAACTTTTTGGGGCTAAGTGGATACAAAGTCTCTAGAACTAAGGCCCAAATAGCAAAGCAGACTGTAATATATCTGGGTTTTGAAATCTCCCAAGGACAAAGACAGCTGGGAACAGAGCGGAAAGAAGCAATTTGCAGTATCCCGGAGCCGAGAAATACCCATGAATTGAGAACCTTTTTGGGAATGGCTGGGTGGTGTCGGCTGTGGATAATGAACTATGGTCTGTTGGCTAAGCCATTGTATGAAGCTCTTAAAGGTCCACCATTTGAATGGGGTCCAGATCAGCAAAGGGCTTTCAAGAGTTTAAAACAGGCCCTGATGACAGCACCAGCCTTGGGACTTCCGGATTTGACTAAGGACTTCCAGTTATTTGTACATGAAAAACAACACATTGCACTGGGAGTGCTGACTCAGAAGATGGGAAGTTGGAAGCGACCGGTTGGATATTTTTCCAAACAATTGGACTTTGTAAGCAAAGGCTGGCCTGCTTGTTTGAGAGTGGTAGCAGCCACTGTGATGATAATACAGGAGGCTCGAAAAATGACTTTGGGAAGAATGATGGTGGTATATGTGCCACACATGGTGATATCAGTGTTGGAGCAAAAGGGGGGCCATTGGCTATCCCTGAGCAGAATGATGAAATATCACAAGATGATGTGATTTTAAAAACTACTAATTTGACTAATCCTGCAGTCTTTCTGAGTTCTGTACAGGAAAAAGGACAACTGGAACATGATTGCCTGACTACCATTGAATATGTATATTCCAGTCAAGAGGATCTGAAGGATGTACCTATGGACAACCCAGACTGGGAATTGTACACAGATGGTAGCAGTTTCGTTGAAAGTGGAATTCGCTATGCAAGATATGCGGTAACAGCTGAAAAATCAGTTATAGAAGCCAATACCTTGCCGAGCACAACTTCAGCTCAGAAGGCGGAATTAGTGGCTTTGACAAGGGCTCTAGAATTGAGTAAAGAAAAGAAAGTAAACATCTGGACTGATTCGAAATACGCATTTGGTGTGGTCCATGTCCACGGGATCTTATGGAAAGGGAGAGGATTATTATCCTCTCGGGGGTCCAACATTAAATATAAGGAGGAGATTTTGCATTTATTACAAGCAGTACAGAAACCTACTGCAGTAGCAATCATGCACTGTAAAGCACATCAATCAGGGAACACAAAAGAGATTGTAGGGAACAGATTAGCAGATAAAACAGCTAGGGAAGCAGCCAAAAGGAATACTTTACAATTGGCATTGATTCCCACAAAAACTATTGCATTACCAAAGGAAAAACCTAAATATTCAGAAGAGGATGAGAAATTGGGGAAATTATTAAATGCAAGGAAAAATCTGGAAGGATGGTGGGTGACATCAAAATGACAAGTAGTGGTCCCACCATTTGTAATGAGGGAAATAGTGCAGACAAAACATAAAGAATGTCATTGGGGAGCAGAAGCATTAGTAACCTTTTTGAGAAGGCAAGTAGTATCAGTGAAAATGCTAGAAATAGCTAAAATGACAACTGCTACATGTGAAATATGTTTGAAAAACAACCCAGTAGTAAAGAAAAAGGTCCAAATGGGGATATTGAAATCAGGAATGGAACCAGGGGACTATTGGCAAATAGATTTTTCAGAGTTACCTCGACAAAATGGGTATCGATACATTCTGGTGGGGGTTGATACTTTTACAGGATGGCCAGAAGCCTTTCCCTGTCAGACCAACCAAGCCAAGGAGGTCATTAAATGGTTATTACAAGAAATCATCCCGAGATTTGGAGTACCTATTGGAATCTCTTCTGATCGAGGTTCCCATTTTGTTGCAGAAGTGGTCCAGGGTGTTAGTAGAATTTTGGGAGTTACATGGGATCTACATACACCTTGGAGACCACAATCTAGTGGAAAGGTGGAAAGAATGAATCAAACATTGAAAAGACAAATTAGTAAAATATGTCAAGAAACCAATTTGAAATGGCCTCAGGCACTCCCATTAGCCCTTTTACGAGTTGGGGTCCAACCAAAGAGTGGGACACTGATTAGTCCTTATGAGTTATTGTATGGAAAACCTTATGAATCTCCTGAACCAAATTTGAGCATACATTTAAAAGGAAAACAAGATGTGTGTGACTATTTACTTTCTTTAGGAAAAACTTTAACTGCGCTGCGGAGTGCGGTTGTTTAGAGCAGACCTCTGTCTTTGGAAAATCCGGTACATGACTTCCAACCAGGTGATTATGTCTATGTGAAGACATGAGCTTCTGAACCTCTACAAGAACGCTGGAAAGGACCCTTTCAAATATTGTTGACTACTTTCACTGCTGTCAAGATTGCTGAATCAGATGCATGGATTCATTATTCAAGAATAAAGAAAGCACCAACAGGGAATTGGAGGTCTAAGGAAGTTGGTCCTTTAAAACTGAAACTTTATAGATAAGTTGCTATGTACTTGGGAAAATAATTGTGTAAAGCTTATAATATTAGGGTTACTATTAGGGATACTGTCAGGGGCATTGATCCTCTTGTGTGGTATAGGCTGTGAATATTTCCTCATAAGTTGCTGTAAGCGTAAGATACAAAGCAGATGTAAGATTATAAAAGTAGAATCATGAATTGACATGGTAAAGGAATAAGTAGTGTGAGGTAAACAAAATGAGGTGATTATTGCTTAAATTATTAATCTTGATATCAGTCGCTCCTGGGATGTTGATTCAGGATAATCTAGTTTTACAATTGATTCAGGGTTTTGAAGAAGAAAATCAATCATAAAGCTATGATTATCCAAGTTATTGACATCAAAATGGACAAACAATCCCAGAGCTTCTTTTAGCTTATAGTGAATAATTGATAAATTACAGTGAAAGTACTGAAGTGATTTTCAAAACTTTCAAAGGGGGGAAATGTTACCAATACTTGATAAAAGTTGAAATTTTTCTTAAGTCAGGTTTGGTTAAAAGGGTAAAAATTGTAGAAAATAGGGGTTTGAAGCTCACAATAGCTATAGAAACTAAGGAACATACAAAATGTGCAGTATGCAATCATAAAAGAATAAGTCTTGTCTAAGATCGGTTAACCATAGAAATTTTGACAGATTTGTTAGGTTGTAGTGTTTTGTTTTAAGAAACTAAGAGAGATTGTTATGGACCTTAGTTCCGTTGCTTAGAAACCCCACTTTGATCAAGATTCCAGTTAGTGGAATTAAGTAAGATTAACCAATGAATGTTTTAGTATAAGAATATTGATAAGGTGGTGTGACTGAGGGCCAATCACTAGAAACGTTAAAGTCAAGAATTAACATTGAATGTACTTTCATGTAAATCTAATACATGATGGCAAAATCGTACTGCGCAGAATCACGTAAGAGAGGTCAACTATCGGACAAGGTGAGGAAGACTACGGAAGACCACCAGAGGGCTTCTGAAGACCACCAGAGACTTCACCACGCCTGCATAAAAGGACATTTACATATGCTAATGATTTATCGGACAGTTGATGATTATGTATGACATTTCCCAGGCATCTAGTGAATATCTATAACAGGTGTGTATTTAACCTGCATGATCAAACCAGACAGGTGCACACACTAGGTGGAGGGATCCCCTGTGTGCCCAGCGCTGCAATAAAGGAGTGCCTGCTTCTTAACTTCTCATTGCCGTTAAGGAGTTTTATTCCGGTTTTCGGCGACGTTACCACCCGGGACGCCCCCCAGCTGTTTCCAGTGTTTTAAAACACACCGCAGAGGTGATTTTTTATGGAGTTCACTTGACTGTCCTGTTCCCATTATCAATACCTTCAGTATACAAAAATCAGAAAGTCAAATATCAGAGCCTAAGTCAAAATACCAAACAGAATCAATCAGAGATCTAATGTCATATCCAGAATCAATAGTCAAATACCAAAGCCTTAATCAAATTACCGAGACCAAACCAAATGAGTATCTTTGCCTTCAACCAGCGAGACGAATACCCTTTACCAGAGGAGTACTTCTACCAGAATACCAGATTTTTAAGGATCCTTTTATATTTCTTCCTTGCTGACTTCTCTTAGTCGGGCTTACAGGTAAGAGTACCAGACCAGAATACCAGAACCAAGTTAATCAAAAGAATGCCTTTAAATAAAATCTTACCAGTGGCCTTGGCTTGTGAGCCCAGGGAACGGGGATCAAGGGTCTCCCCAAGAAATCTCAGTGCCAGCTGGAGGTCCTGCGATCCCAAGTCCATCGAGTCTCAGAAGCCTCGTCCCATCTGGGTCACCAAAATGACACCGAAAAGCTGGTCGAAGAAACTCTCAAAGACTCGTTTTGGCGTTTTAGAAAGCAGGCATTCTTTATTGCAGTGCTGGATGCACGGGGGATAGTTCCACGTAGCGTCCATACCACAGCTTTAGCACAAACAGGTTATACAGAATAAGTAATTGCATATTAATCGAATTAGTGTACATATACATAAAAACGATCCCAACTGATTATCTTAGTACTGCCTACATCCGATCATGCGCAATGAAGGATCCCTTTGAGTCGAAGGGCTGCTTTTGCGACCACCGACCCATTGAAGTTCTTGCTGGCTGTCCTTGAAGTCTTTATTCTTGTCCTTGTTCTTTGATCTTGAAGCTTAATGCAGCTTCAATCACATGTGGTCAGTTTCAGCATTGTTCTCATCTAGTGTACAGGAACATCTCGTCATAAGAGCAAAGGACTGCAAAACTTATGAAGATTTACTAGTTAGTCCCTTGACTACACTCTTGTAATTATCTCCCCAGTTACCCTTTGTCTCTTGTTTCAGCCATAATTTTAATGCATGATCATTTATCAAATCTCACTTAGTCATCTAGCAGCAAACCAGTTTTCATAGAAGGTACAAAATATTAAAAACATAAAAGTTTGAACGAACCACATGAAATGTATGGACATATGCTATCAAGTTCAGTTATACACATTCGATTTCCAAAGTTCTTCCCCAAAACTATTACCGGGAGTCGCTTATCTCGCACAGTTTCTATCGGGTTGAAGTTCCCCCACTTCGAATTAAAGGTCCAGTGTTCTTTTCTTCTACAGCACATGCCCAAGGGGGGTGTGTGTGTGTAAGTGTTTTGGTCGTGAATTGAGTCGGTGGTCTGATCTGCCCCTGCTGCCTTTACCTTTCCTCCGGTTATCCAAGATTTTTGCTGACTTCGTGCCTATTAGCAGCTTTTCAGCTTCTCGGCGCCTCCTGGGGTAGGATGGTCCCTTCTTCTCAGCCTTTTCGTTCTCCTTCAGGGGCCCAGTCGTTAGCAAGGCATGCCTTGTACAGACAAAGGATCTCTTATTTCACAAGACCTCTTCTTAAGTAAATCCCTCCTTCAGTCCATGGCTTCTCTCTCCAGTCCATCCTCTTTTGTTACTGTGAAATATGTTCATCTGATTCGTGTCACTATAAACAATGCTAGGGCCGCATAATAAAATGTGACCCTCACTGTCTATGTAACCTTTAACCATTTTGTGGATCCTCGTCTAACCGCAGGCCGGGAGGAGACAGATGATATGTGCATAGTTCGTTCTCTTTTTGCCAGCCCAGAGCCGGTTTTGTTGTTAACTATCCTGGAGGAGAACTGAGGCATTTGGATGTGTGTTTGGCCTCAGGGATTGCAGTGCTTGGGATCTCGATGGGCCATTTGTGGTGTGCATTTGTTGAGGGGGAGGTGTCTGTTGTGAACTTGTTTGGGTCCTGGTGACCGCAGCCGGTGCTGTGCAAGGTGAGACCAGTTTCTGGGAGAACTACTGCACCCCCACAACCAGGAGGTGGAGAAGAACACTCCTAGTATGAATATGTAACGAGCGTTGGACTACAAAAGAAGCTGTCTTGTTTTTCGCGGCGCGCGTTGTGGTAGAGCAGAAGGTCCCGGCGCGCCCAGCGCTGTTTGCTTGCCTTTATTCATTGAATAAATTGTTAACTTTGATTGGAATCCTGTTTGGGACTAAATTCATTTATAACAGTTACTCCTTTGGAATCCAGTAAGATGGAGGCCTGCTGCCCCTCTGCTGAGAGAAGCCTCTTGACTGAGGTAAGCACCGCTGCAGCCCTTGGCTGCTCTTCTCGGGATCTGCTCCCTCCCTGTTTCGGGGTTGTTTGTGTGTGTGCCGGGTTTTTTTTTTTTTTTTTTCCTTTGTGTGGCGGGGGAGGGTCCGCAGGGCCGTCTCCTGGGAGAAGCTGCTCGAAGCTCCCCCGGCTCGGAGCCGGACCCGCCTCTGGCCCAGGCCGAGCCCCTCAGCGACGGCGGTAGCGCCTCGGGGAGAAGAGATTTCAGAAGGGGAAGGCCCCGTGAGGGAGTCGGGGGAGTGGGACGTGAGAGGAACCCCTCTGCGGATGCCGAGGTCAGGGAAGGAGGAGGGGATGCCCCCGCAGCCCGCGGGGAGGCGGCAGGCTGTCCCCCCCAGCCCGTGGAGGGGAGCGGGGGAGCGGATGTCCCCCAAAATGGCCGCGACTCCCGCGCTGGAGCAGTCTGTGACGGAAGGACTGCACCCTGCCTGTGGAAGGGACCCGCGCTGGAGGAGTCTGTGAGGAACTGCAGCCCGCGGGAAGGACCCACGCTGGAGAAGTTGGTGAAGGGCTGTCTCCCGCGGGAGGGACGGACCCCCCGGCGGAGCAGGGGCCGAGCGCGGAGTCCTCCTCCCCCTGAGGAGGAAGGAGCGGCAGAGACAAGGGGTGAGGAACCGACCCCAGCCCCCGTCCCCGTCCCCTGTTCCCCTGCGCCGCCGGGGGGAGGAGGTGGAGAGAGCGGGGAGTGAGTGGAGTTGAGGCGGGAAGGCGGGAGGGCTCCCCGGGGGGAAGCTGTTCTCAGGCTGGGTTTTGCTTCCTCGTAGCCTTGTTGTGATTTGATGGGTAGCAGGTTACGTTGATTTGGTTTCTTCCTCAGGTTGAGCCTGTCTTGTGACCGTGACCGCAAGCGGGGAGTGATCCCTCCCTGTCCTTGAATTTGAGGAGCTGTAAGTCAGGTCTTCTGTTCTTCAGGGGTGGGGAGGAGATCTGACTGAAGGGTGCTAATTGTACTTTGTCAGTGGAGCTCGGCTTACAGATGAGGATGGGTTCTCTGAATGACATGCAAGAGGCGCCTGGTGACTCTTGGAAGTAAGTGTAAAAAGGCCATCCATAGAAATATTTTGGCATTTGAATGTCTGCTGGGAAAAGCTGCAATTTCAGCAGAAAAGAAGTATGTTTTTTTGATAGGCGCCCTTCAGTGATATCTCAAATCTGTAATTTAAGCACTAAGAAACGCAACGATTACTATTGTATTGATTTGGTACTTTGTGTTCTGGTTAGTTCTTTGGCTTCAAATACAGGTACGCCAACACATGCTAAGCTCTAAGTTGATGTGGAGAGGATGGTTTTTACTGAGATGTGAAAACTCCCTGTTCTGTAACCAAATCTTTTTATGGGAAGCATTGTGGTCTTGGACTTGGAATGAGCTGAAAGTTAGTGCTTATTTCCACTTGGAGCTTTATTTTGGGTTTTCAGGCTTAATCCCAAACTGGTGGTGATGCAAAGGTAAAAAGATGAGAGAGCATCTTTGTTTTGCAGACTGCTGAGAGGCTGGGCAGTAGGCCTATGAATGTATTTTGCTGACTGTCTGGTTTTGCAGGGTTTAAATGACAGAACTGCTTGTGGAACCCCATTATCGGTGGGCTGACCGGCAACCTCAAGGCAAGGCCAAAGCCGACCATCATCAGTGACCCGAGACCTCCTGAAGAAAGCTTAGCGGATGAACTAGCAGCAGTGGACAGTCCTGAGGCATTGGTGAAAACATCTTTCAGGTCTGGCGGATATGGGCTTACTTTTGTTTATCCTTGAGAGGATATGTTTTTAAGATGAAGTCTGCAGTGTGGGTTTGGTGGGAGAAATGGGTCCCGAAGGATTCCGCAATGCTGCGTATCTGTACTGAACAACAGTGAAAAAAGAGGTCCATAAGTAATACTGGCTGGACTTGTCCTTTACTTCTCTGACCTCGTTAGCCTTCCTAAAAGATGAAGAACTAGACAGATATAAAGTCTGTAACTAGTCAAAATGGTCAGGAGAGACAGCTCACTCTAGGAAGATGTCTTTGAAGGTTGGCACTGTTTCTTCTGAAAGTGGTTTAGTGGTGAAGACTTGCGCTTTAGGTCAGATGATGTGCTTTATTGATGCGAGGGAGAGCTAACCCTTTTCCTGTTGATGTGATGTCTTGAGAACTGTCTAGCATTAATTTATTTTGCCAAGGAGAAGGATTCTGGCCAGGGGCTTGCAAGCAAGCGATCGCTGCTGTTGTAAAGTGTGTGATAGATCTATTGCTGGGTTTTCCTACCTCTTATTTAATCGTGTGGACGTACCGTTGTCCGATGTTTCTTGGAGGCATGTTTTCTGAAAATGATTTTCTCAAAGTGAGGTAAACTGGAGACGCCGAGTGATCTTTGACCAAAATGTGAAAATTGGCGTGCCCAGCAAAAGCGGAGTGAGTGGCAGAATTTATTTTTTCCAAGTGTTTTTCGAGCCTTTTTTTGGTCGTTGTTGAAAACCTACGCTCTACTTTTCTTTTCTAGTACACATACATGTGTGCAAGCATGAAATGGTTTTTGCTTTGGATAAATTTCTCTTGACTCCAGTGATTTTGATTATACCTCAGTCTGCCAAACTTATTTCAGTCTTCGTAGAATTGTGATTTTGAAGGCGCTGAAGTTCAAGTCATTGTATTAGGTGGTAATTTCAGATACCTTGTTTATGCTGCTTGACATTTAAAAACATGTTACCACAAAGTGAGTTTGTCAGTCTATATAAATTAATCCTGTAATTCCATGGAGCGTTTTCATCCTTTAATATTTCCATTGAAATGATTCAGGACAAGTGTTTCAGAACCTTCTATGGTTTTATGGTTTTATGGTGAGCCCTGGTATTGAATGGCTTTTAAACACTTTGTGTCTCTGGTATTTAAAATGTGTAATTTCAAGAGATCTAACTCTTTTTTTCAGCTTTCACTTCTGATACCAGATTCTGGGTATCTGCAGTCCTTAGGTTGCCGTCGTCACGATAATTTCAACCTTTTTATATGCCCAAATAATGTCAGAGCGTTTCAAGTGGCATGATTTGATCATGTGAGTAGGGGTGACTCTTGGAAGAAGTGAGCTTGTACATAGCATGAAGGGTTGGAAAATGTCATTAAGCAAGATAGTTTTGCTCATGCAGTTTAAGTGTCTTTATAAACATTACCGAACCTTTGTATTTCACCAGTAGAGCAATTACTGTACAGTGTGGCATTTTTGGAGGCTTTTATAGATGGGAATCCAAACAAATTGTTGTTCCAAAGTAAATTTTAATTGTCTAGTTTCATAAAGAAAGGAAGCCCCGTGTGCGCTTGAGCTGTGCAGGGGAGTGGAAGAGAAGAGGGTACGTTGCAATTACTGTCTAAAGACACGAGAAAATAAGAACACTGTGGTGTTTTGACTGAGTTTGGGATCTTGTTGATATTATGGTGCAAACTGGGGCTTAGGAGGCAGTAGCATCTTTTGTATGATGGGCTGCATGTTTGATTCATCAAGGTCGTCTGTGGGTGGTGATCTTCAAGTGCTTCCATGACAGAGTTTGCCTGGTGTGTCTGAGGGTAAGTGATTGCCTGGCAAGCATGGGCTTTCCTTGTTTCTTGTTTACTAGAGGCTAGTGGAAGATCTTGTTACCCTGTTGCCTTTTGGGGACTGAACTGTGCTTTCCAAGTTGTCCAGTTCAGCATGTCTTAATTGGGAATCTGGTGGCTGAATCTCAGGGGGTGCGTGGGGCCACGTTGGGCTTGCATGAACTGATTTTACAGAGAGAAAAACCAGGCCTTGCTTTCGAACGTGACTGCTACGAACTGTAAAATGCAGCGACTCCCTTGCTAGTTCTGATTCACTGCTGTTGGAGCCGTGTATGGTGAAACTATCCCTTCCATGCGCAGCTAGAAAGAGAATGCCTCTCCAGTGTCAAAGGAGTGACGCTTGCTTGTGATTGCATATCTGTTTACGTGAATACATACAAGCAGCATGAAATCCCAGCTGCCACCTCTTGTATTAGATCTTGTTTTCTACTGTGCGGTACTTATTGTTCTGTAGCTTGGAAAATTAGGAGGAGATCTATGTTTGATTTTGTTCCGCTTCCAGATATGAGCTTGAAATGCATTTAAACCTTATGGAAGGAGGAATGTGACTATTTCAATCATTTTGGTTGTACTTTTCCTGCGGTAATAATCCATCTTTAAGATGTAAAGCAAAACCCAAATGAAACCGACCCCCTCTCTATACCCGGCATAAGTCTAGTGCACGATCCCTCCCTAATGAAGAAGTGTTCCGAAGGGTCTTGATTGTCTTATACAATTATTTTACTATCTCTTTTCTGAAGATACCAAGAACCAGCCCCAGACTGGTCTATGCAAGGCTGATTACCTTTCTAAAGAGAGAATTGAAAGAGTTTGTAGTATCATCTTGTTTGGAATATTGCAGTGAGGGAGCAGTTGTAAGTAATTTTGTGTCTTGACTAGTTCTACTTCTCCAGTGCTTAAAATGTAGATTTAAAATCCATTCTCACTGGCATTTAGTCTGTTTGCCTAGTAAAGGCAGGGGAGGCCCCAACTGGAATTACATTTGAAAATACAGTGGACTATGGAGAATGGTGGATTATCCCCTTTTGACAAGGGAAAAAAGTATCATGAGACACATAGCAGTGATTAGCTTCTTGGCCCACACTTTATGCAACAAACCCGATATATCCACTGTCTTTCTTTGCACCAAGATGCAAGTTCACAATTACAGGGGCTGTGATGCCTTTCTTTTTGAATAGCTGTGCGTGGATCAGCATCCATGTACGTACAATGGTTGGCAGTGGCTGTGGACTGATGCCAGTGTGGAATATTAGGTGGTGGGCGTACGGCCTTGTCCAGGCTGCGTGATCTGGTTGTTGGCTGGAGATGTCAGCGGTTGCCGACGCTGAAGCCTGTAACTCAGAAACTCTCTTCCCGGATCTGCTTTTTGATCTGCTTGGTCCCTGTAAAGAGTAGTGGTGCTATTGGTCTTGGTAAGAATTAACAGTGGTAATTACTGAGCTCTTTGGGAGACTGTGTAGTAACTTTACAGCCTGCTTTAGCTTCTGTGTGCCGCTGCCTGCCAGCGCTACCCAAGCAGGCATTTTGATAATGCTGGGCTGGCACCCAGCAGAGGGAGCAGAGAAATGAGAGACAGTTTGGGTGCTGTTCTCCCAATACCACCTAGAAGTTTGTGGAAGTGCTTTATATTGGAGGGTAAGAGAGAAACTGCTGCGTTTGTCCCCAGACTGCTGCCTGGAGTGAACCAAGTCACCAGGGTGGCACTGTTCCAGCGGAAAACTCGATGTGTCCAAGATGTCATCATTTCTGCTAGACTTGATTGGTTTTGATGTACGGGAGAGACGGGCTGTTCTTTTGAGTCCGAAGACCCGGGACACTGGATTGGGGTATATGACTGCGGTGGTGCTTATGGGTTGTAATGGCTGTGCTGGATCTTGTGGCAGGAGAGATCCCATGGTACAAGGTGACGGTGACATCCAGGGAGGAGTGGAGATGCTCGCCTGAGACAAAATGTTCAGTGCAACCTGCCATCCTGGTCCAGGGCCTGTGTGACAGCTGAAGTTGGTCTGGAATCATGGAGTAGTCCGGCTGGCTCCATCTAGCACATGGGGGCTTGGGGCAGCAGTGATTCCAAAGTGATCAGCCAGGGTAGCAGGCAGCTGAAGAGTCAGCAGGTGAGGCAAAGACCCTCTGTCCTGTAGCAGACAAGCCTTACGGGATACCTATGTAGCTATACTGAACTAGGAAGTGATATATATCATCTGTTACTGAGGCCATATGTCCTGGGAACTAGAAAGGCAGATTGAGTTCCTTCAAGGCCAGAGTGTTTTTAAGCTCAAGGCTTGCATGGGTTCTTAATTGCTGTCACCTTTCAAAATACTTCTAGCTTGAGACTGGTAACACCCCTGCTTACCTTAATAGCTGCTTTTCCTGTGTCAGCTGCAAAGTTTCTTTATCTTTCCAAGGAGGGTTTGCTTTGCTTCCCTTATCTGCTTCTGTTCTGCTTTGGGAGTCTTAAATGGCCCTGGCAGCTAATCTTCCTGTATTTCGGGTTCGGCTGTGAGTGATGTAAACTGTTGCTCGTGCCAGCAACTGGCCATTTGATCGACAGGATAGAGAGGATGCTGCAGCGCTCCAAATGCGAAAACTTCAGTCACAGCACCACGTGCTGGGAGTCAGCCCACGAGGCTCAATCATGTGGGTCAAGGTGGCATCAGTGGGAATAAGGGGTACGAGCCAGCCTTCCCCCTACCTTGCCTGAGTCCTAGCAAGAGCCCATCTCTAGTGAGCTGGTGGAGAGGGACCTACAGGACTCCTTTAGCACCTCTCACGTTTTGACACTCTCTGGGCAGCACCGAAGCTTGGCTGTAGCTCCCTAAGCTAGTATGTGAGGTCTGAAAATCAGAGAGGGGAGGTGATGCTATGCAGGAGAGCTGTGACCATGACCGCAGAAGAACAGGAGTTGAGGGCTAGTCGTGGGGTAGAATAAAGCCCGCCTTCCCTGCCAGGTCTCAGTATTTGTTTATTGCCTTTTTCATTTGGATTTTCTTCTTCTTTTTTTAAAGAACACACAAAAATGAGAGATGACTCTCACTTGCCCTAACTTGTTAAAAAAAAGAAAAAGACATTTTCTCATTGTTTTTTGTACCCATCTACTGCAGATTCAGGTCTTGCTAAACATTAAAATGTAAGCAGTCTCTCTGAAAACCACCCTTCTCAACATCTTTTTCAATCTAGACTTGTTGTAAGGCACTTTACTTGCATTAAAGTTAAATTCATCGGTGTTGTATTCAAACCTGTTGCTTCTTCCTGTTATTTACTGGTAGTCATTATGACGAATAAGAAGGGAAGAGTGTTCTGTTCATTAAGGAAATGGCTGCCATATCATTTGTCTCTCTTGTCTCTTCTTTTAATTGTGGCTCCCTTCTAGGTGCATGTCATGCTTTGTGAGAGCTGTGCACTATTTTCTTGGTGGATTGAGATTTATGAGTCAGAGGGAGAATGATCAGAGGAGAAAGATTTATGCCAGTTACTGTTCAAAGGCTGCATTCTCTCTCTCTTTGCATATATCCACAGGGGTCCAGGAGGAAAGTGTTTTTTCAGGCAGTTGAAAGAGAAATGGACTTCTCTGTCATTTGGGTTTGGGGTTTTTTTTGGTGTCCCAGTCTTCTTGTTCTTCATAGGATAGATGTATTATTGATGACAAGCAAAGCCGGAGATTCTGTCCCTGTAAATATCAGACACATGAAAAGACCCAAGTTGAGAAATTCACATGGACTGTGGAGGCATGGAGGCAGCAGTGTTTTGGGATTACCATATTCCCCAGTGGATATCTGCAAGTGTTGCACAAGAAAGAAACAACACAGAGAAAATGTAGGATGTGACTGATGCGCCGCTATCCCACGTGCTGCCGAACAGAGACAGTCTGTGACTTCTGTGTCCAGAGCGACTGTTTATTAAGGAGAAAATGTACAATTGTTTTGTATCTCCTTCAAGTGGCTTGGATTACGCAGTTTTGCATGCTCACAGCAGCATAATTCCTCTGGGAATGTCCACCCAAGGAGAACCGATGTGGATGTGCAGAGCTCTGAGGTGTCCTGAGAGTTGTGGAGTGGCAGGGCTGCAAGGCAGCAGGAGCATTTCTTTGCTCCCACATGATGCAGAGGCTGCATGCAGAAATATAATAGCAAATTGTAGGTCTTTGTGGGTCCCAAGCAGCGTGAAAAATCTGCCCGTTGTCCTTTTAGGCAGTAGTGGGGTGGAGGAAGAGATCTCCATAGCCATACCTGGTCTATGGGTTTTTTCCATGTGGGCAATGAAAGGATGTGCCTTGGCATTTTTGAAATCAGCATTTTCTGCTTGTGTGTTTTTCCATCCAGCCTGAATTTTCAGTGATATTGAAGCATCTTTTTACCTTCCCTGGTAATGGAAAAGAGTCTACACTGGCACATATCGCATTGTGCCCACCTCAGGAACATTGTGCTCGGTGAAAGACCTATGATGTAAATGAGCATCAGACTGGTGGATTTACGGGCAAGGAGTTGCACATACAACTGGACTGCTGTAAAACTTAGAGATGTTTTAAAACTAAAAAAGTGTTTTTAAAACCTGAAATCTGTTGTTTGTTTTGAGTGGGCCCATGTTTAGAGGTGGAAATTTTGAGTACAGTGTAAACCAGTTGGAATTACAGAAATGAAGGATCTCACCCAACTGGCTTACCAGTGGTGGAGATGTAAGGATAAAAATGAAACAAATTGCAAGTTAACCTCTTAACACTTTGTTATACGTGTGACAGACAAATCACTGATCTACCTGTGCTGATTCCCATTTCTCTATGATTCATGTGCAAAACCTCCCACTCTGCAGAGTGCGTGAAAGATGGTCAGCCTTTCAAGCCATATCACTGTGTAATCTTTGTATTAATCACAGAACAATAACTTGAAATAACATTCAGGGTAGGTGAAAACAGCATTGGAGTCTAGCCTTTCTGTTGTCATCTTCACCTCTGGAAAGAAACTAAAAGTCTAAGGTGTGTTGCAGTGAAGCTTACAACTTGCAGTTGAGTGAGTAGGTGTATACTTGTTTTCTCACGTTGAGGTATGTTTCTTCAGCTATGACGTAAATAACTGATCATTTGAAATGAACACGTGCATATGTATTTTATAATCTGAGGTGTGTAGTTACAGGACAGTAAGTTCCATGCTGGTGGATAGCAGTATAAAGATAATATACAGCAGGTTTTTCCAATAGCTCACCTAAGTTTATGACTAGAAAACTGGCTTCCAACAATTACAAACTGAGATTCAGAAGAAAAGAAGCCATCAGTACAGTGTGAAGTATTTTCAATGCTAAACTGTGTGCCTGTGTTTTTCCTTTGGAGGCAGGGCTACAAACCATGCAGAAACACACAAGCATACTTGAAGAGCTGCTGACATTTACTACTTCCTAGTAATTTCTTCTGGAGAAACAAACAAAACCCCCATCAAGCCAAAACACACCCTAAGGGGCAATACACTTGTATTTGTCAAGTATGTACAAGTGGAGAAGGACTGTTAAGTACTCAGCTCAAAGGAGTCCTCTTAGCTGCAGATTTTTGAAAACAGTTAATAAAAGCGGCAGCTCTTGCTCTTGAGAAGAGTACTGTCCAGTTTCAGAAGGCAAATCCTCTTCCGCTTTCTCCCTTCTCACCCAGTAAATTCACTGTATCGCGTGCATCTTAGTCCTGTGTTTGTCCACGCTGTGGACAGAGGATGCAGCACCCATCCTGGATGCACCAAATGAGACTGTTTTACCCACCTCGTTAGCCTTTGCACAGGCCTTGTCTCACAAGTGCCAGATTCTGTATGTGTGGGTACCTGTGGGAATCCGATGTATACCTAAGGATTGACCAGTTGATGTTGCCAAAATGAGACAGTATTCAAAGCGAGCTGTGATGAAAATAGCCCTACTAAGATAAGTTGCTTTAAATGACTATGCCTATATGAATGAGTGAGTATTGATAAGCAATGCAGGTAATTAAGAAAGTGTATAAGAAAGGTCTCTGTGCCTACAGAGTGTCTGGCACAGGATGCACGTTAGGCACCTATCCATCAGGTAATTTTAGCAGAGCTTGAACTAAAGCAGACTCTTTTTATTTTCTTTAAAACACTGAGCTTTATTTTTGTTAATACATCTGCCAAGGTTTTGATTAATTTTAGAAGTTCTGATCTCTAATTTGCCTAGTTCTTCAAGCTAAAGAGAACAAGCTTAATCTATGAATATTTACCTTCTGCAACGTGGTAATGCTTTCTACGTCAGCTTTTATGGTATGCAATTTAATTATGGAACAGCTGCATAACAGCTTGACTTAAGATCAGTTTTACAGAAACAGGACAACTTTAGGAATACAGATACGTAGAGCGTATCAATGATGGTTTACTAACTGAAGGGGACATGCAAGAGCATGCTGTGAAATATCATTCACAAAGATATTTCTAAGTGTACTAAGGTGAAATCGTACTGTACTCGGTGAGCAACCTCAAGTAGGATCCATGGTTGTAGTGCGAGGCAGAGGGGCATATGTGTAAAAGCGATGAAATCATACCCCAAGAAGTTATAAATAATAGGGAAGTTTGGTTAATGGGTGTAAACGGTGAATATTGGCAAACATAACTGCAATACTCTTTCTTGGGAAATGGAGAATGAAAGTAGCTCTGCTGCTATTTTGTTGCGAGTTTCTTTGACCTGTGAATCAGCCTGTTGAGCCACAAGACAGCTCAGGAGTAAATTATTGGAATTAATTTTTTTCCATTTTTCCCTGGTGCTGTTCAGAGCAGAAGGGATGAGATATATACATAGGTATGTATGTTCCAGTTTTGATAAAATGCATTTAAATCTTGAGTGTGTTAAAACTTTGGTCTCGTGGGGAGCAAAGCTTGGGTCAGTTAATGGGTTCTTGGGTTAGATGATGTCTGTCTGGCATTTGATAGCATTACTTGAAAACCAAATGCATGATTTATTTATCCGCTTTAGAGAAGCAGACCTATAGGAACATAGGAAGGCCGAGAATTACATGGACTGCGAAGTATTTTATTTGGGCTTTTGTCCAAAAAACCCCTGCCTTTTCAGTAAACTGGTAAGATGTAAGGGCTCAAAAAATCATCGAGAGAGTGAGTCACCCAGACGGAGTGGAATTCTACCAACGATGCGTTCTGTGGTAACTCTAGTAATATGAGAGGTAGTTGTACCCATTTAGCAGTGCTATTTTTATTTCTTTAAAAAGATGCTGTTGCCTCGTACTGGGAGGAATCCAAGTCCCATAATGGCCCAACATTCCGAAAGTCGACGTGGGGAAGATCAGCTAGTGCAAGTAATTAATCAACAGGCAATACCTGGTGAGGGTGTGTTGGTACGGCTGGTGGAAAGCGCTCTCTCTGTGTGCAGTGGACAGTCTCAGCAGTACCCCGCTTCTCTGGAGGCAGAGAATGACACTGTCGCTCTTGGCATCTGTTTTGTCTGGGATGTTTTTAGAGGAAACGCATTTGAAAGTGTACTGGCCTGCTTGCACGTGCTGGAGAGGTAGCTTATGGCTGTTGCTTCCTTGGTCAGGAGAAGGAGGCAGCAGTGCTGTGCGTGGGGTAGGTGTGTAAGCAGGGGGTGAGCTGGCAGCAGGGCTCCTGCCTGCGTACTCCAGCCCCAAGTGTAGCCCTGGCCACAGGTGTCCAGATGTAAGTGTGGGGGCACAGCACGGAGGGAAAGGCCTTGCCCCTGTTGCCCCGAGCTCCTGATGCACCACTGCCTCGGCAGCCTCTGCTGCTCGCTCAGAGCCCTTCCGCAAACCCCACGTGTCCCCCACGTCCTGTCCCAGACTGCTTCCCACAGGGAGAATCTTCCCGCCCCGCTCCTTCCAGAAGGTGGAAGGGGAGTGATTTCGGAGACTATAGTCGCTAATACAGACTTGCCCAGCGAGTCGTCATCGCAGGCGTCTTTGCGCCTCGCCCTGTTTGGCAGCCCCTCACTGCAGAGCCCCTCGCTCTGCTGCAGAGCCCCTCTTCTGCCCCCTCCCAGGCTCCCGCGCCTTCCAGCTCAAAAATCCTGTCTTCTCTTCCAGCCTCAGCTCCTGGCACCGATTTCCAACACTCATCTACCAGCTGTACTTAGAAAAATGTCATTCAGACAAGAGCCCCGCAGCTTAAAAAAAGAGGACAAGGCTGAGAAAGATGGACCCCTTGTAGACTTTGTCAGGCCCTTTATTCATCCTGTGATTAAGGTTGGGGTGACAGAGGTGTCGAACTCTGCAGAAGAACATTGCTGCTGTGGCAGAAGGTGCTTCCGAGGTAGGAGACATCTGGAGCCCGCACGAGCGCTGTTTGGAGGGGGGGCCAAGGGAAAAGGTGTTGGAGAAAGAAGGATGTGTTTCTGCATCTGGTGACCTCTGTGGGATTGTGCTTGTTGTCACAGGGTCATTTACTGTGTTGTTTCAAGGATGAGGTCTTCGTGCTTTTAGTCGGTTAGGAAAGCAGCAGTACTTTGGCTTACATTTCACCTCTTGTTTTTTCTTTCATACTGTCTGTGCAGAGAAGGCACAGGCTGGATTTAAACTGGGGCTGCTGTTTTCTCCTGGAGATTGGTGAAACTTTCCTTGAACAGAAAGCAAAAGGAATTTGTTGGAGCTTTTGCAATAGCAGTGATGTGTCAAGGTTAGAAAAAGTCTAACTGCGAGCGGCAGAGGAATGCACTGAAGACGACTCAATATGAGTGATAGAAGTGATTCACTTTATTTGCACAGATAGGTCATATTTATACAGCTTACGATAATTATGCCTACTAGTCCTAATATGATTGGTACATTGCTAATGTTTATTCGTTACTAAAACACACCTACTTGTGGTTTGCAGCTATGTAGGTTCCGCAATTTTCTCATGGGAACTTTCTCAAAGTTGTCTATGAAACCTTGCCAAGGTCACAGTGGATGCAGTTACTTATCTCATTCTTCAGCATCCAGGTGTTGCTTGTCAGGACAGGCTCTTCTTATCTTCTTTTTTCCCAGCGCACAAGGACACAGTATTTTGTAAACTTATGCTTCGTTCCCACATAGCGGCTGGAATGCTCACATGCCTTTGCCCAGCCAAGAAATCCTCAACATCTAACTATGCATCAGGCTCCAGGGTCTGGTGGTACAGGAGAAAAAAGTTTGCCTGAAAATCAAAAATGTTGTCTCTAGAGTGCAGGAATGCGTTTTCCTTTTGACTGTCATGGGAAATGCAAAGCCAGGAACTGGCCCAGCAGTTAACTGATTTGGGGCTTGATTCTTCACCCTTAGACTGAGCACCTTATTTCAGAGGGCCTATTCGTGAAAGCAGCAGTAGTGCTCACAGAGGAGGATGCTGTTCTGTTCAGTAGAGTGGGCAGAACTATCCCTTCTGAGGCTGCCTGAGCTACTGCTTGCTTTGGAAAGCAGCACAGCAACCTTTCTTCCCCTCTGCTATTTTCTTTGTGGGATTTATTTATTAAAAGTGAACCGAAGGATGTGCTGTGAACAGCAGATTAACATGGCTATGCAAATGAAGGCCTCTGGTGTTTGATAACTTACTGAGTGAGTGTGATTGCCTGGTCACCAGCTGTTAGAGTGAATCCTGGCTGAGAACAGGCAAAGGGGAAAGTCATCACTAGATTAAATAAGAAAAAAGCAAATAAACCCATCGATAACTCGCCAACAAAATACTTACCTCCCTGTCATCCTCAGGAATCCATTTCTTGTAGTTCTGCAATTCACTGTTTTCTCTAGCTGAAGAAATGGTGTCATTATATTGAAAAAAAAAATGCTGAAAGGATATATCCATTAAATAAAATTTACATAGAATGTCTTTGTATATAATGTTTTTTTTACCCAGGAATATGAAAGGTACCTTCTTCTAAAACAGCATGGTTGTAGATTAGTTCATGTATTCCTAAATACAGCTAAGTAAGCTGTCAACTTAAAGATTTGTCTAAGTTAGTAGCATTTCTCTTAAATACAGCCTGTTAATGTTAGCATAAATGAACGGAAGGAAGGAGATAAAGAACGCTGTGCGCAACTGTGACACAAGCTATGTTCAAGTGAGACTACTAAAAGAATTAGTAGCCTCAAACAGAAAGGGGGGAACTGATAGCATATTTCCATACATTCTGTATGGTATGTCTAAATATTTTGATGGTTTTAATATTTTGTACCAGCCGTGGAAACTGGTTTGCTGCTAGGTGACTGTAAAAGTGAGATTTGGTAAATAATTGAAGTTTGATTTCACCAGAGCTCTGATTGTTAAAGTCACTTTCCTTCGCCATTTTTTTAAATGATGGCTGCATCAGCCGGACGGATGGCACTGTCGAGGGGCTGCAGCTGAGCACCCCTGGTGCTGCTCCAAGCCTGGATGTCTCACCTCTCCAAGGAAGCTGCACCCAGGAGCACTCTGCCACCTGCTCTTCCAGACCCGGTGTTTCTCATTCAAACTGAGATGACCCGTCGCGTTGAGCCGCGTGCAAGTAATTTCTATAGGATTGGCTTAACATGCAGTAGTGCTGTCTGCCTGCGCACGGTTGGCTTCCACCGCTGGTCAATGGGAGTCCCTGCTGACAACTAAAAATGGAATTGAATGGAAGGGAATTGCAAGTCAAAAGGGCCCTGTAATAATTTTAGAGTGCCTGAGGCACCATGCTGAAGCCCTGGCATTATAAATAAGGGTAATGTACTAGAGACTGAATTGCAATCAAAGCAGCTGTAAGAACGTGGAGTGTGCGCTGAGCTTCTTTAAGGTGTGTGGAGTTAGATTATGATCTGTAGGCAGTGCAGGCAAATCCATATTTGCTCACGGACGTATGTAGGGACCCTAAAGCCTGTGATTAGAAAGGCCGAAGGGATGTGGGGAATGTGAGATGAAGGCTCCAGAGCCAGGAGTGAGAGAGCTGTATTGGAGCAGCCCGACCCTCTGGTTGTCTCAAAGTGTTTCCAGGGGCTGAACGGTGGAAGGGGCTGACTCTGTCCTCCCGGCTCACCGCGTCTCATCTCCTGGACCGTCTGTGTGATGATGCAGTCTGCTGACCTCTTGCTGCATTTCACGGTAATGTTTAAAAAAAACCAAACCAACCGCTGTTTATGAATAAGGTTGGTGGGAGGATGGGAAGAATCCGAATGTCCTGGGTGAGCTCACTGTTCCTGACATAAACTGGAGTAAATCCAGTACTGTCAGTGGGCCCGTGAGTGTTAACAGCAGCTCATGGCAAATTGCACGGGCTGCCCCAGAAGGGCTGGAGCTGAGTCGGAGGGTCAGGCAGGGGAAGCGTAAGGGTTGGCCTTGGTGCCTGCTGAAGCTGGGCAGATGCTGTGGGCCACCCTTGGGACAGCTGGTACAATGGCACGGCTTGAATAGCTCGATGGTGAGGCGTGATGGCAGGGAGGAGAGCAAGCGCTTCTTGAGTTGGGACTCACTGTCTGATTTCAAGTGCTGGTGGCTGAATTTACCAGCTCAGTGCCTTTATTCCCTTATAACCCTCTCAGCCACCATGGGCTGTGTGTGTCCTGCTTTGTGCCATGTGCAGGATGACAATCCCTTTTTCTGCAAAGGTGAATGGGCTTGGGAAGAACACCAGTTAAAGGGTGCCACGTACTGCTGCGTTTTGGGTGCAGACATACCCACAAATCTTGCTCCCACCAAATTGCATCCTGCAGGGAGAGTTTTGCTGGTAAATGGGTGTAAATGGGTGCAGGCAGACAAGGGGAGGAGGGTCCCTGCCTGGCCCGCAGCTCCCTCCCTCGCCATTCTTGGGGTGATTTGGGGTTATTTTGCTGTGTCAGTGAGGCAAAGCTGGGCTCTCCGGGGCTGAGGTCAGTGGGACCTGAGGAAGGCTGTGATGGTCTTGAGGCTTTGAAGGGCTCTGCAGCGAGCCCCGTCCCCGCTGGAGGGGACGCTGTTGGGGTTCAAGATGAAGGCATTGGAGCCCTTGCTGTCGTGTGTGCCTGTGTCCCCCCCGGCCCCCAAGGTCTGTCGTTGTCGCAGGGGCTGCGTGCTGCTTTCTGTGTGGGGCCGTGCCCGTGAGTCCTGCAGGGACCTGTCTGTCCTGGCTTCCCCACCAAAGGGCTGCTCCCCCTGGGGAAGGGGAGAGGGGAGTCGTCCGTGTGCCGCCCCACCGTTGCCTGCCCCGCTGGTGGTGACTCGGCCCTGGGGGTGGCTCGGTTCCCCTCAGGGCTTTCCCCGGCTCGGATCTGGGGCTCAGCAGGGCTTTTGCACCTCTCGGGTGCTGTTTTTTGGTGCCCCCTGCTCTCCCTCCCCCTCCCACACAGGCAGGGAGCGGTTCTGGAGAAGGAGCTTTTAGTTGAAAAGACAAGAGAAAAGGTCCCATCCAAGCTGGTCTAACCCCTCCCTACCCCCCTCCCCGACCTCCCCTTCAACAAATACCCACGCCTCCTCTCCCACCCCCCACTCCCCCCATCTCCATCCCTCTCACCCCTGTCTAATCCCCACCCCCCACACACACACCCACGTTGGCCGCAAGAGCCCTGCGCTTGCTGGGTGGCATTGGCAAGGAGCTCTGCGCCTGCCTCTTCCTCCGCTTGCCTGCCGTGGCAGGTGGGGATGGTGGCAGGTCCATCCCGGCATCCTCTCACAGCTCCTGGGGCTCCATCCTGATGATGTTGAATATTTCTAGGCTCAGCATGATGTTGCTGAGCTCGGGGATGCAGTAGTCAGGGGTGAGCAGCTCCTCAGGCAGCGAGAGCGAGCTGAAGTTGCGGTTGGGAGTGGCTGCGCCGGTGCCACCAGTGTCCCCGGGCATGGAGCTCCTGCTGGGAGCATCCTGGTTGACCCCCACTCCATCCGGGGAGCAACCAAAGAGCACTAGGGCCTCTTGGAGAGGCACTTTCTCAGACGCTGCAAGTTCACCTACAGGCTCCCCAAGGGCTTGATTGTGGGGGTCAGCGCAGGGGCTGGGGGGGACGTCACTGCCTGGGGGTGCCCCCACATGGGTGGCCATGCCACAGGTGTTGATCTTGGCCAACGGCCCCTCGATGTCCTTGTGGCTGGGGATGGGTGTTGGCATCGCTGGGGGGGCTGGGGCCATCCCTCTCCCCTCTCCGCTGGTGCCAGCAGGGTCCCCAGGCATGGGGCCGCTGCTGGGACCATCCTGGCTGACCCCCACTCCATCCAGGGAGCAATCGAAGAGCCTTAGGGCCTCTTCCAGGAGCATCTCCTCGGACACTGCAAGGTCGCCTGCGGTGTCCCCAGTGGCTTGATTGTGGGTGGCAGCGCAGGGGCTGGGGGAGACATCGCTGCCCAGGGGTGCCCCCACAGGGGTGGCCGTGCTGGGGATGTTGATCTGTGCCAACTGCCCCTCGATGTGCTGGTAGCCGGGGATGGACACTGGCAGCTCCAGAGGGGCTGGGGCCACCCCACTCCTCTGATTTTTGTAGGGTGCGAGGTATTGTGGTTGGCTCTGGGGGGTCCCTGGGGCTGTCCAGGCCAGGGGGGCCCCGCAGCCCCCGGGACCCCACAGGGCAGCACCCGGCAGAGAAGCGGCGCCTTGGCCGAGCGTGGCGGTGGCCGGTGGAGGCAGGTGGGTGGTTGTCCACTGGATGCCAAAGACCCGGGGATCGAAGAGGCAGCCACATGGAGCCCTCTGCAGACCTGTGTGGGTGAGGGGGAGCCGTGCTGGGCCGGGGGGACTCTCCAGGGGCACCCGCCGAGCCGGCCCCCGATGGCCGACATCCCCCAGCTCTGGGCCAGGGGCGTGGGGAGCTTGTGGCTGGGGCAATCCCCATGGGGTGAGCTGCTGTGCCGGTGGGACGGGGTTGCAAATCAGGGAGGAGGCTCGCATCTAGGAGGTGAAATGGGAGATGTGGCCCCAAATATTTGGGGAATTCTCTGCAGATGAGCTTTCCTGGGCACGCACCGCCCAGGCGAGGGCAAGGATGCTCACCGGGGCTTGCTGAACCCCCATGCGAAAAGTGCCGGGGGAACGGGTGTGATGGGGATGGCGAAGGTGCCAGAGCAGACTGGGGTGCCATACCTGCTGGTGGTGCCTGGGGGGCCTGGGGTGCCTGGGCTGCAGGGAAGGGCTGCTCCCACGCGGGCAGGCGGCACAGGTTGGCTGAGCCTAAAAGAGAGAGACAGGAGCGATGGCCGGCGGTCACCTCCGCTCTTGGTCCCCAAAAGCATCCCTGGCCTGCAGGGGTTGTGGTTGGTCCCTACCTTGAGGGTAGAAGGTTTTGGGGAGCACGAAGGGCTGGAAAAGCTGGGGCGCCGGGGGGCCCCAGGGCCCACGCGGTGGGAGCTGCACTGGTGGCCGCGCCATGGTCCCTTCTGGCCGTTGGCTGCCAAGGACTCTTTGGCGTCTCCCCGGAAGGAATGCGGAGGCTCCCTGTGTTCCGCCCCACCCCCAAGAGCCTCCCCAGCTCGTCCTGGGGAGGGAAAGGGTTAAGGGAGGCTGGGGTGCCCCTGGGGCCTACAGGCGGCTCCCGGGGTCTGCGGGTGCAAATCCTCTTTGCTTTCAACAGTATTTTTCCGGTGGGGGAAGAAGAACAAGTTGATGCAGCCAAGCCGAGCGGGGACCAAGCTGCAGCCGCAGCCTCCTTGCGCCAGATGGCAAATGCATTTGTGACTGTTGCCCGTGCTTCTGTTCGCTGCGTTGACCGGAGCGAGGCAGAAATAGGAAAAAGGACCTCGAGGGCGCAAAGGAAGGTCACGCGGTGTTGCTCGGTGGCACGCTTTCCCCCAGCCCTTGCTCCAGTAGTGCTGTCAGGTCTTTTAGTCTCCTGATGGGAAAAGCAGCAGCTCTGGATCCCCCTCGGAGGGGGCGGCGCTTTCCCTGGGTGCGTGACACCCAGGAGGAGACGGTACCCACTGCCGCGTGCTCCCAGAAAAGCACTGGATTCTGCCCAACGTCTGGTGTCGGGGCGCTGAGGCTGTTTGCGCTCTACGGGACCCCAGGGATGGGGCTAGTACATCCCCTCCTCGTGCTTGGAGGATTCGGCACTAGCAAGGACACCCTGGTACCAAGGACACAGGCCTCTCGCTCCCGCTGTGCGAACAGTGTGTGGCCTGGGGAGTCGGGACAACTGCCGTGAACCGGAGGCCAAAGATCTCTCCTGGCCTGTATCCTGTTAATTAAAGAGATTGCACTCTGTTCGTGAGGCACCTCTGACTGCAAGATTGTGCAAGGCCATCTGCTGCGTAACTTGTGGCAGGGACCGATGCTGGGGGCGTGAAGGCAAGCGCGCTTCTAAAACCATAAAACTCCGTTTCATTTCAGAGTGCAGCTGAGCCGCCCCGCTCCTCAACACTCTGCCATCTGCACCGCTGTGGCTGGGACCGGGCAGTGCTGCACATCCCAAAGGCCACCAAGTCACACCCGCGTCCCTGCTGCTTTGCCGGGAGCTTCTGCGATGCGAGCGATGTTCTGGGGGCTGATCTCTTGGACTGCAGCTACTCCGTCCCTGACCGGCAGCTGGTCAGGAGGGTTGTGTCCCAGGTGGAATTCCAGCTCTCTGACGAGAACCTGGCCAAGGATGCTTTCCTCCTGAAACATGTCCAGAAGAACAAGATGGGCTTCGTCAGCATCAAACTGCTGCCGTCCTTGAAGAAGGTAGGCAGCCCGTTGCGTTGGCCAGCCGGGGTGGGAAGTGGCCTCCACGTGGAGGATGCCTGGGTGTCTGGGTGTGCTCTGGCTGTCTGCGGTGAGGTGTACGGGGAGGTCCAGGCTCTGCTCAGGCTGCCTGTGTCCCGGCAAAGCGCTGGTGGTGCAGAGCTGGGCCCTGCTCTCTGCCTTCGACGTGCTGCAGCAGTTTGCCACCCAGGGAGGGTGGCTGGGGAAGCGGTGAGCAGTCCTCAAACCCCAAGCCCAGGGCTGGCTTCACCTCTTCTGCCCGTGGTTCCCCCAGGCTGCTGTGAGAGAGGAGAGCTCGTCCTCTGGTGGTGAGGCTCCTTTACGTTTGGGTTTGGGGCTTTCTCTTTTCTTTTGTTTTTCATCACGACTAGATGAATGAGCAGCGCAGTTTATTAAAGCAACGGTACAGGTGCTTTTGGATTGCCCGTGATAAATAGACTGTCTGCAAAGCACGTGCAGGTGGCAATACAGTTGCCTACAAGCGCATGAAATGATGAAAGAAAAGAGCTCTAAAGAATTCTAAGTTTCCCGGGGAAGCACTCGGTACAGCCGAGTGTTTGAATCTCATGCAATAGGCATCCCTGTGGCGGGGGGGGAGAGAGGCTCAGCTCATCGACTGATCCCAGAAGTCAGCGATGTCCTCCCGACTTGTCTGTGATGGTGTCTTCCCTGACATTTCTCCTCTCTTAAGCCCTTTTATGTTTTCTGAGTTTTTCGGTGGAGCTTGAGTGACTCTAGTCATACATACCTTTCCTTTGATTGGTATAAAGTTCTCTCGGTTTGCTTTTAAAGGTATACGCTGGAGAAAATTCAGAGCATGTGCTCAGTGGGGGGGTGGTCGCACCTTGGAGGTGGGTACCTTTGGGGGTGGAGGTGTGTTTTGGTATTATAATGAGCAGAGTTCACCCAAAAGACCTGCTGTTGTGTGTGAGTACCCCAGAAGTGGGCACGTGTGATAGAAACCAGAAGTGTAGGGCATTAGCTCGACAGAACCGCCGTTATTTTACCTCCTTGCTTCAGTGGATTCAATGCAGGGACCAAGCGCTCTCATTCCGATCGTTCCGGTTGCCTACCCCTGCGATCACAGAGCCTGGCCGCGGGGTCTCGGCTCCGCTCCACCCTCCGTGTTACTTTTCAGAGTCAGCGTACCAAGCTTCCCCGGTGTTGCTGACGTCCAAAGTTGCAGGTCACGTTGCTTAGGGAGCCACCATGGAACCGATCCTTTATGTGTGCACTGCGTTCCTCCCCGGAGGTTCACCTTCCCTTGAGGGGCGGCGGGGGGCGTGCGTCATACCGACAAGTCACCTCCAGCAATCATTGCACGGGCTGTCGCTGTGCCCAGGAGGCCCGGGGGTCTCTCCCTGCCCTTGGCGGCCATGCCCTGGGCCCAGCCGCTGGGTGTCCCTGGCGCCTCCTCTGCCGCTCGGCTCGCAAGGAGACGGCTGGTGCTGTTCCTCTTCTGTCGGGTCATGGCAGGAACCAAGCGTGCAGCGCAGAGACCGCCCTTATTAGCCGTCCCCTCTCTGTGCCAGAGCTACAGCCTATGCGGCCCCGCAGCCAGGAGGAGCAGGGACTTGATGTGGCTGGACACAACCCCTTTTCGTGGGGCGTAAGGGGGGTGATTTCGGCAGCTGCAGCCTGGAGGCAAGCCAAAGCGTAACCAGAGCCATAGGTTGGGGTGGTGGGTGCCAACAGCCCGCCACGGAAGTAAGTCAGGCTTTGAGAAACAAGTGCGCGGAGGTGACCCCGGTGTGGTGGAAGGAAAGGTTGGTGGTATTCAGACGTGGACCATTTGGATCCGTGACCAAAGGCCAGCCAGGCAAAGGACAGACAGCTCTTCCAAACTGTCAAAATAGCCCATTGCTGCTATTGCCGTCACATCCCCTTGTCCCACTGAAACCCAGCTGTGCAGCCTTTCTATTAAACACACCCACTGGCCGTGTTTATAGGGGATACCAAAGGCGCTTCAGCCATGGGTGAAACTTCCACAGCTCACCTGTGACTTGAACCTTTCCGAGAGTTCTTTGCCTACCTCGGTTTGTGGGAAGATGTTCAGATCTTATCTGAAACCCTGGCAAGTCTCCTTTTCCTTTAGGATTTAGTATTTTGAGTACTGAGAGATTAAGAGAGGTACTCTCCTTGCCATTTTGTGCGTTGGTGCCAAAATGGATCTGTACCTTCAGACTCTGTAAATGAGGGCATCTAGGCCACAGACGTTCCTTTGGTTGTGGTGCTGCCAGAGGTGAAAGACAGGGGTTTGGTTCCCTCTGCAGGAACTCTGCAGAGATGTAGAGAGCATGCACGGTTTCCTCACCGTTCCTTACCAAGGCACCAAGGGACATTTGCTACCACACTGTCAGGGGAGGTTTGGACTTGACGTGAGGAGACATTTCTTTCCCAAGAGGGTGGTCACACCCTGAAACAGGCTTCCTGGAGAGGTGGTGGATGCCCCATGCCTGTCAGTGTTGAAGAGGCTTTTGGACAATGCCCTTAATACCATGCTTGAACTTTTGGTCAGCCATGAAGTGGTCAGGCAGGAGGACTAGTAGGGACTTGTAGGTCCCTTCCAGCTGAACTATGCTACTCTCATTCAGAACGTGAAAAGAGAAAAAGAAACAGGTTTTTCCCACTTTGTTGGAATTTGACAGAAAGTAAATTAAAGATGCCTTGTCCAAAGTTGCACAGCAGTTTAGCAATTGCATTTCAAAACGGTGTTTTGGCAGTTGAAGAAATTACACTGCCAATAGAGCTGTTTAGGAAGAAAAAGGAGTAGTTTTGCGGAGGATGTGTGAAGGCCTCTAGAAAAACATCTTTAAAGAGTCTGTGGGTGTTTCCCATGGAAAGCACTGATCTTGTTTGAAAGCTAAGGCTCTTTCAGCTTGGGCATCTTTTAGTTTTAGAGCAAAAACTTAGTATTTCTCAGAGGACACAGGAACTTGTACAAATTGAGTTGAATCCTCAGCTTCCTATTTAAAAATGTCTGTAAGGGAAATGTACCATCAGGCCACAAGTGTGCAATAGCATTAGTCCCAAAGTTGATCCCAATGGCATTAGTCCCTAAATTAATCCCAGATGCATACCAGTTCACAAGGAAGCCATCTACTTGGTTGTCTGCTTTATGAAATCTCCCCTGGCCTGTAAGGCTCACATTGAATCCCATCCTACCATCACCTTTAACACACTTGTTTTACCCATGATTTATGCTTCATAAAATGAGCTTCCATAAGTGTTAGCAACTCCAAGTCAGCACCAATTCTTTTGATAAAAATAACCTGCTACGATTGTCTGAGCAATCATAGTTAAATTATACCACCACTTCCATACAGTTCTGTAACAATATTCCTCTAGTGGTTCTGATACAACAGAGCTTCTTTATCTAATAGTTAATGGCAACACCCTTCGATAAGTAAGGAACACATAGATCAATATACTTTTCCAGGGGAAAATATTTTAAAGACTGTCCATTAGTAGAAATCAAAAGGCAAAACCCCTCAAAGTCTGGAGGAAGATGCAAAAGTGCTTCTTTGCAAGAGGGTTTTCGTCCACTCTTCCTGAAGTCAACTGAAGGGAAGATCTGAATAAAGCCACGGTGCCTTCTCCCACCCGACTCTGACCATTCACCGAGATCCAGTGCTTAGCGCTGTTCCCAAACAGTTTCCACTGAGACTGGATGAACTGTCAGATGCTACCATGATTTATAAGCTTAAGCTCCCAGTCTCTCCTGCCCTTTCCACATCCACTTCTTCCCTTTCTGATAAGGCATGAATCATCATCAGAAATCACTCTCCAGCCCATTAACAAACTAAACATTGCACAGGCTCGTAGAAGTACACGGGTGACTATTGTTACATCTGCCTCCATATTAGAGGGATCAGCACTGTAAAAATACCTGCAGTCAGCAAATATTCACGTTGCATTTATGAGCATCTTCATTCCAGTACACCCATTATGAAACAATATTATCGTGGTAGGAAGGCTAGGTAGGTATTCCAGCAAGGAAGACTGCTTTGCTGCTATATTAATACCTTATATTATAGTGCAATAATCCTGTGCTCTACAGAGTCTCAGACTGGTTCATTGGAGCGGGGCGGGGGGGAAGTGTATGGCTTTAAACAGCTTGCAGTATTGGGTCAAAAAAGGCACAGATGTTGCAGCAAATCCTTGAAACAACATAAACTCACTGTGCTCATCTGAGCCTATCCAAAAAAGTATTCACCGTGGCCAGACCAAGGGTTCTGTGCTGTGCCTGGCTAATTCAACAGCAGGGCACCCTGTTTGGGAGAACCACTAATCCTCAAACGTAGCATTAAAGAAGATGAGACCAAGGCTACAGAGACTTTTGTGAAACTGAGCATAAGAAAAGAATCATACCTTCCTGAGCCTCAAAAGAATTTCTGCGAAATCTTAGATATTTCTGCGATGACTTCAGGAGATAATCTTACAGCAAGTGACTCCTAACAGAGTTTTCAGATGCCTTTAGGAAAAAGGAAGGACTTTAGTAATCTCTCACCCTCATATGCAGTCTCGAGAAAGCATATGCCTGAGAAACAGAGGAAAACCAGAGTGAGGAGATGGGGAAGTCGAGAACGTTATTCGCAGTAGCTGCTCTCATTTGACCGGATCAAGACTGGCAGAGTGTTAGCAGAGGTATGGAACAGATGTGAAAGCCTCAGACGTTTCTGCCCAGCGGGTAACACTGTGGGATGTAAACGGTAAGGCTGCGTGCATTTTTTTCGCAACACAGTAAAAAGTGAAGTTAAAAATACCAAATCCACCAGACCGAAAAGATTTCCATCCTACTCAAGTGATGAGAGGAAAAAATCCTCTCAGGAGATTGAAAGAGAGGTACTCCATAAACATGCGCATCTGTGGTTCCCAAGCCCATCGTTCAAAACTTCTGTCATCAGTTTATTTTCTCCCATGGGTCTTCTCCAATTCAGTAGCTGTCACTCCAGTGAAAACCGCAACGCAAAGCTGACATTTATTGAAGGTGGGCAGGGCCCTGTGAAGTCTACTGTGGCACTGCAGACAAATCTAAACATCATCTTTACTCACAAATTTCCATTCAGATCAGTGAAAGCAGAATTGCCTCTGAGGTGTGGGAATAATAAAGAGAAAATTCTCCTTTCGGTTGCGCTTAAGAACAGGCTTGCAGAGGCACTGGTGGGAAGCCTGCTGGAAACCGAGGGGCCATGTGGAAGTCAAGGAAAGCAGAATATGCTTTCCACCACCTAGAGAAGGAGCATCTGGATGGGGGAGGAGGAGCAAGCAAGAGAGGAGGAGCTGAGACTTTGCCAGAAGAAATAGGAGGCCCCTGTGGTGCTGACCGCCCAGGAGTGCTCCGGGATGTCACGGGGAGGCTGGCACGCTGGTTTGAAGCACAGACCGCTTTCCCCTGCTCCTTTTCCACGCGGGCACCAGGACACGGTAAAGCAAAACCCGGGCAAGGTCAAGCAGGACTCGAGTGGCACGAGTGAAAGGGACAGGTGCCCGAGTGATCTTCTCTTCTGTCCTGCCAGTCAGAGGTAGGGGTGTGTAACCGAAAAAGCCAGTCGAAGAAACTCTCTGAGGCTCAATTTTGGAGTTTTAGAAAGCAGGCATTCTTTATTGCAGCGCTGGATGCATGGGGGATCGTTCTGCCTATCGTGCATACCGTTACCTACAGCAAGGCAAGCTTATATTGTTCTAATCGTATACTTATTTATGTTATCCTTGACATAGTGTCCGCCCTTTGGGCATGCGCAGTGTGGCTCATCTCTTTTTCCTAGTTAGCTGACCTCGGCAGGTTTTAATGGCTGGATGCACCAATGTCTGTCCCAACGGCAGGTGGGGGACAGGGCTCTGCCCTTCGTGAGACCCCCAGCCCCTGGAGTGGTGGCTGGAAGATGGGTAGGTCAAAGGACCCTGATGGGAGCCCTGCAGGGCCTCATCCATTGGACCGACAGGCACCTTCCCTTGTCACACAGAGCATCTCATGGGCTGGAAAAGGGATGCTCTGGAGAGTTTCTGGCAAATCTCTGGAGAAAAGCTTCTTCCCGCCCCTCTCCCAGGGGCTTTCTCGGTTCTGGTGCCCTTCCCAAGGACAGCCCCACAGGTGGGTGCAGCCAGCATGGCAGGAAAGAACAGGCAGCAGCCACAGCGGTCAGCACGGCGGGAAAGCCAAGGATAAAGCCTTATCACCCAAGTGTGATAAAGCCTTAATAACCAAGCGTGCTGCTCCTCGGACAGGAGTATTCCTGCCTAAGCTCACCACACATTGCATTTCCCTGTGGCTTTCGGCAGGATATGAATGGCTCTTCAGTGCCGGTGGTCGCTCCCCTCTTTCAGTGAAAATTGCAGATTTTCTTCCTGTTGGACCCGCCTCAGTTCCAGTCTCTTGGGGGTTGAAAGCTGGCACAGCATGGGTGCCAGAGACGTTCCCACAGCTTGGCTGGCGTCCACAAGGAGGAGTCTGTCTTTAGCCACGATGGTCATTTCCAGGGAAAACAGCTTGTGGTATTGACCAGGACCCTACGCGGACAACAGAAGAGCAAGGATGCGGCCGTTTGCCACAAGTCCAGTGGAGCAGGCTGCTCAAACACAGCCCACGGTGACTTTCTGTGCCGCTGGGCCTGTGGGGACAAAGGATTAAGCCTGAATTACCTGCATGAAATAGAGCTATTGCTAGCCTCGTGCAACGGCACCCAGGAGCTGGTCCTGAAAACCACCAATCCAGGACACAGAAAGCTTTTAACCGCTGTGGCTATTCTGGAATAGACTGTGCCGTGTGCATCCATTTCTATTAACAACCCTTCTCCTGCAGCCGCAAAGGAGTTTGAGAGCTTGCTTATGGCTAAAGGGGGTTGGTGACCTGGGACGGTGGCTGAGGCTTGGGGCTTGCATTGCCTGTGACCAGCTATGAGCACAGAGTGACAGAGGAAAGACTTTCCCTGGGGAAGAGGCACCAGGGAGTGGCTGAGGTGGAGGAAAGCTTCGCCCCGGTTTTGGCTGTAGGTGGAAAGCTCTGGATCAGCACGAAATTCTACGTCTCCTGTAGCATGGCACAGGTACCGAGTCTTCTGTTGGTACCAAGTAGAGGCAGAATGTCAGGCAAAGTGGCTCATCGAATGGGAATGATCTAGGGAAATTTACTTGGCTATTAAAAGCCCCATTGCTCCAGAAGTTGAATCTTTTTTCTCTAGTCCTTTTTTTTTTTGGAAGGGGGTGGCGGGAGGGGCATGGATAATTTATCTTCATACCTACAAAACCACGCATTGTAGCAGTCAAGATGGAATACGCCTTTCTCACGTACCTTTTCTTTTTTGAACACGGTGAGTTCAATCTGCTGATCAATAGCCCACTGCGTTCAATAGACGCCTTGGATTTCTATCCTTCGGCTCAAGAGCTAGACACAACCTTCTGTCGTTGGTGTTAGCACAATTAATGCAGATAATCTGCTATCTTCTCCCTAATAATCTAGGCTACATACTACCTAACAATCTATGCGAGAGTACAACCTGATCCAGTGTTACACGCAACATCAGCACTGTGAAGAGCTGTGACATTCAAATGAAAAAGGAGACATTTTGAACACCTTGTAATAGCTTGCAGGAATACAAAGGGGAAGCACTGTGTAAATAATACCCAAACCAATATGGATTTTTCCCCTAAATTTCTGAACCTCCTGTGACAAGTGATGGCCTATCAAAGTGCATGTCTGCCCCCCCCTGCGCTGCACCACGTGGGATCTGTTCACATTCCCTGGTCTGGGAGATGGGGCAGAGCGGACCCTCCGGCAGCTTGCAGCTTGTGGCACAGAAGCGGGAGGAGAGGCTCATGCGCCGGAGGGTCCTGCTGTCAACCTGGAGGATCTTGACAGGCTGGAGAAAGGGGCTGACAGGAACCTCCTGTAGTTCCCCAAGGGGAAGAGCAAAGTCCTGGAGACCTGGGGACGAAGAAGCCCTTGCGCCAGTAAATGCTGGGGGACACCCAGCTGGAAAGCAGCTGTGCAGACACCTGGGGTGATGGTGGACGCCAAGTGGAGCGATTTCGAGCCAGAAAAGTGCCCCTGGGGCAAAGGCGGCTCCCTGCCTCCTGGGCTGCAGGAGGCAAAGCGTTGGCAAGAGGTGGAGGGAGACGGTCCTTCCCCTCTGCTGGGTCCGTCCAGCCCGCCCGGGGCTCCCCAGTGCCAGGCAGAGACGGCCATACTGGAGAGAACTCTCACCCACTGGGTGGGTGCCCCTCCCACTTTCCGTTGGGCTCAGAATGTTGGTCGTTGGGCTTAGAATGTTGGTCGTTGGGCTCAGAATGTTGGTCGTTGGGCTCGGAATGTTGGTCAGTTGGAGCCCACAGCCACCAGAGACAGCAGCACGGAGCTGTGCTGGCACACAGGAGCGCTGGGAGGAGGCAGGATCCGGCCGAGCAGCACCTCGCCGGCACCGGCACCTCGCCTCCCATCCCCGCTGTCGCCGAGTGGCCCGCGTCCTTGGTCCACGGCGAGGGTCCTCCTCTCCCGGGCAGGATGGGCCAGGCCAACTGCTGCTGCGGCTCCAGGTGAGCTCTCCCTGTGCCTCGGGGGCACGGCTGGGACCCGCGGTGGCAGCGGCCTTTCTCATGCCCGCCGCTCTCTGCTCTGCAGGGAGGCTCTCGCCGACGCCGAGGCGGTGCTGAGCGCGGACGTGCGGCTGACCCGGGGCCGCAAGAGGAGCGAGAGACGCCTTCTCCTCCTCCAGGAGGAACTGGTGATCGCCAAGTTGCAGTAAGACCCTCAGAGCCCAGCTGCCTTTCCCCCAGCCCTGGCCCTGGCCCCGGGGCAGGGACACCCCAGCACCAGCCCCAGGCCCCGGCACCTTGGTGGGTGCTGGAGGCGCCCATCGCTGTCCGTCCGTCTGTCCCAAGGGCAAGTGGGGGACGGGGCTCTGCCCGGGGGGATCCCCAGGAGGTCACCTCCAGCTCACCGCCTGCCTCTCCTGTCTGCTCTCTGCAGACGTGGCACCAGCGTGCGCCCACAGCTCCGCCTGGCCCTGGACCAGCTGTGGGTGCTGAGCGGCGGAAAGGAGGCGGCGGGGGACGAGGAAGAGGAGGAAGGCGGCGATGAGGACAGGACCTCCGTCATCCTCGTCTGGTCCACCGGCTCCTGTGTTGCCGCTTTTGGGTGAGTCGTGGTGCCACGTCCCATGGTCGGGCAGGAGAGGTTCACAACCGTGCCCACGCCATCCTGTGAACGGCCTCTGCCCTGTGTGGAGAGCCTGGGCAGGGAGCGGGAAGCACGCTGGCAGGGAGGGATGGGGGCATTGCCAGGTCCTGCATCCCTTGGTGCCCTTTGGGTCCCCAGAAGAGAAGGGCAAAAGCAGCTGCTCTGGCAGGACACGGGGAGCCAGGGCTTGGGCAGCGTCTCTGTCCTGCCCCACGGGGCTTCGTCCCACTCCGGCGTCCTTCCCCACGGGGCAGGGCTGCACAGGCGCCCGCCTCTGCCCACGGGCTGGGGGGCAGCGGGTCCTGACGCTGGTTCTCCTCTCTTTCTGCAGCTCCCGGGCGCTGAAGGAGCTGTGGGTGGGCACGCTGCTGGGGTAAGCCGCGGGGATGCTGCAGGCACAGCCGGACGGGGGAACACAGCTCCCCAGCTGGGGAGAGGTGCCCTTGCGGCTGCGGGCAGCTCTCGGGCAGAGCTGCCTCACAGGAGAGAAGGGGCAGCTTGGGGCTCAGCCTGCTCTCTCCCTGTCCCTTGCCGGTGCACAGGACACCAGGAGGAGCCAAGAGAGCCCGCGTGACCCGTCTCCCCTCCCTCAGACCCCTGGAGAAGGAGCTGAGCTGCCGCCACACCGTGAGTGTCTCCCCGGTCTGGGCTCTGTCCCCGAGCCCTGGTCCTTAGGCATTGCTGCTCACCTTCCTCCGCTCCTTCTCTCTTGCCCAGTGGAGGACATTCAGCACCAGGAGCCTGGAGAGGCTGATGGAGGGCCAGGCAGAGGTGAGAATGGCTGCCTTTCACCCGTCTCTGGCTGCGCCGGCGTCTGCGGCCAGCGGGGTGAGCTTGTAAGGCAGAGATGGAGGGAGGGAGCGTCCCGCGGTGCCACTCGGGGAGCGTAGAGGGTTGGGGAGCCACCAGGCATGCCAGCACATCCTCGCTGGCGGCGCTGGGGGGAAGCCTGCCGTGTGGGGCAGAGAGCCCAGGAGGGCAGAGGGTCCCAGCTCTGCCGCGCTCAGGCTGCTGGTGCCGGGTGGCAGCTCGCCGGTGGCCCTTTCTGCTGCGGGGCTGCTCTCTAAGCGCAGCCTGCTTCTTGCAGGATCGTCCCAAGCAAGGGCAAAGGCCACCGACAGCCCCATCTATCAAAGCTGGGGGACTTTGCGGCTCACCAGGTGAGTTCTGGAAAGAAGCACATTGTCCTGCAAATGGTTGAGCTGTGCTCACTTGTCCTTTGAGTGTCTCCATGCAGGTGCGGCACCCCAAGGGAGGACGTCACCTGGACGAGCAAGGACACCTGCTGGGCAGCAGCCGCTGGATGTGGTTCTGCGGGGACCCAGAGCCTCTCCTGCTGCCCACAGTTTGGAGGAGGGCAGGGCGAGGGCTGGGACAGGTTGTCCCGGTGGCATGCCGGCTCTCAAGAGCTTCCGAGCTGGCGCCGCTGAGCTGGAGCTGTGGTTCCAGCTGCTGGCTCCCTGCCCATCCTGCCTCAGCCCTCAGCACCGTGCTGCAGGCAGGGCAGGCTCCGGGAGTGCTGGCCCGGCTGTCTCCATTGACACGCTCTTGCTCCATTTTCCTTTTCGGAAGGAGGGAACACCATCAGGAGGAGGAAGAGGATGGGGCTGCCCTGGCCCTTTGCTCATCGGAGGACCCTGGCCGCTGCCCAGGCGCCAGGGCAGGTGGGCTCCGGCTGCAGCAGGGCGCTCTTTGGCCAGCCCCTGGCAGCCCTCTGCGGGGAGGACGGCTCCCTGCCCCGGCCCATCCAGGTAAGCCAGCCTGGGCAGGGGGTCCCCAGCCCTCCCTCCCGCTGCTCCAGAGGGGAGGTGGGTGTCCCCAGGAGCTCCGGGGATGGGGGATTGGGCCCTTCACCCCCAGAAGACGCTTCTGGTGCCAGCCCCCTTTGCGGGGGGCAAGGAGCAGGATCTGGGGCAGTGCTTTGGTCACTGCTGTTGGAAGGCAGCTTCTCAGCCAAGCAACTGTCCTCCTGCCCCTCCTGCAGGAGATGCTGGCTGTCCTGCACAAGGAAGGACCGTCGACAGAAGGGATATTCCGAAGAGCTGCCGGCAGGACAGAGTTTCGTGAGCTGCGGGAGGCCCTGGACCACGGTGCGGATGTCGACCTGGGCAGCCAGCCTGCGCTGCTGCTGGCCGTCATCTTGAAGGTGAGCGCTTCTGACCTGCAGCTGGAAGAGCTCCTGCCTGGCCTGGAGTGTTTAGAGGCTCACCTGGAGCCCCTGGCATTGCAGGACTTCCTCCGAAGCATCCCCGCCAAGCTCCTCGTGACAGACCTCTACGAGGACTGGATGGCAGCGATGCAGAAGAGCGGCAAGGAGGAGAAGGTTGAAGAGCTGAAAGCGTAAGTGTGGGCAGCAGCCTGCCTGTTGAGGAGGGACTGGTAGAGGCCTGGGACTTGCCTGAAAAGGGACGGTCTCCTTAAAAAGCTGTGTCTTCTGACAGCTTGCTTTTGCTGGGGTGGGCTTAGATTTCGGGGGAAAGGGCATGGACAGGGAGCCTTCCCTTGCCTGGGCTTGGGGGAAATGAGGAGCTGGGAAGCAACGCCGTGCTTCCTTCCTGAAGCGCAGGAGCACTGGCCGCTGGCTGAGAGCACCCGGAAAGCTGCGCAACCCACCTGCCTTGGGCAAGCTTCGGGGATGGCTGTGGGCAACATCTGCTCTATTAACGTTGAGTTCCTGTTCCCTCAGGGTGGCCAAGAAGTTGCCTGGAGCCAATCTCGTCCTCCTCAAGCGGCTGCTGGCCCTCCTCCAGCACATCGGCCACAACGCCTCCAGCAGCAGAATGACCGCCAGCAACCTGGCCATCTGCCTTGGGCCAAATCTGCTGAGCCCACCTAACGAGGACGTGCTCCCCCTCGAGGCCATGCTGGCGGTGACTGAGAAGGTGCGCTGTACTGAGCAGCCGGCTGCAGCCTTGCCGGCCCATCCGAGCTTGGCTGCTCAGAGGTCCCTGGCTGCCTCCTCTCTTGAGCGAATGCTGGTGGGGTGGCTGCCTGCAAGAGCAGCCCCACAACCACAGCCTCCTGCGCAGAGGCAAGGGTCGGGAGTGGGAAAGGCTGTGTGATACATTTTCAGGCACCTGGGTTGAGACTGAGGGTTTGATGTGTGCAGGTGAACGTGCTGGTGGCGTTTCTCATTGAAAACTGCGGTGACATCTTTGTGGAGGAGATGGCTGGCCGCTCCTGTCCATCAGCCGGGGAGTCGGCAGCCCCCATGGACAGAGCCACAGGTATGAGGAGGAACTGAGGGCTGTCCCAGGCTGGGGCTTGGGCTACCAGAAACCTCAATGTCGAGAAGACAGCTGGTGTAGGGCTTTGGGTGGGTTTTGCTTTAGGTGTGCTTTACTTCCAAGGAGTCACTTTGCTGCACGTGCTTTTCCTTTCTAGACCTGCATTTGGAAGAGCAAAGTGGCCCTGCAGGCAGAGCAGACAAGGACCACCAGGCAGAAGCCTTGCTGCACACACCACCCGCTTCTCTGCTGGATGTCCTCAAAGAAGCTGGGGGAGACGCGGTGGTGGAGTCCGAAACGTCAGAGGTATGGCAGCTCCATCAGGGGCTACCCTCCTACCCGAGACACAGTATCCCCGTGTTTGTTGAGCTGCCAGAAACGAACCGAGTGTCACACACCCGTGTGAACCCTGTGTTCCAAAGTGAGGCCCTTGGAAGAACGGGCTAATGCAAACCAGCCAGAGGGATCTTCTCTGTAGGGCTAAGGCAGCATTTTGCCAAACAGTCGCCTGCTACTCCAGGGTGTCCCTTGCCACCTGCTGACTCTGACATTTCTGTTGTAGGCACCCGTTGCTTTGGCTCCAGCCACCCCAGGGAGCACAGTAGACTCCCTGGGATGCACAGAAGGACTAAAGAGCGTTTCAGAGGAAAGAAGGTGAAATGAGTCAGCTTTGGGTAAATCAAGAACTGATTCTAGTTGATCCTGGCTTTACCTACCTAATCATACTGGGGGATGGAAAGGTTTGCAGGCTCCCCCCAGGAGAAGGAAAACGGAAAGAAAAGAAAGAGAAAACAGGCCTGGGCAGAGGAGAAGGAATGCCAACGAGAAAAGAAAAGAAGGAAGAGAGAAGGAGATGGGGACTTAAAAGAAGCAGGAAGGTCCAGCAGGTCAGGAAGCCCAGGTGTGTACCAGGCTCTGCTGCCCATCTTTCCCAACTCTCAGCGCTGCTCCAAGTCAGTCCGACCCGCTGGCAAGGGACGGTGCTGCGCGGGGCTTGGAAATAACTCCATGGCCGCTCCCCAGCGGCTCCCCATCGAGCCCTGCTGCGTGGCACAGGGGCCCTGTGCATCTGTGCACGCATGCAGGTCTCCAAGTGCATTACCCGTGGGGATAAGGTGCCAGAGCCATCCCCTGGTTGATGCCAGCCATAGCTCTCTCTTCTGGGCTATGAACAATTCCTCGTCAACGGTGTTCCCCAAAGAAAGGGGAACCAAGTCATGCCTATTCCTGCCTTCATGGGTTTATCAGTGCTCTCTGACTCTGTCGTTGTAGGTGCCGTTTCCCTGTTACGGGCTGAAGCCCTGTGACTCCCGGGCCCGCCCCCCGCCGCAGTTGATGTTTGCAATAAAAGGATCTTTTCTCTCTTCTGAGTGTGTCTGCCATACGATATTCTGGACTAGGTAGATGGGGTTTTGTGGTGAGTCCTCGGGGAGGAGTCTGGGATCTTGCCTTGTCCCAGCATCCTTTCCCGCAGGCATCAGGGTTGAGTTCAGGTGCTTTAGGAGTGAAACCAAAGCACAGACTCACACAGGAGGGTGGAGGTTGGAAGGGACCTGTAGAGTTCCTCTGGTCCAACCCGCCTGCTCAAGCAGGCTCACCTAGAGCAGCTTGCCCTGGACAACGTGCCCTTGGGTTTTGAACATCGCCAAGGACGGAGACTCCGCAAACTCCCTGGGCAACCTGTGCCAGTGTTTGACCACCCAGACAGGAAAAAGTTGTTTTCTCATGTGCAGCTGGAGCATATCATGTGTTTTCATTTGTGCCTGTTGCCTCTGGTGCTCTCAGTGGGCACTCTTGAGAAGAGCCTGGCTCCCTCATCTTCATTCCCTCCCAGCAGATTTAGAGAGATAGATAGATAAGACACCCCCCCACACACCCCCAGGCTTTCTCTTCTCCCCACGGAAGTGTGCCAGCTTAAAAGCAGCAGGGAAAAGTCGGCTTCCTTGAGGCTCCTTGTTTTGCAGGTGACCTGGAGACGTGAGGTTCCCCTGCCAAGCTGGCCCAGGGAAGAGAGGCGGAGGGCTGGAGGGCACAGCTGGACTCCTGCTCCTGCAACAGCAGGGACTCGCTGGCCAGAAATGGCCCCGAGGACCCCGGCAAGGGGCTGTGCTCAGTGCTGCAGAGGAAGGCGAACCCCCCCGGGACCTGTGCCAATCTGCCCGGGGGAAAAACTCCTTCCTGAGCCCAGCCCTGGTGCCCCGAGCAGGGTCCGGGGAGCTCCTGCGGGGGAGCGCGTTTGGGGTGACCTAGAGAGTGGTTTTATGAGTGTGAGTGAATTTGCTTTTGCAATGAGATGTGTACAGGCATTGCCAGGGCCTGGCTTTACTCTGGAAGTGACTGTTGTTAGCTGCTGCAGAATTGAAGAGACTGTGCTATGAACACCACGCCAATTAGGCTGTCTCCAGACCTGAAGCTGCATTAAATCTCGTGCCACACTAGTCTCCTTTTTCCTTTGGAGAAGTAGGCCGAGTCTTTGAAATTCTGCCACGTGACTTTATTTTGGGATGAATTGAAATGCAGTTGTTTCTTTAGCTTTGCTTATTAGCATTCTGCTGGAATAGTGTCAGATCCAGGAGGATTAACCTTCCTCCTTGTTTTGTTCTCTGTGTTGATTTTGGAGAGGAAGGCGTGTTGTCTGTCTTGTGGTGTCGTGTGGTGTTCAGAAGATGCTTGAAACGTTGCTCTTGTCTGTGACCGAGCTCTTTCCCTCAGCGTAATCCCTTTGGACAGCACTGCCAGTAGTGTGCGTACGTTTCTGAGCAGCCTGCAGGTGTTTGATCTCCCGATGGTAGAGAGAGCACTGCATTTGTTTGAGTTTGGCAGCCTGTCATCGCGCCTTGCTTTCTTCCATTCTTTCCACCCTCTTCCCCTCATCGCCGCTTCAGCGTCCCTTCCTGAATCGTACTTTTGTGTCCCTGCTGATTCCTGAAGACTTCATGACCACAGCGTAAGTCTTGGGTGGGTGATATCTGTCCTTCTGCTGTGGCGCGCTGTGTAACTCCTTTCATTAACTTCTTCCATATTAAGCAAGGAGAGGGCCTTTCTGAAGAGGAAGGAAAGTTCTCATCTCTGACCGAGTTCTGGCTGGGGCCCCTGAATGTGGAGGATATGAGAGTGGCTGCCTGCCAGACCATATACCAGCGAATACTTGCATGCCGTAATTCCTTACACTCCACCCTATTTCCTTATTTCCAAGTGACACTTGTGCGACATTTGTTTACTTCTTAATGGGTTCAGCTTTTCTTTGAGACCTTCTCTCTCCCTGTGCATTGTATTGTGGGCCGATACCTGGCAATGAACAACTTTTGAGAAGCTGGCTTACAAAAGATGTCGTTAATAGGTGCGAACACAGTTTGATGCAGGCAGTACCCAACTCCCAGCATCACAGGGCCTAGCTCCAATGCTGTGAAGGCCCGTTCCTCTGCAGGTTTGCACTGTGGAGGGGATTGAGAGACACGTCCTGCCGGTTCCTTCTTTTAGTCCCTTGAGCAGAATGGCATTGCGATAGGCTGGAAGAGAGAGGTGCTGGTTTGAGGGCACCTTGTCAAAAACCCCAGTCCTAAAGGTTAGTGAGGATTGACTGAAAAGATCTGATCTCTCATCCTTTGTATCCTCAGATGCACAAAATACAAATGGGCAGAAAATTGAAAAGGAACAGTCCTTGTGGAAGACTGGATGTTTTTTAAGAACAATAAACTGGGAATTCATCTGCCTGCTAAGTATTTTCTCTGTGCAATGGGAATGATGTTTTGTTGTTGTTTAAACTCTTACAAGGAACGTAGCTCTGTTGCTTTTTGGCTGGGGTGGGACTAACTCTCTGTTTGTTTCACAGCGGTCTGGATCTCGACACCACTGAAAGTGCTGTCAAGGAGTTAGAGGTAGGAGATGAAGCAGGTCCACGGGAGCTTAGCTGAATGTTAGGCTGAGCAAATCTTTTGTTTGTTATGGGACGGAGGACGTTTTGTCAAATGCAGCATTTCAAGTGCGAGTAATGGGGAACTTCTCTAGAGAGTACGAGGGTGAAAAAAATGACGTAAATGAAAAGTGTCATCAACAGGCAGCATGAGCGCGAGTAATGCTTTTATCAGAAATACTTCAAAGAAGCTACTGCCTGTTGAAATTGGACAAATGAAAACTCCTATTTGTGGAGCTCGTTGCACTCCGTGCCTTGCTGGTTCCTGTTCAGATTCGTTCTGCAGTAGCACTTTCCTGTGGTTTCGCTCTCAGCCCCAGACCTGACCACTGCTTTGAACTTCTCAGGCTTGACTAGCTGTCAGACCCTCCTAGTTTTTCAGGAGCTGTGGCAGTACTGGTGAGCTAGCTTGATAGCAGCTAATCTAATGCTCAATTGCATGTGCTTTCCTCATAGCTGTGGGAGCCAGGGGACGTTCTTTTAATGACGCCATTACTTTGTGGCCAAGCTTGGTGACAGCTGATGAGTTCTGTTGTTGTCATCTTCTTCCTGAGACAGAAGAAAGCCCCTGCCATTCCCGAGGAAATGAGACCAATATACTGCCTGCTTAAAAATGCTCCTGTTAGTTAAGTTTAAACAAATCTTCAGAGTACAGTAGTAGCATTGTAAATAGTATTGAAGAAAGTGTGCTGATCTTAACTGATACAGAAAATTATTGGTTCTTTTTTTTTTTTCTTTTTCACTTTTGAAAATACTGAAAGGTATTCCTAGAAAAAGTTTCCCCTTTATAAAGCAGGAGTTTGTTGGAGCTGAATTACAGTTCCTTTGTAACTGAATTGGGTCAATATTCCGAAAAAGGGGAATATGTTTATTTTTGAAACAGGTCAATAGTGCATGTGTTGTGCTGGCAAGGAGGAGGCTTCTTAAATGTAGAACTTCTTAAATTTAAAAGCACACCTCCACTCTCCATAGTAATGCTTCCATGTTAATTCAGGGTTAAGATATTCATTCACTTCAGTTTCTGTGAATCTGTTAGGGCAGCATGCTCTGAGGTGATGGGAGGGAGCAGGGGGAAGAAGGGGAAGAGGAAAAGCAAAATATCTGGAACCTGCTCTTCCATGACTCCTGCAAACTGCAATGTTATTTTTTTCCCAAGCCTGAAAACTGTACTTGACAGTGGAATTGTGGCTATCTTGTTAATATTCTTCCTTCCTTTCTTATTTTGGCCTCTCCAGGAAGCAATTCGAGTAATCCTCGGAAATCTTGATGATTTACATCCATTTTCTACAGACCACTTCACTATCTTTCTGTGTACCCTTTCTTTCCTACTTGTAAAAGAAAAGATCCAATGACTTGTATCTGTTGGGCATTGCTTAATTTGACATTCCTGCCTAGTAGTGCGCAGATCTTTAGCTGGAGTACGAGTCCTTTGAGCTTTGCAGTTTTACACTAGCTGAAGATCCTCCTCAGTTGTTGCCTTCACCAGAGAACTGATGTATGTAAAAAGAATGTTTTGCAGTGTTTTCAGATGGCCACCCCTGCGTTCCAAATCTGATTTAGCCAGAGAAAACAAACGTGTATATGTAAAGTCCCAGGAAGCCCACGTAATGCGATTGCAAGGAAAGCTAGTGCGTTGTTTCAAAAGGTTAATAAAACGTAAAGCGCTCCTTACAGGCGCAGCAGTGTTGGCCCACTAGTAGAGAAGACCGCAGTAGTTTTCTTGTAAGGTACATTAGGATTAAACATTGTAGTTGCTGTAGTGTAAAGGGTTAAGAAGAAGTTACTCTCCTGAGGCTGTTGTTGCAGAGAAAAGTAAGTTAGTTGAAGGAGAAGCCTTTTCAGTCCTAAGGTGTGTCAGTTTGTGAATCGGATCAGGCCCTTTGGCATCATCACCTCCCGTGATTCCGAGTGCCCAGGAGTAATGAACACCCACGTGTTTCCGCCTCCAAGGCATTCCCTTCCAGTCTCGGCAGACTGCGTTATTGCCACCCCTGGTCCTAGCAGGCAAGAACGAGGTCATCCTCTTTCCCTGTCAGAAGCTGGTATGTATGAGAGCAACTTATTCCTCTTACTGCCAGGAAGAGAAAGTAGCCCAGAGCATTGTCAGAGAGGAGGCACCCAAACAAACGAAGCCTCGTTGTTGGTTTGCTTCGCTAAAGCGCAGCCAGTTTTGCCTGCGTGCTTGAGGAGGGTTTGATTCCCGAGCTTGTATTTCTAGAACTGGGAAGTCCATCCACCTGCTCAGCCAGCACCGGGCCCTGCGGAGAACTGCAAGCTCAGAGGCCTGGCGTGATGAGTTGTCCTGCAATCTGTGTGTCGGGCTCCTCGCTGTAGCATACCTCTTAGTTAATCACCAGCTGTGGGAGTCCTTGAAGCCAAACTCAAACGAACAATTTCATCCCTTAAAGGAACTGATTGCGTCAGCGTTTCATCTAGGCAAATCTTGGGCTCCATCTCTGGTCCTCAGGATGTTAGTTTCTGCTAGCAAATGGAGTAAAAGTATTCATGTTACCTGTTTCTTCCTGAGATCAGAGGCACGTAAGGAGACTGCTGCCTGGCGTCACCCATTCTTGCACGCATGAGCTCCTAGGTGTGCGAACTGCACCCCCAGGAAGGAACGTCTGTAACTGTGGCGTTTGTCATGTCAATTATCTTTTGTCCTCCCATTTTGAACTGTGAAGTGAATGTAATGATGCTACTCCTGTGAATCCTAGTCCTTTTCAGTTTTTAAAAAAATTACTTTTTAGTTAGGAAAGCTGATGAGGTTTTATTCACAGGGTTGGGAGCGCCTGGCATGTTGTTTCTTGCGGGAAGATGTCAGGACTGAAGCCAGATACAGTTAAGGAAACACAATGCTATTAATGCAAGCAACTGATGGGAGAGTGTCACCTGGGTGAGTGTTTCTTGTAATGTGTTACTAGCGCTTTTTCACCAAGTTCATACGGACAGATTGTAGGTGCTCCCTTCTGCATATACGTTCAGTGTGGTATGACTTTTGAAGCTTTACAAGAGGACTCCTGCTCCTTTGAAATGTTAGTGCTATGTTCTTAAGTCTTATTGTTGTTCTCAGATGTCAGTAAATGGGAGAGAGTATCGAAGATGAGATTCAAACATGAGAATGTCCACCTCGTGCCTTATCCCTACATTTGCACGATGTATCTAGAACTCGGCTCTATTTCAGCACGGCGTATCTTGTGGTAATTCACTATGGTTATGTTTGGATAATGTCTGGAAACATCTATGATCTATGTCTTGCTTTTCCCTTTCCCTTCCTCCACTGTGTCTTTGAATGAGAGGGAGCAAAACTGCGTGCGGTATGGCTGTACCATGGATTTGAAATAGAGCATAGCAATGTGTTCTCTTTTGTCCTGTATTGCTTTTTTTGAAAATGTCTGGAATTTCTCTTTGCCTTTTCACCCACTGCTGACTCTTCAGCTAGTATTTTTATGAAGCAATGCCCAGTGGCTCCCAGCCTTCATTCTTGAATGTCGGTAACTAGGCTGGAGCCAGCACATATATATATGGAACATGTGTTTTTCTTCCTTATGCTTGACTACATTTGTTGACGTTGAATTTCACGCTCTTTGTTTCTGTTTTCCTAAAGAAAGAATGCATTTGTTTTTCTAAATAATGATAGTAATAATGGTAATAATGTCTTTTGTATAATTAGCAAATGTTGTCACCTCCCTAGTGTCTCATTTTCCAGGTTTTCTATGAATTCCCTGAAGAGCCTCAGGCCCCAGCTGAGACCTCTGTGGGACTCTGCATTGAACCTCCTCTGTTGTGAAAACTGAGGTTTTTTTCTTACTGTTTCCTGTTCTGATGATTGGTCCCTGGGAAAGGCTGCTGCTGGTCTGTCTTGTGAGCACTTAGTAGATATTCTGGTCTCCCTTATCAAATGGACAAGTAGTCCAAAGCAATTGTCCCCATCCCACTGGCTTGTGTTATTCACAGCCAGGAATTCTGAAAGAGCTGTGTTTGCAGTTCTTCGGTTTCAAGATATCATATGCAAGTCCAGCATTGTTTCTAAGTCATTTATCTTGTTCTCAGGACGTGTGGTGCAATGCAAAAATGTACTATAAAGTTGGTTAAAGAAAGTCCAGTCACCAAATATTCACCAGATTTTACAATACCTCTGTTACAGGTAAAGAAGTAAACAAGGGCAGTGATGAGCTTTTAAGTTGCGTGTGTGGTTCTCTTTTGTGTGTTGTTTTTTTTTTTAAAAAAAAGTGATATTCCAAGTAGTCTGGAGAAGCAGAAGATATATCTAGGCAATGCTGTAGTTGTCCTGTTTCTGGGTGTCAGTCAGGCAGTGTAAGGTGGGAGTGAATTCTCACCTAGAACCATCCAAGTTGAGGGAAACCTTCCTGTCAATTCCAGCGGACTTTGAATGAAGTCCTGCCTGAGGACGTGAGAGCCGTGCTGGCTTCAGTTAAATGTGTTTTCGCCAAGTCTGAGCTGAGCTGTCAAATGGTTTCTTCGCTGTGAGAGTCTGTATGAGGTCAATAGTGCTGAATAATGAAGTAGTTTCCTAAGTGCTGCATGTGTCGAAAACAACCAAGTTAAGCTTCTTTGGAAAGTAGTTGTTTAGTGAGATCTCAGGGTGGGTTTGTTTTCAATACAGGTAAGTGTCTGAAGATGGAGTGAATTAGTGAAGGTGTCCTGTCCAAATTCCCCCTGAGGAAATCCTGCTCTCTCTGCTAGCATTACGTTCCTGCTAATGATGTTCCTAGGCCCTCCTCTAAAAATGGAGCCAATAGGATGTCCTGGGAAGCAGTAGTTCTTCTTTAAAACTGTTGAGCATAATTCTCTGGATGGCCTCTCAGTGCTTACCTTCTGTTTGAATAAGGCAGCTAATCTTTTATTCCTGAGTCATTTTTTGGTTTTGGTTGTATAAGCCTGGACAATGTTGCGAAACACAGATGTATATTAAGTCTGACTTTTGTTCTAAAATAGAAAAGTCAAAATCAAATTTTATCAATACCAAGTTTGCAATGTTTTGAAGGTCAAGAGAAGAAAAGAAGTGTCAGATAGTGCTGCAGTGGAAGAAATGGTGAAGAGGAGAAGAGTGGAAGTCGGAGCGGAGGCCTCATGCCCACAGTCGGGTGTGGGCAGGTCAGTTGACTACAAAATAGTCTTCTGGGGCACATATCGATGTTTTTGATGTCTCTTGCACCTTCCTCGTATTTCATTCCTGTGTAACCCTTTGGCCCATTTGTCGTCTTCCTTCTCTTCCCTAGGTGACAGAATCTAAGCAGCATTGCCCACGTTTGGGGAAAAGTTGTCCTGTGCTTTCAGGTTCCCATGCCGTTAACTAAAGCTCTTCCCCTCTCACTCCTTTGTGTTAACGTTACCTGCAGAATCACAGCGGGATGAGAACTGGGCAGCTCAACAAAGCGGTGCACTGGCTTGCACACCTGAGGCAGGGATGACAAGGGAGGAACTGGGAAGAGTTTTCTAGCTGCCTCCCAGCCTGCTCCTCTGAGTCGGCTGATGACTGCTGCCTCTCGGCTTGAGGCAGAGATCTCTGTCTGTGGCTTTCACAGAACCGTTGAGGTTTTCGGGACCTTTGATATCATCAAGTCCAAGCCCTCCTGCTCAAGCAGGGTCACCCAGAGCAGGTTGCCCAGGACGTGTCCCCTCAGGTTTTGAGTGGACTCCAAGGGTGGAGACACCACAACTTCTGTGGGCAACCGGTTGCAGTGCTCGACCACAGTTGCAGTCAGAAAGTTTTTCTTGTGTTCAGCTTTAATTTCATGTTTTGCAGTTTGTGCCCTTTGCCTCTTGTCCTGCCAGAAGGTGCTGCTGAGAAGAGCCCGGTTCCCTCTTCTTCATTCCCTCCCATCAGATGTACATGGATAAGAGCTCCCTGAGCCTTCTCCAGGCTGAAGGGTCCCAGCTCTCCCAGCCTCTCCGCATATGAAAAGTGCTCCAGTCCCTTCGTCACCTTTGTGACCCTTTGCTGGGCTCGCCCCAGTGAGTCCCAGTCTTGTCCTGGGGAGCCCAGTCTGGACAGAGCACACAGACTGGCCCCAGCAGCCCTGAGCAGAGGGGAAATGATCCCCCCAGGCCTTGCTTTCTCATTCAGTGCTGTCTGTAGGTACATGCATAAATTTGCATGTCTGAGCAGCCTCTCAGGCTGTTGTTGCTGGAAGGGTCTTTCATTCCGTCTAGCTGGCGCTCTAGGCTTTCACCTGTCTCCTGCCTTGCTGCTCTTTCTTCTTGAGCTCTTGGGCTATTTCTCACGGAATGTTAAGTGGTTAAAACGTAACACAAGACATGGTTATTCAAATGCATTTGTCTCTTGTTTCTCTGTGCAGCCTGATGAATATCATGGCACTAAATGACTCATTGTTATTCCTTGTATTGCAGATAACTAATTCTTGTTCCTCAGATGCAGCTGTCCTAGGCGGGTAGTATGTTTCACCGGAACTGTTGACCCAGGTGGAAAAAACAGTCTTCTCGGTTCTAGCTAGCAGCCAGGATAAACTACTGTGTAGCAGGGTTTTTTTCTGAATCTACCCATTGATCCAATAAGATATTCTTTTTCCCTACCGTATTTGTGCCTCCTGTTATCCTCAGGATGCTAGAGCTTCAGCTCTACTGTTAGAAAGAAAAAGAGAGAAAACATGATGCTGCTAGTGGGCTTTGCTTCTCAGGAGGGTGAACGAGCCTGTGAAGGGTTTTCCTTCTGCACACTTTTGAGCCTGACACCTCTCATGCAGGAAGTTTCTCTGTTCTGGAGAGTTTTTGCTCCAAGCAGAGCTGGCTTCTCCCCAGGCACTAAGTTTTCCAAGCGGGAAGGCTCTAGGGGTGCATGGCTTTAAGTAGCTGCCTGGATCCGCATCATAGCTTGTGATTTCACAATGGTCCCTATTGTGTCTCTGGAGTTGGTGCACACTGGGTGCCACTTAGCTCCTCCCGTGAGGGCTACTCCATCAGTCCCTGGGGAATCGGGCCCCCTGACTGACCTGGAGGTTCAGTTGTCCCCGAAACCCAGTGACTGACGTGAGGATGAACCCAAACGGGGGTTACAAAATGACACTTCTGGAAGAGTTACAGGTAGCACGGCCGGGGCTCAAAAGTGCAGTTTTGTGGGTTGGGGTTGGTTTTTTTCCAGTTTGGAAATCACTTTTTTAGACAGGAACCTCAAGAACAAAGCAGGAGGTGGGTTTTTTTGGTCTGAAACACTCATCCCTCTCCTGCTGTATTAAAGACGTCCAGACTCTCGTGGTATACAGTAGAGGTGATGTTATGGGCTGTTTTATTTGCGTATGGGAAGGAAAACCTCCTACAAGTCCGTGGTTTTAGGGCTGTGCCTGAAGGAGGAGGAGGCGGCACGTAGAGGCGTGATGGCTCGTGGACTCGCGTGGACGCAGGGGTGGGTGATGGCTGGGAGGACGTAAGGGAGCTCTCCACCCCCAGCCCCAACTTTTCCCTTCTTGTCGTTGCTAAACAGAGACATGACGAGGAGGCAGTGATTGACCGGGGAAGAAGGAGCAACACTGTCAGTGTTCGCTATGAGGAGGAGGAGTTGGAAGGTGAGTCTCTGCTGAGATCCTGGGAGAGGAGCCACCAGCCCAGCGCGTTTTCCCATTGCACAAAGTCTCTCCTGTGTGCCTTGTCGGGTGTCACATCATGTGCAGCAAAACGTGCCGCGCTTCTCAATGAAGCAGCACAGTTATTGTCACGTTTTTTACTATTACGGCTTTTTAAACGGAGGGAAAAAGCCCCCCGGGAGGCCACGGTGTGAGTTGTAGCCACAGGGCTCGATAATTCACGGCTTTTTTTCTCGCAGAGGCTGCTCCTGGCTTGGAGAGGTCAGGAGAATCATTTCAGGGCTGCAGACGCGGGGCTGTGATTTTCTTTTTTTGTTCTGGAGTTCATTACGATGGGACTGATTTGATCGTCTCTTGTCGCCTCGTGCCATACAGAGATTTTGAAAATAATTAGCTTGTGTTGCTGCTTAATGAGCAAGTCTGAGTGTTGTCCAGCCGAAGCTGGAATTTGAGAAGAGGTCCAATACTTTGGGGGCACTTTTAGATGACCCAGAGCCAACACTTGTTGTTGCTGTGTTGTTGCAAAGCTCGAGTAAAATAGGCTTGGAAAAAAGGAGGTCCAGTGAAAATAACATTCAGGGAAGCTGGCGTTGCTCCTGGGATATATAACCATGGCTTAGCAAGGCACCGGCCACCTCAACCATTGCCGCAATGCCGAGAGTGCTGCAAAAACCGCTGCTTTTTCGCAGGCCACCGGACCCTGTACGTGGGCGCGCGGATGCCACTGGTTAGGCAGAGCCACCGGCATCACCGACGCCACAGCCAGAAGCATCGGGAAGGGGAACGGGAGAAGGACTCTGCCCCGATGGAGCAGGGCTACCACTGTAAGTCCCACCGCGGCATTTGCTAAACTCCTGGGGGCAACGTGGGCGCTGGGGCCTTCTGCAAGCAGGTCCCCGTGGCTAGTTTGAGTGAGTTGCTGTTCTTCCGAGGGAAAGTGGCCGTATTGAGCAACACCCTCTTTTTCCCAAGTTTTCTTTTTTTTTGTTGTTTTTTTTTGTTTGTGTTTTTTTTAATGCAGTTAAATGCATAATGGGTTTAGGCTCGTCTTCCTTAGAGGGATCCTGGCTTTAAAAATGGCAATGTGGGGAAGGAAAGCAGCCCATCCTCATGCAGAGGTGGACTAGATGCTTCTCCTTCTCCACGGCTCTGTGCAAGCCCAGACAGATGCAGAGGAGAGGGGCCAGCCCAGTGTTTATGGCTGCACTGGTGCTGATGGCCACTTTGCACGTGAGCGTGACGAGCTGTGTTCAGGCGCGGTAACGGGATGGGTCTTTGCCTTCTGCCCCCAGGCTCCCCGTCCCAGCGGGTGCAGTTCATTCTCAGGAGCAAGGAGGATGAGCAGCACCTCCCTCACCACTTGTTCTCCAAGCTGGATGAGATCTGTGTAAAAGAGGGCCGAGATGGCGAGTGGAAGGAAACGGCAAGGTAAATCCCTGCTGCTTGGCTGCGGTGGGAGAGGAGTCCCTGCACCGGCAGCGCCCGTGGGCTCTGCTTTCTCCTCTCCAGGATGCGAAGCTTTTGCAGCTGCAGGTGGCGGCACGAGGAGCCTTCTCCTCTTGCCACCCCGTGGCTCTGTCAAAGGGGTTGCAGAGCTGGGGCTGTTTTCTTGCAATGGGGCTGATCGCACCCGATGTCCGCAGGTGGCTGAAGTTTGAGGAGGACGTGGAAGATGGCGGCGAGCGCTGGAGCAAGCCCTACGTTGGCACGCTGTCCTTGCACAGCCTCTCCGAGCTGAGGAGCTGCATCAGCAACGGGTCGGTGCTGCTGGACATTTGTGCCAACAGCATCGAAGAGATTGCAGGTACCATGGGCGCTGCATCCCTCCGGGAACGGCCGAGCTCAGCTCGCCACGGTGCTCTTCACTCCCAAATCAAACCCTGCCCCAATGGCACGTCCTTTTCCAGAAGTGCCACTGTGTTTTTCTCATGAGCTGTTTTTGGATGTAGACTGGGCATGCAACAGTCGCACCGTTTTTTTATTCCAATGCGGGATCCTTTTGAAAGCAGTTTGTGGGGTTGGAGAAGCCACTAGAGAATATTCTGCAGCCAAAAAGGAGCGTGTGTCAGGGCTTAGCAGGCTGCTCTTAGAAATACAGAGTCTGCGTAAGAGCTGAACCTCCTTAAAGGAACTATTTCTTACAAGCTGTTTCCTCGCATTCTTTTTTTTGCTTTTGCCTTAAGATCCAGCATGTAAGAGTTTTAAGGCAGAGTTTATCTGGCGATGACCAAGCAGTGTATTTCTGTGGGGAAGATACTTGAAGTTAATTGCAAAAGCCGCTTTGGAGAAGTTAGCTTTGACTGGCGGCAGGTCTCCATTCAGCCCTTTCAAGGGCTGGAGAAGTCGGAGCCGTTCTTAGCACGTTTCTCCCTGGGCTCGGCAAATTGCACTCCATCAGCACGGGAAGCTCTGGGAACGTCTGTGCTATAGATCGCTTGTAATTTGGGTGAACGTGTAGAGTCAGAAGGCCAGGTTGGGCAAGAAAATTGTGTCATTTAGAATGGGAAATATTTATCTTAGCGGAATGATGAATAAGCACTTGGATGCCATGTTTCTTAGCAGAAGAAAATTCTCGTTTTGGCTGCAAAGGCTGAACATTATTAAAAGGCCTTGCTATGCAAGGCTGAGCCGGCATTAGGGTGCAGCCTGTGTGGCACAGCCTTCCCTGGGGGCTTTGGGGGTCGGGACTTGTTGGGGTTTCTGCTCTGATGGCTTTGTTTCCCTTTGCCATCCTCAGATACGATCCTGGCCCAGCAAGAACAGTCCACGGAGTTTGACGAGCACGTGCGGGCGCAAGTTCGAGAAGTCCTTTTGAGGAAGCACCACCATCAGAACGAGAAGACAACCAACCTTCTGCCCGCTGTCTGCTCGTTTGCTGATGTGAGCAAGAGGCAGTCAGACCTGCACCTCCTCTACAAGCCAGGTGAGGCTTTCTGCAGGGCTGTGGCCCCATTAGACTTGTCCGGGCAAAGGAGAAGCGTCCCAGTTGCTCCTCGTCCATCTTTCTGAGTGTCTTTCTTTTTCCTACCAGCCCAAACAATCACCTCTTGTCCTTCTCCCACCGCTGCAGAAGCTAAAGATGGGGTGAACCCTGAGAGCAGAGCAACGGATTTAAGCAAGGTGAGACACTCGTAGCTTTCTCACGCCTTTAGGGCCAGATTTGCTCTTGCAAACTTGGCTGGAGAGTGTGCTGCAGAGCGCTGTGGGCTTTGCTTTTGGGGTAATTGCCTGAAAATCGCTTGTCGTGCCCAGGCGGAGCTGCACTTCATGAAGAAAATTCCCACCGGGGCTGAAGCATCCAACGTGCTCGTAGGAGAGCTGGATTTCCTTCACCAGCCCATCGTGGCATTTGTCCGCCTGAGCCCGGCTGTCCTCCTCTCGGGCATGACGGAAGTTCCCATCCCAACAAGGTGCGAATGAGAAGCGCAAATTTTTTCCGTAAAAAAGACACCCAACCAAAGATCGAGTTGCAGGCATCAGTTTGGTGTCCCAAGGGAACAAGGCGAGTGGGAGGGGGAGCAAGCACGTTTCCCCCACCCGCATCTCCTCGCCTTCATTTCTCCATTCCCTGCTGTAGCTTTTAAACCCATCGGCCAATTGTAATGAAAGTTGGCCCCCAAATGAAATTTGCCGTCGGTTTTGAAGAATTTCAAATTCATCGTGGCGTCGCTGAGCCTACGTGTCCCGTCTTGAGCCACGCTCCGGGCTGGGAGCTGCCAGGGCTTTCCTTGGGTGCTCTTGGAGCAAGGACACCTTCTTCTCTCTCTCATTTTGTTTTTCTTGCCCAGGTTCCTGTTTGTTTTGCTTGGACCAGAAGGAAAAGCCCATCAGTACCATGAGATCGGCAGGTCCATGGCCACTATCATGACAGATGAGGTGCGACAAGATGAGATAGCTCCGGGTCATTTTTGCCTTTCTTCAGCTCTCCCTGTCTCTGAAGTAGTGAGGAAGAGGATTTGCTGTCCCAGCTGCCCGCAGCTCTCCAAATAGCCCAGCCCTCTTTCTCACCCCGAAGCGAACACGCAGATTTGCATCACCCCACATCCTGGAGGCTGAAATCCCACCCGGGGTGCATCCTGCATCTCATCCTTCTTGCCGGGGTCCCCAGCACGCTGTCCCCAGTGGTGGCATTGCCAGGGCCAGTCAAACTTCTCTTGCTCTTTAAGCAGAAGGGTATGGTGTGCCATGGGGGACGGGGGCCTCGTGGGGGAGATGATTACAAATGCCCTGACGCACAGATTTTTCCTTTTGGGGGAGTATTTCCTGCCCTTTCCAGCAGGAAATTTTGGGGAAAAAGCCTTGCGTTTAGCCAAGAGCTTATTGCACTGGTTAGGACCTCCGAGCTGGGTTGTCCTCTCACCAGGTTGTCTTCTCTTGGCAGGTTTTCCGTGACGTTGCCTATAAAGCCAAGAACGGGGCTGACCTCGTGGCTGGCATCGACGAGTTTCTGGATCAGGTCACGGTCTTGCCGCCAGGAGAGTGGGATCCATCGATCCGAATCGAGCCCCCGAAAAACGTCCCTTCGCAGGTGGGAGGCGCGAGGGGGATGGGCAGGACGGCTGGGGATGCTGTTCAGGGGCCCAAATTCACAAGGTCCCACTCTGACACAGTCACAGAGCCAGACCAGAAGCAAAACAAGCCAGCGGTTACAAGTCCATAGCTTTATCTTACTTCCATTTTAACAGGAAAAAAGGAAGATGCCAGGAGCTCTTGACGACAGTGCTTCTCACAGCACGCTGGAGAAACACAGTGGCCCTGAACTGCAGCGGACGGGAAGGTGGGAGCTTTAATAGTTTGGGGTTTTTTTCTGTTTGCTTCTCAAATCTGAGCATGCACCCTCCCTTCTAGCAGGTCTTTGGGGTTAGCTGGTTCAACGAAGGGGCTCCGCATTGCCAGCTTGGTCCCCTGGGCTGGGCAGGGGGGAGATCTGGGCAGCTGGGCTCAGCCCCAGCCATCACCATTGCACGCAGGTTTCCTTGATTTGGGAGGAAGGAGAGTGCTTCTTTTTAGCCATGAAAGTGACTCCGTGCTTCTGATTGCCCTTCTGCAGCAAAGCAAAGTCACCGTGTTCCTCCAAGAGAACAGACTCTCTTCTTTTTCCTTCCTGCAGGCTCTTTGGAGGTTTGACCCTGGACGTGAAGCGGAAAGCCCCGTGGTTCTGGAGCGACTTCCGGGATGGTCTGAGCCTGCAGTGCCTGGCGTCCTTCCTCTTCCTCTACTGTGCCTGCATGTCCCCTGTCATCACCTTTGGGGGACTGCTGGGGGAGGCGACCAATGGCCAGATAGTGAGCACCTCTCTCTGTTGGGGGGCATGGGGGAGGATAAAAGTCAGGCCAAAGTCCTCGCTGCAGTGAATCGGCTTTGGTTTTTGTTTCTCCCTAACGATTTATTTACTCACGGCTGCCTCTCTTCCCCGGACAGAGTGCCATGGAGTCGCTGCTGGGCGCGTCCATGGCCGGCGTGGTGTATTGCCTCTTTGCCGGCCAACCTCTCACCATCCTCGGCAGCACCGGACCCGTCCTCGTGTTTGAGAAGATCCTCTACAAATTCTGCAAGTAAGGCTGGCTGCCGCAGCTGGGTGCTGCGAGAGCCTTCAGAAGGGGGCAGTGATGGAGAAAAGATGCTTTGCTTTGCTTTTCTGTTTCTTAGGGGTAGTTGCTAGATTTTAGTGACAGTCCTTTTGTTGCTATGGCTTTGATGGGAGATAAACCACCCTTATTGCCATAAGGTTTATCATTAAGCCCCAGCTTGCTGGCAGCAGGTGACTGGGTGCAAACCCAGCTGGTTTCAGTGTCAGGGCATCAGGGTGATGTGGGAGAACACCACCTGGCCCAAGAGGGACCTGACCTCAAGCAGCCTCCAAGGTGTTAACACAAGATCCTTGTTCAACAGTGGTAACTAAATAATTGGCCTCTCCTCCTGTGGGTCTACACCCTGCACCACAGCCCCGAGGCTCTCTGTAGTAGTACATGGAAACTGCATTTCCCATCCGCAGCCTTGACACGCTCCAGAATTGCTCCCTGTTTTCCCCGAAGGCAGGCATGTCTCAGGGCCTCTTGCTGGCCTTTGCAGCCTTTGTTTCATTTTGCTTTCCCAGGGAGTACACGCTCTCCTATCTGTCTCTGCGGGCGTGCATTGGGCTGTGGACCGCCTTCTTGTGCATAGTGCTGGTGGCCACCGATGCCAGCTGTTTGGTGTGCTACGTCACCCGCTTCACGGAAGAAGCCTTTGCCTCCCTCATCTGCATCATCTTCATCTACGAGGCTCTGGAGAAGCTGAGTCACCTGCGAGACACCTACCCTGTGCACATGCACAGCAAGCTGGACTTCCTCACCAGCTACTAGTGGGTTTTTTTCCCCCTGAGAAAGCTGCTGCCCCTTGGCAGGAGCTGCGGGCTGCACCTCCATCGCCTTTCCCTTACCCCTGTCTTGGCTTCTCTCCTCCCAGCTGTAAGTGTGAGGCACCGACCCATCCCAGCAACGAAACGCTGCGTTTCTGGGCGAGCAACGGGATCAACGTGTCTGGCATCGCCTGGGAAAACCTCACGGTGACCGTAAGTGCCCCGAGCCACTGCTTCCTCGCGCCGCGGCCACGGGGTCCAGGGGCATTTGCATGGTGCAAAAGTCAGAGCCCTTCAGGGAATGATGGGCTTCAAACTGTGCTAGTGCTGCTCGGAAAAGTCCTTGCTTAAATCTAGCGTGTGGTTTGTTAAAACCGCTTGGTCCTCGGGAGGAGAGTCCACCTTGTCCCAGTCTACCTGGTCCCCAACGTTGTGGGTAGGTAGCAAGTGTCCCCCTCAAGCCTGTTGCCGGACAGTATTTCTGACTGGGAGGAAGGTTAAGTAGTGGGTGGTTTGATTATTGTAGAAGTTGTAGGTAGGACTTAAGTTCATGCTTGAAAGGTAGTAATTGGCCTCCTTAATGGGTTCCTAGTAACTCTGGGCCTTGCTTTCTCGTTCAGTGCTGTCTGTAGGTACATGCATAAATTTGCATGTCTGAGCAGCCTCTCAGGCTGTTGTGGCTGGAAGCAGAGCCCGGGCCTAGGGCGGCAGGCTCTTATGGTGGCCTTCATCCCCTCTTGGCCAGGTTCTGCGAGCCCTCCCCTGGGAAGGGACGATTTGTCTCTTCTCCTCCTTTCCTACCATGGTTGTCTTTAGCCCTCCTTCCCTCTTCCCTCTCTCTCTCTCCCCAAGAGTTTCCAGTGTTTCCTTCCCCTCTGGTGTCTTCTTTAGCCACGATTGCTCGAATGGCAGGCAGAGGATGTGCCGAGGGTGCGTGGTATGGTGTCCCCTCACATCTCGTTTCTCCGCTCTATAGTTCGATGTGTCACTTGTTCAGCTGCTGCTGCTCATTACATATAAATCTCCATTGGCAGGAGCAGTTAGAGGGTCGTGGATCTTGGACCAAGATCCTCAAAACCCCCTAGCTACGCGAGGTTTCCCTGCCGCACGTGCACTGCCTTTGTGTCCTGACGCTCTGTTTCTCCAGGAATGTCGGCATTTGCGTGGGGAGTTTCAAGGACCTGCCTGTGGACGCGACGGCCCCTACACGCCTGATGTGTTCCTCTGGTGCTGCATCCTCTTCTTCGCCACCTTTGCCCTGTCAAGCTTCTTGAAGAAGTTTAAAACCAGCCGCTACTTTCCAACCAGAGTAAGTAGAAGATGGTGGCCAGCGTCCATCTCCACACTCGTTTCCCAAAATGGCTTTCCTGGAGCACTAAGCAGTATTAGCCCCGCCATGGTCAAGCTGGGAAACGTTGGCCTTGCAGGCCAAGCTCTCCAAGAGCTTGGATGTCCCGCACTCATTTCCGTGAGTGCAAAATCATCGTAGCATTTCCCACCTGCCTCGCGATCTGCCCCAGATTGAAGATTTTTGGGGTTTGATTTTTTTTAATTTTTTTTTTTTTCCCCCTCCTCAGGTAGTAGGAAGTCAGGTTTCCCAAAGTTTTGGGGGTTGGGGTTGTGGTTTTTTTTCCCTACCTTCTGCGCATTATGTGCTCGAGCGGAAAGTAGATTCGAATGAGGAGGTTCCTTTTGAGGACTAAAGGATGCCTCAGTGCCTTGTTGCCGTTGTAGCTGTGAGTGTAGCTGTAGTGGCAGACATCTCTTTTCTTATTTTTAATATTATTATTATTATTTTTAGGTTTTGACTTAAACCAACCCTTGTCCGCCTAATTAAGCTTTTTTTATTATCTGACACCAGATCTCACGGGGACAAACACAGCAACAGTATCTAAGCAAGGGATCAGGCTGCATGTGCTCAGAGGGGTGGTGGGATTTGGTTAACCAGCCTGAATGTTGTGGATGTCCGCAACTCTTGCATCTCACGTTACGGCCCTGTTTGCCATGCCCCTTTCACCTCTGGTTTCTCGCCCCAGGTACGGTCCACGGTGAGCGACTTTGCTGTTTTCCTCACCATCGCCATCATGGTGCTCCTTGACTTTGTGGTTGGGATCCCATCGCCAAAGCTCCAGGTCCCCCACACGTTCAAGGTAATGGGGTGTTTTGGCACGTGGGGGTGCCACAAGGTGATGCCGGGGCAGGGCAGGGCTGAGTCTGGAGGAGATGCTGGTGGTGTGACCATCTCCTCTTCCACCTCCAAGTGCCTTGCTTCCTCCTGGCAACGAGAAGATGGCCCCAAAACTAGATACCTACAGGAGAAGTACCTAGAGGTGCTTGCAAAGAGGAGACTGGCACTGCTGAAGCCCACGGGAGAGGGGGACATGAAGCCAGGGCTGGGAGGTGCTCTGACACAGGGAGGGAGGGGAAAAGGAAAGCCAGTGGAGTGCCTGGGCTGGGAGACGATGCTGATGTGTGGGCTTTGTTGCAGCCTACCAGAGACGACCGCGGGTGGTTCATCAACCCCATAGGACCCAACCCTTGGTGGACGGTGTTGGCTGCGCTCGTCCCAGCTCTGCTCTGCACCATCTTGATATTCATGGACCAGCAGATCAGTGCCGTTATTGTGAACAGGAAGGAGCACAAGCTGAAGGTAAGGGCCTGCGAGAGATGACCCCGGCCCCAGCCCCTTCTGGGCTGCAGGTCTGGGGAGAAGCTCTTATTGCCGATGCTTTCTGAAGGCATTGGTTTGGGACAAGGTCAGGCTGCGTGGCAGGATGCTCTCCTGGATTAACGATGATGCAGGGAGCAAGTGACAGGGCAGTTCAGATGAGCAACCTTTTGGAGGAGCAAATTAATCTTGGAGCAATATGGAAGCACGTTTTTGTTTTGAAACGGCAGCGGCAGCAGGTGCGGGGAATGCATTGTTTTGATGCGCTGCCAGGGATAACTCAGAGTCACACCTTCCTCGCAAGTGGTAGAATTTTCTTTGTGAGTGAAAACAACGGTTTGGTGGTTTTGGGTTGTGGGTGGGGTTTTTTTGGAGAAGTATGTATCGCACAAGCTCCCCATATCCCTTGTGTCTGAACTCCTGCCAGATTTTCATGCCAGGTGCTTGTGCAAAGCCTGCGTACACCCTTACTTGTTTCCATTTCTTGTTTTAAATTCTGAAGAAGTTGACCTGTGCTCGAGCAGGGTTTGAGTCTGACTTGCGACGTTATCCTTGCTCTTGTGCTATGGGATGCTCTGTTTCTTGTTTTCCTGCCTGCAGAAAGGATGCGGGTACCACCTGGACCTTTTCGTGGTGGCCGTGATGCTGGGGGTGTGCTCGGTGATGGGGCTGCCCTGGTTTGTGGCTGCGACCGTCCTGTCCATCACCCACGTGAATAGCCTCAAAGTAGAGTCTGACTGCTCAGCTCCAGGAGAACAACCCAAGTTTCTGGGGATACGAGAGCAGAGAGTCACTGGCTTGCTGATCTTTGGGCTCATGGGCTGCTCCGTCTTCTTCACTTCCGTGTTAAAGGTGAGAGGAAAATGCAAACCACCCGACAACCGCGAGCTTGTTGGAGGTTACAGAAAAACAGTCCCCTCTCTGCAGGCCTGAGTAGTTAGTTGTGGAGCGGAGGAGGAGGGGGTGATCCCAACCCTTGGGGCTTGACCCACGGTGGGAACCAGCCTCGGTTAGGCTTTGCAGCCCTTCGGGCCCCCGTTTGGTGTGCTCGAGGCAAGCGAGCAACGCAACTGCTTGAATTTTCGGGTGTCTTTCAGGCCCGCCCATGTTTATGGGTTACAGCTGAGCATATTGAGACCAGCACGTCTGCTCTCTTTCAAACAGGCAGCCCTTTACGGGCTGCAATTTGCTCCCCAAATGCCCTGGAGCAGCTGTTCCCAGGAGCTAAACACACTGAGGTCATCCCCGTGGGCTTCCTTGCACGTTCCTCCCACAAAGTAATCTCGTCTCTAGGCTAAAAGGAGGCCTGTGGCCTTTGCCTGTTGCCCCAAGATTAGGCAGAAGTGTTTTTCTACCGCCACAGAATGCGGCATAGGGTAGCACGGGTGAAATCACCTATTTTCCTCCAACCTTTCTGGAAAATAGGAGTATTCTGAGGAGAGGTAACTCCAAAGTTCAGCCTAAAGCAGAGCCTTAGCTCACTCGTGCGCACAAAATCTTTAATGGTTAAAACCTGACCCATCTGTAAGCCTGAATGGAAGCTGGAAGGCTTCAAGCAATTTTAGGCAGTGCCTGTGGAAGAGGGTGGTAATACTGAAAATGCAATATGGAGAAAGAAACGATTGCATTCTTTTTTTTTTTTTCTCTTTTCCCCCCCAGTTTATACCAATGCCTGTGCTCTATGGCGTCTTTCTCTACATGGGTGTGTCGTCGCTCAGAGGAATTCAGGTACGGACTCTTTTACAGCGTGCAGCATGTCGTTTCCCTGGTATTTTGTCTCCGTAGCAGCAGGGAAAAAAGCAGTGGCATGGGAAAAACTTCTTGCAGAGCAAGCAATGAAACTCTTTTGTGTAAGAAAAAGATTGGTGGAGGCACAGGAGGTATATAGGGCTGGGAGGACCAGGCAAGTTCAGCGCTCTCTGTTTCAGGGTTTAGGGCAGGTCAGTGTTTGGTTACGTGAAAGCGGGGGAATTCAGTGCAAAGGGAAGGCAGTTTCTGCCACTGGTGGAAATCCTCGCTGGGGGATTCAGTGGGCCGAGAAATGCTAATAATGGAATGGCACGGAATAGTTGCTGTTTGGTGGGCAGCTCTCAGGGGCAAGCCGGTTGATAGATGGAGCGAAGGGAAAATGGGTGCTGCTCCCAGGAGGAACGCGGTGGGATCCAGGATTTCTGACGGCAAGCGAGATGCTGCAAACCGCCTCCACGTCTCGAGAGGGCCAGAAACTTGCCGCAGTCCCAAGGCGGCAACCTTACCCTTTTATTTTGCAGTTCTTTGATCGCTTGAAGCTGTTTTGGATGCCAGCGAAACACCAGCCGGATTTCATCTACCTGCGGCACGTGCCCTTGCAAAAGGTGCATTTGTTCACGGTGATCCAGCTGACCTGCCTCGTCCTGCTCTGGACCATCAAGGTGTCCTGTGCCGCCATCATCTTTCCCATGATGGTAAGAGCTGCCGCCGCTCAGCAGCGGGGTGTTTGCAGCGTTGGAGTGAGAGGTGGCATCGTCTCTGAGCTCACCGCATCTTCCCTCTTATTCGTGAAGGTTTTGGCTCTCGTCTTTGTCCGGAAAGCGATGGATTTCTGCTTCTCAAAGCGCGAGCTCAGCTTTCTGGATGACCTTATGCCAGAAAGGAAGAAGAAGTTGGACGATGCCAGAAATGAAGCCAGAGAAGAAGAAGAGGTAAGGCTTGCTGGGTCCTCGGGGCTGGACATCTCCGTCGGGCTGTGAGGTTGCCTGTTTCTCTTACAGCTTGTCTGGAAACGTTGGGGGAAGATCAGCACTCAATCGAAATAGATCCCAATAGCCTGGATCCCACGTTGTAACCTTTGTTTCCTCAAGTAGCAGTGAGCTGAACGCTTGAATACAGGTGTAATTTTTAAAACGAGTCGTTTTTCACCAAGGTCATTATCATTACGATGATTATTATTAGAAGGTGCTGCTGCTGCTGCTGGCAAGATTTGCTCATAATCGTGTTTTGAACACCCAATCCCCCTGCCCCAAAACCTTTGGAGTGAACGGTTTCTACCCTGCTGCACTAATACCTATAGCTGCCAAGGGGCAGAAGGGGAGGGCAGACTGCTAAGTTTGTGCTGGGCATTCAGCTTATCTCCGCTTTGACCAAAGACAGAGAACGTGATTTGTCCCTTTTTTACCTCAGGAGTCCAGGAGGGCGATGGAAGCTGCTGCTGCTGCAAGTTCAGTTCAGCTGAACGTGGGGAAGACCAGTGACATGGATATCCCAAAGCAAGGCAGTGACAGGTAAAGCCCCACCAAGCGCCAGGACCCCCGGCAAGATTAGCTTGAAGGGGTTTGGCAGAGTTTTCTCCACTTGCCTCTTTGTGGGGCATCCCACAGAAACCAGCAGGCAGCTTGGTGGGAAAATCAAATTCGGGGGCAGGGCTGCAGGAGGTGATCGCAGGGCTCTGACCCCAAGCAGAGTGGCTGCAGCACTCGCGTTTGACCCCCAAACCTTGCATCATCAGCGCCTTTACGGTAGCTGGAGTTCCTCATACTTACACATGAGGAGTTGCAGGCGTGATCTGTACCAGCAGTGGCTTAGGAACCCGGACCAGGGCTAAACCCCAGCAAGAGCCTTTGCACAGAGCTGTTGCTCTGCAGCTCCCCAGCTTGCCTCCCAAAACTCCTCATCCAGCAAAACCTCCCATGCTTATGCGCAGCTTTGATTCTCGGGGCTCCGCTGTTCCTCTTGCTGATGCTAATGCCCTTGGTGGCATCAGTTCCCATAATCACGGATTGCTGTGTAAAATATTTATTGCAGGACTGATCCTTCTGAGATTATTATCCTGGATGAAATGTCACAAACGACCGTATGGAAGGCTCTCACTTTGAAGACAGAAACCCTTTGAATCCAGGGAGGAAAAAGGTAAAGGATTGCACACGAACGTGTCCGTGCTCCTCTGCAGGCGACGGTGCACGCCTACGCTTTTCCCACGCTTTGGCCGGCAAGGCTGAGCAAACAGCCTGTCCCTGGGAACAGGCAGTGAGGACCGTGGCATGCAAACCAGCTCCTCTCTGCTGGGGTGGTCCCCCAAACAGGGCTGAATCAGCAGCAGCTGGCAGGTCTTCCACTGATGATGCTCTCCCTCTTTTTCTCTTCCCTTTGCCTTTCCCCACTCCCGCTTTTCACGTTTAGGAATCTTGACTTGGAAGGAGAGGAGCGAGAGCGTGACTCGGGGATGTGCCAACGCAGACAGAGGGAGAAAGCGCTTTGTTTCAGTTGGAGGATTCCCATTAAAGCCATGCAGATGTTTTCAGTTATCCTTGGTGTGCTTCAGGCATTCAGTATCTCTAGACCAGCAAGCTGAGGTGAACGTCACAGTCAATGGGAGTTTGGTGGTGTTAAGTCTGTGTGCGTACGTGTGCGTGTGGGGGTGTGGGTTTGTAGTGGTAGAGGGACTGCTACTGCTTTATCATTCAGTGCTCTTCTTTTAATACCTAATTCCTCCGCTTTTTTTTTTTTCCTCTTTTTTCCAAATGTAAACTGGGAATGTCCAAAATAATTTTCTGTTATATTTGATGCATTCTCCACTTTCTTCTTCATCACGACCGGGTTTTTGGTCTGGTTTGGGGTCCTGGCTTTAATTCACTCTTCTGTCTCTTACTGGTACGAGAGGGATGCCCTCTGTGGCAGGGCAGCATAGAGAGCGTCCGAGCAGTTGGCCTAAGGTGAAAGAGAAGCATTTGCTCCCTGCGCTTCAGTTTTACCTCTCTTGGTTGGTTTGGTTTTGGTTTTGGTTTTTTTGCTTTGGCTCTGCCATCAGCCTGGGAGCTGCAAAATGCAGAACTGCCACCTTCTTGTCCCCTGGCTGTACACTGCATCTAAGGGAGCACTTCAGGTATTTGATTTTGAGTACACCGTATGGTCACAGGAGCGGCCAGATGAGACCTGGGGGGGGCTCTGTGTCCCTGGGCTGCCCCCTCTGTTGTTCCTCCACTTTCCTTCTGTATTGGGTCTGGCTGAGTTGGAGTTCTTTTACCCCATAGCAGCCCTCGTAGTGCTGTGCTCTGTACTGGTAGCTAGAAAGCTGTTGATAACACAGCAGTGTTTTGGCCATGGCTGAGCAGTGCTGGCACAGCATCAAGGCTGTCTCTCTAACATTCCCCCCCTCCCCAGTAGGCTGGGGGTGGGCAAGATCTTGGGAGGCAACGTAGCCAGGAAGAAGGCATACAGGCAGCAAGAAGAGGCATCTCGGTAGCAAGTAAATCTTAGGTCCCTTCAGATGCTGGGGACCCTGCGTTCATGCAGCATTGGGCAGACCCCAGATGGATTTTCCCTTGGCACACTGTACAGATCCTGCCTGTGGAGAAGTTCCTCCTTTTGGTCATTCACGGTGTTATACAACTTTTCTTAGAAGAAAACAACTCTATGCGTAAAGGATGTTCACGCGCGGACTTCTTGCTGCACTTTAGATAACGGCAGGGCCGCGCAGGTGGCGTAATCGCTGGTACCAAGCAGGAGCTGCCTGGAGGCTCCTCTGTCACAGTCAACCAGCTCCGTTTATCCTGCGGCCAAGGGCCATGTGTAGGGACACAGCCTGAAGGCCACGCCGTACGTACGGTGCAGCACAGACCTGCACCCGCTCCGGTGAACTGTTAGGTGGATCCCCAACTCCTGGAGGTACAGTGATCTCCCAGTCAGGATCTCTGCAGCAGGCTGTTAAACTGCACGGTAACTTGGGAACCAGAGAAGATCCAGATCTGGAGGGGATGGTTAACCACAGGGCCTCACGTTGAACCTCCTCTAAGCTCGTCCTGTGCTTCCAGGGTTCTCGAGCCTCTCGGGGGGCATCTCCCAGACTGGCCGGTGACTCCCAGCTCCCTCGTTCCTGCCTTCCCCTCCCTGCCTGCCTGCCCCACTGTGGCCCCTGCAGCAGCACTCAGCTGAGCACCCTCCGTTGCTCCTGGGGAAAGAGCGTCCTCCTTGCTCTCCGTGGCATTCCCCCAGCACACGGTGCTGTAGCGAGGACAAGGCAGTCAGATACAGACACAGCCTGTTGAACAGAGCGTCCTGCACGCAGTGCTTCCGATAGAGCAGCTCAGGAGCAAGGAGGTGAGCTGGGTGTGCTGCCTCTCACAAAGAGCATTTGACATCGGCGACCTTCCCCGCTGGACCCTCTGCAGCCTCTCTTTTTCCCGATGTTGTAGGTGTTAGGTTGTGTGGTTAAAGGTTCATCTCCACAAACACAGAGGAGGACAAAGGAGCAATGGCAGGCAGGGGAACCCCAGGGACCTAGGCAGAGGCAAGGGAGCACCCTGCTGTGGCTTTTCCCAGGGCTGTCGCAGGAGAGGGATCACCCAGCTTGTCTGGGTATGAGGCTCACCAGGCAAGTATTGACTCTCCCTTGCTCACCTCACAGACTGACGGGGGGAATGCGCTTCTGTGGCCATGCCCTGCCTCTGAAGCCCGGCCGTAGACAAAAAACTGGCTCAAACTGTGAAGGTTACCAGGCGAGACGTGACTGGGTGCACGTGTGTGGCAAGGTCTGTGCATGTGAATGTCTGAAACTGGATTCTGAGCTGTCAAGCAGAAGCCTGCTTCTCGCTACACGCAGCCAGCGTGGGCTGGTTGTAAATTTGGGTAACACCTGGAATAAGCAAAAGTGGCATGTCCCGAATCCTACAGTTAATAACGAGCTAGGAGAGAGAAGCCTTAATTCGGAGGCTGATCAGGCATTGTACTGCTCCCATAGACAACTTAGATTGGGAACACTGGGGGCGTGGGGTTCCAGAAAGAAGAGGTGGTGGCAAAAAGAAGGGTTCCCAGAAAGAAGAAGGGATCTTGAAGAGAAGGAGGGGACCCAGGAAGGAAAAGGTGAAGATCCTGGCTGGAGGAAGTATCCTGGAAGTGGCGGAAGATCTTGGAGACCAGAGAGCTGCGTGGAGACAAGTGCCAGGGGATGCCCAGGGACCTTGACCAGCACCCTGCGAAACTGGTAACGGCGAGCAGCTGCACAGCAGGAACCAAGGTGATGTTCTGCCTGACCTTCCTGGACCTGCAGTAGCCTCCCTGCTGGGATAGGGGAGTTGGCTCAAGCAACTGCAGGATTCAATAGGAATGCATTTCACCAAGGTAAAGAGGACACAGCAGTGGCTTGGAAATGCTGGTTGGTTTAATGGTAAAACTGGAATTATTCTGTGAACTGTGCATTCCTTTTAATATGGACTTAATTTAAAACGGCTGCTTTGAAGTTGTTCTGGCTTCACCTTAATCGACACCTGCAATCTTCATCATCTTATCTTCTCCAACAGCGACACCACACCCTGCCCCTCCCCACCCCCTGCAAAAAAACCCCAAAACCAACCCAGGAAAAGAAAGACTTCAAGGGCAAGCTAGGCAGCAAAGTTGTGCGAGATTGGTCAAACTGCTCAAAGTTTGCAGGGAGATTGGAGCTTGCAATTCAGATGTACGTCGCTCAGCGTGGGGAGGGTAGTACGCACCTTTCACTGGAGTCAGAGGGAAAAACAGGGAGAAGGGAGCTGCAGCGTAAAGAGTAAAGGACACAACATTCTTAGGAAAACTCTCCTTTTTCTTTCCTTTTCCTTGCTCCTTCGCTTCCAGATCTCCGTGGTCGCAGTTTGTGCTGCCTCACCTCCAGCACAGCGTGCAGAATGAAAAGACTGTCACAGAATTCGTCTTCCTGGGGTTCTGCAGCACCCCAGCCCTGCAGCGCTGCCTCTTTGGCCTTTTCTCTGCCCTCTGCTCTGCCACTCGGATGGGAAACACACTTGTCTTTCTGCGTATCTGCCTGGACTACTGCCTCCACAGCCCCAGGTACTTCTTCCTCTGCCACCTCTCCATCGCGGACATCTGCTACGCCTCCAGCAATGTCCCCGTATGCTAAGGAGCCTCCTTGGACAAGGCAGAACCCTCTCCGTTGCTGGGTGTGGGGCACAGATCCATCTTTATTTAATCTTTGCACTTACAGCGTGCGTGCTGCTGGCCGTGATGTCTCATGTTCGCTACGTGGCAATCTGCCGTCCCCTCTGCTGTGCCCTCATCATGATCTGGAGGCTGCGCCTCACCCTTGCCACAGTTTTGTGGGCTTTGGCGTTCGTATTTGGTACACTGCAAGCCTCTCTGGCTTTACACCTGCCTTTCTGTGGCCCCTGCGAGGCTGTCCACTTCTCCTGTGAAATTCTTGCTGTCTTAAAGCTGGCCTGCACTGCCGCTCCTGCCAATAAAGTCCTGATCTTTGCTGTTTGTGTGTGCTTCTTCCTCTTCCCTTTAGCCTTAATCCTGATTTCCTCCCTGGACATCCCGGCCACCGATCTGCGCATCCGCTCTGTGCCAGGATGGCACGAAACCTTGTCCACATGTGGCTCTCACCCGACCGTGGTGGGTGTCTTTTATGGAAACGCCATCTTCATGTACGCGGGGCCCGGGAGCGGTAAGTCCTCTGGGAGGGAGACAGTTCTTTCCCTTTTCTACACTCTCGTCAGCCCCAGTTTGAAGCCCGTCATTTACAGTCGGAGGAACAAGCAGGTGAAGGAAGCCTTGCTGAAGCTTCAGAGAAGGAAGAGGGTCTTTCATTCCGTCTAGCTGGCGCTCTAGGCTTTCACCTGTCTCCTGTCTTTCTGCTCTTTCTTCTTGAGCTCTTGGGGAATTTCTCAGGGAATGTTAAGTGGTTAAAAGTGTCCTGGTTTCAGCTGGGATAGAGTTCCCTGTCTTCCTAGTAGCTGGTACAGTGCTATGTTTTGAGTTCAGTTTGCAAAGAACCTTGATAACACTGATGTTTGCAGTTGTTGCTAAGTAGCGTTTAGACTAAAGTCAAGGATTTTTCAGCTTCTTCTGCCCAGCCAGGGCACAAGAAGTTGGCACAGGACACAGCCAGGGCAGCTGACCCAAACTGGCCAACAGGGTATTCCATACCATGCGACGTCCCATCTACTATAGGAACTGGGGAGTGGGGGGCGGGAAATCGCTGCTCAGGGACTAGCTGGGTGTCGATGGGCGGGTGGTGAGCAATTGCCCTGCGCATCATTTGTACATTCCAATCCTTTTATTATTGCTGTTGTCATTTTAGTAGTGTTATCATTATCATTATTAGTTTCTCCTTTTCTGTTCTATTAAACCGTTCTTATCTCAACCCAGGAGTTTTACTTCTTTTTCCCGATTTTCTCCCCCATCCCACTGGAGGCGGGGGAGTGAGTGAGCGGCTGCGTGGTGCTTAGTTGCTGGCTGGGGTTAAACCACGACGGAGACAGAGTCACAGCAGCACAGAATGGATGCTGAAAGGGACCTCTAGAGATCATCCAGCCCACCTCGGCTGCTCAAGCAGGGTCAGCTGCAGCAGGTTGTGAGTCTGGTTCTCAAAGATGCCGTTGGCTGCGTTGCTCCCAGGTCGTGGAGCTTGCTTGGGAAATGGGCAATAAAGAGGGATGAAGTTTCCAGGCACTTTCTGGCCGGTGCAGTGATTTGGGGTTTTTTGGGGGGTTGGTTGGGTTTTTTTTCCTTCTGATTTCCGCTCCCCCCGCCACTTCCCGGTCTTGTGGCTGCCCAAGATGCAGCCAGAGAAGGGGAGGAGGGTCCCTGCCTGGCCTGCAGCTCCCTCCCTCACCATTCTTGGGGTGATTTGGGGTTATTTTGCTGTGTCAGTGAGGCAAAGCTGGGCTCTCCGGGGCTGAGGTCAGTGGGACCCGAGGAAGGCCGTGACGGTCTTGAGGCTTTGAAGGGCTTTGCACCGAGCCCCGTCCCCGCTGGAGGGGACGCTGGTGGTGTTCAAGACGAAGGCCTTGCAGCCCTTGCTGTCGTGTGTGCCCGCGTCCCCCCCGGCCCCCAAGGTCTGTCGTTGTCGCAGGGGCTGCGTGCTGCTTTCTGCGTGGGGCCGTGCCCGTGAGTCCTGCAGGGACCTGTCTGTCCTGGCTTCCCCACCAAAGGGCTGCTGCCCCCGGGGAAGGGGAGAGGGGAGTAGTCCGCGTCCCGCCCCACCGTTGCCTGCCCCGCTGGTGGTGACTCGGCCCTGGGGGGATGCTCCCGCGGGCTTGCTGAACCCCCATGCGAAAAGTGCCGGGGGAACGGGTGTGATGGGGATGGCGAAGGTGCCAGAGCAGACTGGGGTGCCATACCTGCTGGTGGGGCCTGGGGTGCCTGGGCTGCAGGGAAGGGCTTATCTTTTATAGGTTATCTTTTTTGATGGTAACTTGTAACCTTCCTTCTTGTCTTTTCCCAGAGAGACCTGGCCACCATGCATTGTCTGGATGTCCTTTACCATATTGTGGATTGTTAAATAATGATACATTTATTGGCAGTGGCAACCCTATCAAGGGTAGGACTTAGCTTTGTCCAGAGGCTGGCATTTGGGTAGAAATCCAACAATCACTTTTGCGGAATATTCGAGCTATATTCTGTGTTAAGATTAAATGGAGGTTCCGATCCCAAGATGGTATCTGGCACACTTGACTCATTGCTACCGTAATTGTTACAAACAAATCATAAAAATCAGTCGTAACTTTATCAATTTCAGTTTAAGGGGAGACTCTTGTTCAACTGTCCATGAGGTTGGAGTCCTTTTAATCTTGGAATAATGAATCCACGGGCCTTTCCCTTGGACCTTGACAGCTGTATGAGTAGTCAGGAGCACCTGGAATGGCCCCTTCCACTTCTCAGTTAGCTGCTCCAAATTCCACGACTTGATGTAGACCAAGTTTCCAGGTTGAAATGGATGGGCTGGTGTGTCCAGTTCCAAGGGCCTGCTTGTCGTCACGTACTTGTGCAATTCCTGTACAGTCTTTCCCAAGGACATTAAGTAATTAAAGTCCATTTCCCCTTTAATGTGAATTGTTCCTGGTATATGTGGGGCCTGGTAAGGCCTTCCAGAAAGTAAGTTGCAAGGGCTCAAGCTGGTTTTACCACGAGGTTGTATTCCAATTCTTAACAGCGCTCAAGGTAGCGCTTGTATCCAAGTCATTGATGCTTCCTGACATATTTTCCCGATCTGCAATGTAAGTGTATGGTTCATTCTTTCTACTTTTCCACTTCATTGTGGCCTATAAGGGGTATGGAGATCTCATGTTATGGCTAAGTTTTTACTCAACTGTTTTATAACTTCAGCAACAAAATGTGGTCCTCTGCCTGAGGACATTCCTAAAGGGATACTGAACCTCAGGATAATTTCTTTCAACAAGATTTTAGTTACTTCTCTAGCTTAATTGGTGTGACAGGGAAAAGCTTCTGGCCATCCAGTAAAAGTATCAACTAGAAGAAGCATGTATCTATATCCCCTTTTCTAGGCAGTTCTGTAAAATCAATTTGCCAATAGTCTCCTGGGGAATTTCCTCCTTTTGTAACTCCCAATATTAATTTATTACTGGTATTTGGGTTATTTTTACAACAAATTTCACATTTTTCCATGATAGATTGGATAATTTCTGTCATTGCTAGGCTTATAACTATCTTTTGAAGATGTTTTACTAAATTTTCAGTTCCCCAATGTTCTTTATTTAGCAATGTTCTTGTTTAGCAATTTCTCTCATTAATGAGGGTGGGATTATTGTTTGCCCTGTGGGTGTGACAGCCCACCCATCTGTTTGTTCTTGTGCCTGTAAGGCCTTTATTAAGTTAGCATCTTTACTATCATATTTAGGTGGTGTTTCCGGTAAAGTTATTTCTTTTTCTAGTAATAATGCCACGATGCCTGTTTCTGCAGCCTCTTTGGCAGCTTCATGTGCCAATTGGTTACCTATTTCTGGTGGTTTTTTTCCTGTTTGGTGGGCTTTGCAATGCATTATTGCTACCGCCATCGGCTTTTGAATGCTCTGTAATAGTTCTTGAATTTGTGCAGCATGCTTGATTTCAGTTCCTTGTGCTGATAGTAGTCCTCTCTCTTTCCAGATGGCTCCATGGGCATGTACAACTCCAAAAGCATACTTAGACTCTGTCCAGATATTAACCTTTCTCCCTTCACTCAGTTCCAATGCTCGAGTTAAGGCTATTAGTTCTGCCTTTCGGGCTGATGTTTTGGGAGGTAAGGCTCGTGCCTCTACTATGCCATCTAAGGTCATCACAGCGTATCCTGACAGTCTCTTCCCATCGTGAACAAAACCACCGCCGTCAGTATATAACTCCCAGTCTGGATTTTCTAACAGAACATCTTTAAGATCCGGACGGCTAGCATATATTTCCTCTACAGTTTGTAAGCAATTGTGTTCTGGTGAACTCTCCGCTCAATCAGTGGAGAGGAACACTGCAGGATTTGTAACTGAAGTGGTCTTGAGATCGATGTCATCTTGTTCTAGTAGTACCACTTGGTATTTCAGCGTACGGCTGAGGGACAACCAATGCCCCCCTTTTTGTTCCGAAACTGTGACTACCGTATGTGGTACACACACAGTAATTTCCCGAGATCCCGCTGCAATTAAGATGTCATCTACATATTGTAATACAGTTCCCCGTCCATTGTCTTTTCTCCAAATCTCTAATTCATTCACCAGCTGATTTCCAAAAATAGTTGGGCTATTCTTGAAGCCTTGTGGTAGAACTGTCCAAGTATATTGTGTCTTTCACCCTGGTTCAGGATTTTCCCACTCAAAAGCAAAAAGCTTTGTTCACTGGTGGCGGTAGTTAGTAACATACACAGGTTTGCAGCAACTGGATGTATATCTTGTACTCTCTGATTTATTGCTCTAAGATCCTGGACTAAACGGTAATCTTTTCCGTTAGCTTTCTTTACTGGTGAGATAGGTGTATTATATTTTGACTCACATTCTGTTAGCAACTTATATTTTCAGAATTTTTGAACTATTGGTACCAAGCCAGTTCTCGCTTCTAATTTTAAAGGGTATTGTTTAATTCTTCTTAGGTGACGATCCTAGATTTAGATCAATTCTTACTGGTTATGCTCTCTTAGACCTTCTTGGAACTTCTCCTGCCCAAACGATGGGGATCGCTGCATCTTCTATTTCTCAAGGTATCTTGTCCCTTTTGGGGTTTGTATCCTGTAACAACAAGGCTATGGCTTCAACATATTTAGATTCTGGGATTAAAATTTCAACTTCCCCATCCTTGAATCTGATTTCAGCTTCTACCTTTTCAAGTAAATCTCTACCCAGTAAAGTTTTCAGAGAATTTGGCAAATATAAAAACTGGTGAGTAACCCATTGTTTTCCAAGTTTAAATTTCAGGGATTTGAAAAATGGCCAGGTCTCACGAGTCCCTGTCGCACCAATGACATTTATGCTTTTGTTACTTAAATTTCCTTCTAGTGTATTTAAGACTGAATACGTAGCCCCAGTGTTGACTAAAAATTGTGTTTCCTCATCTCCCAGCTTTGCTTTAACCAGAGGTTCTGCTGGGAGAGGTTGCTCTGGTCCCCATCAGTCCTCTCCCCCTGCTTACTTCAAAGGCTTCTCTCAGCACAGCCACAAATACACTTGATTCCTCTTTCCTTTAACATCCCTCTTCCTTAACCCTTTCCTCTTCTTGACCACTGTAGCCAAACACACTACCTCATCCATTAACTTCCCTGGTCATTCAGGGACATGTTTAGAAAAATATTTTTATTGGTGCACATATCCCAGATTTCCACAAGAGTAACATTTTCTTCTAGTGTTCCTTCACATTCTCCTTCTCTTTTTCTAGGTCTTAGTTCAGACCCTGCACCTGATCATCTTTCTTCCTAATCCTTATCTCACTTGTAAACTCTTTGCAAAAGCGACTGCCAATAAATCAGCCTCTTGTTGCTTTGCTCCTCTTCTTTTTTCTCTCTTTCTTTTTCTTTTTTTTTTTGTTTTGTTTTGTTTTGTTTCTGCTATCAGGGGCCATTTGACCCACAAGGACACAAATTGCAAGTGCATCATTAAAATTTTGTTAGCAGAGCTTGTCTGAGTCCCCCAAAATCACTGGGACGCTCATCAGGTCTCTGCCTGCATTCTTGCACTTTTAGTTCAGTTTACCAATTTACCCCTAGTTCTCCACATGCCCTAATGGCTTCTATTAAATTTCAGAGCCCTGTCTGACAAACGGCTCAGTCTCCTACACCGTTATAGTCCCAGTTTCGATTTTTTTTTTTTTCCCTAGACTGTTGTGCTAGTTCTGCTCAGGGAAATTTAACATTCACCCTTCTCCTTTTCTTATAGGGACATCAGACCCCAGATAGCAGCCGCAGCCTCCTCCAAGGAAGCTATCCTTGAGATTTTTTTTTCTTTTTTGGAGGAAGCTCTCCCCTCCAGGATCCACCTGTGACTCCTCCCAGCAACCACGAGAGGCTTTTAACCTCCCTTTTAGGCACCTGAGATCCCGGGTAGCAGCCCCAGACTTCCCCAAGGCACCCACCCAAGATGATTTTTCTCCTTTGGAGGAAGCTCTTTCCTCCAGGGTCCACCTGAGGCTCCCCGGAGGCATCTCCCAGAGTCTTTTGGCCTTTTCTTATAGGGACCTCAGATCCCAGGTAGCAGCCCTGGATTCTCCAAGGCAGGTACACAAGATGATGTTTCTCTTTTGCAGGAAACTGTCTCCTCTGGGATCAGCCCAAGACTCCTCCCAGTTCTCTCTCAGAGTCTTCCGACCTCTGCTTTCGGTACCGGAGATTGCAGCTACCTGCCTCAGACTCCTCCAAGTAAGTTACTCGAAATATTTTTTTCTCCTTTAGATAAATCTCTCAACTCTGCCAGCCACCTGAGACTCCTCCCAGGCATCTCCCAGAGTCTTTTGACCTCTGCTTTCAGGACCAGAGATCCCAGGTAGCAGCCCCAGACTCCTTCAAGTAAGTTACTCCAGGTATTTTTTTTCTCCTTTAGATACAGCTCAACTCCGGCAGCTGCCTGAGCTTCCTCCCAGTCATCTCCCAGAGGCTTTTGTCCTCTGCTTTACCTACCTAAGATCTCAGGTATCAGCCCCAGAATCCTCCAAGTAAGCTACCCTTGAGGTTTTTTTCTTTTTTTGGAGGAAGCTCTCCCCTCCGGGATCCACCTGTGACTCCCAGGCATCTCCCAGTCTTTTGACCTCTGCTTTCAGTACCGGAGATCACAGATCAGATTCAACAAGGGTGTAAAGAGGGTCCCGCCGGAGGACATTTTGGAATCAGTCCTCCCAAAAGCAGCAGATCTGCAGTCAGGGACTCCCCCTTGGGTCGGGACACCGCCCGAGGTAACTCCTCAAGGTAGAGAGCCCTCAACTTTTAGGTGAGTGATACGTGCATTTTGAGTCCTCATTTTAAATCTTAAGATTTCTTAAGTCGGCTGTGTAGTATTAATTCCCCTTACATCACTGAGCCTGTGGTTTACAAAATGTTACTGGAGTTCTAACTAACTTTTTACGAAAGAATAAAGCTGAGCTTTAACACCTGTTGGATTTGACTGTGTGTGCCTCCATAACATCCCTTCGAGTGTAGGTTAAAGCTCTGCCAATGAGCCCCGTTAGCTCGTGAGCCAAGACCCCCTTCCCCCTTTGAGAAAGGCGAATCCCATCTGACACCAGCAGGCCTGGGGCCGTGCCGGCCACCCCATTATTGAAAAACCCAAAACTCTGGCAGTGACACCAGCCGCGACCCACGTATTAACAGACCGGGTCCGTCTCTTTCTTCCAGTGTTGCTGCCCGCAGCTGGAAGGAGAGAGGGAAAAATAAGCCGTGTTCCAGATTCCCCTCCCAACCATCCCAAGGCCCCGAAGTCTCTTTCGATCGCCCTTGGACCACGCATTGCAGCTTCGTCGCCACCCAGGCGGAAGAGCAGTAGTGGGCAATAGCCCGTGGGCTGTCCCAGACTGGGAAGTTTCCCAGTGCTGCCCTGAACCCGGGCCCCAGGGAGGCAGCAGGCTTCCCTAAGAGGAGGCTCTGTCCGGCATCTTGGCCCCTCTGTTCCCCTCAGAAGGGAGTCACCCACACCCCTAAGCTGTCTTGGCTTCCTCGGGGAGGCGGTCGTGATACGGGGGTAGGCCTTTCTGACCGTGGCAACACCTCTGGCGCAGCTGGCCCGAGCTCCACATCCTCCCTGGACTGGCCTTCCACCTCCGGAGCCTCACAGCTCTTGTTGAGAGGCACCTGGGAAGGTGAGGAGGGGGTTTGCCTGCTGCCCCCAGCCTGGCCTCCTTTTTCTTTTTTCCTTTTTCCTCTTCCCTTTCCTTTCCCTTTCCTTTTCCCTTTCCTTTCCTTTTCCCTTTCCTCTTTTCTTTTTCCTTTCCCCTTTCTTTTTTTCTTTCCTTTTCCTTTTCCTTTTTCCTTTCCCTTTCCCTTTCCCTTTCCTTTTCCCTTTTTTCCTTTCCCCCTTCCTTTTCCCTTTCCTTTTCCCTTTCCTTTCCCTTTCCTTTTCCCTTTCCTTTTCCCTTTCCTTTTTCCTTTCCTTTTTCCTTTTTCCTTTCCCCTTTCTTTTTTTCTTTCCTTTTCCCTTTCCTTTTCCCTTTCCCATTCCCATTCCCTTTCACTTTCCCTTTCCTTTTCCCTTTCCCTTTCCCTTTCCCTTTCCTTTTCCCTTTTTTCCTTTCCCCCTTCCTTTTCCCTTTTTTCCCTTTCCTTTTCCCTTTTTTCCCTTTCCCTTTCCCGGTCCCCCGGCTCTCGGGTGCTTTCTGGCGCCCGTTTCTGCCTCGGGGAGGGCAGAGCACGGTTCCAGCAGCCAGAGGCTCTCAGAGTCCCGGGTGCGCCTTCCCCTTCCTGCTGCCTCCCGGAGCTCTGCCGGCGGGCTGAGCTGAGCTGAGCTGGGCTGAGCTGGGCTGAGCTGAGCTGAGCTGAGCTGAGCTGAGCTGGGCTGAGCTGAGCTGAGCTGAGCTGAGCTGAGCTGGGCTGAGCTGGGCTGAGCTGAGCTGAGCTGAGCTGAGCTGGGCTGAGCTGGGCTGAGCTGAGCTGAGCTGGGCTGAGCTGAGCTGAGCTGAGCTGAGCTGAGCAGGTCGTCCCCTCGGTCCCACCTCTCAGGGCTGGTCCCGCTCCTGCCAGCCCTTCCCAGGGCCAGGCTCTGGCACGCCCTGAGGCTGCGTGGGAGCTCTCTCTGGGTCGCCACATCCCTGCTGGCGAGCGCAGAGGACGTGGCTTTCTGCTACCGTCGCCTGGCTCCTTCCCCCGGCCGAACTCCCCTCTGGAGCGGGCAGGGGCACGCCGCCCTTCCCCGCCAACTGCCGCCCCCGGCTCTCTTTGCCCGCTCTGGCCGCGGCGCTCCCCAGGCCGCTTCGGAAAGGGGTGGGGGTGGCGCTGTTACAAATAATCTGGTAAGTTAAAATTTTATATAAAGTGGGTTCGATCAAAAGGTGAAGACTGTAGAATACAGGGGTTTGAAGCTCGCAATGTAGTCGTCGAAACTTAGGAACGTACAAAATGTGCTGTATACAGTCATAAGAAATAAGTAGTGTCTAAGATTGGTTAACCATAGAAACTTCGACCGATTGGTTAGTTTGTAGTGTTTTGTCCTAAGAAACTAAGAGAGATCGTTGTGGACCTTAGTTCTGTTGCTTAGAAGCCCCACTTTGATCAAGGTTCCAGTTAGTGGCATTAAGTAAGATTAACCAATGAATGTTTTAGTATAAGAATATTGATAAGGTGGTGTGACTGAGGGCCAATCACTAGAAACGTTAAAGTCAAGAATTAACATTGAATGTCCTTTTTATGTCAATCTAACACATGATGGCGAAAATCGTACTGCGCAGAATCCCATAAGAGAGGTCAACTCTCGGACAAAGTGAAGACGACTACGGAAGACCACCAGAGGGCTCCTGAAGACCACCAGAGACTTCACCACGCCTGTGTAAAGGGACGTTTACATATGCTAATGATTTGTCGGACAGTTGATGATTATGTATGACATTTCCCAGGCATCTAGCGAATATGTATAACAGGTGTGTATTTAACCTGCATGGTCAAACCAGACGGGTGCACACACGAGGTGCAGTGATCCCCTGTGTGCCCAGCGCTGCAATAAAGGAGTGCCTGCTTCTTAACTTCTCATTGCCGTCAAGGAGTTTTATTCCGGATTTCGGCAACAGCGCGGCCCCCGGGCCGAGACCTGCCGCTCCGCTCCGCTCCGCTCCGCTGCGGGCCGGGCCGGCTCCGGGGCAGCTCGCCTCGGCGACCGACTGCCAGCCGCAGTGACAGCCGGGCAGCGGCCCCAGGCTGCTCCAAGGAAGCTCCCGGAGACGAGGGCTCTCCTCTGGAGGAAGCTCTCTCCGCCGGGAGCCACCCGCCGCTCCGTCCGTCCGTCCGTCCGTCCGTCCGTCCTCGGGTCCCCTTGTCCCGGCAGGCTGCGCTGGTGCCCGGGAAGGGCAGCGGGAGAGCCCCAGGGCTGGGCCGGGGCCGGGGCCGGGGCCGGGGCCGGCTCTGTCCTGGCGGCGACCCCCCTGTGGCGGGGGCACGGGAGGACCCCCTTTGGTCCGCCCCGGGACTGACTGACAGCGCTGCCCTCACAGCGGGGGGGGACTGACTGACAGCGGCGTCACGCTGCACAAAGCCCTGGGGAGCTGCCCCGGCGGGGGGGGGGGGGGCGAGGCGGCAGACAAAGGGGGGTCCCTCGCCTCCCCTGCGACACACGGCCATGGGGGCTTCCTCCCCTGCACCGCTCCGCTCTGCCACGGATTGCCTCTGTGTGTGGGGTGTGTGTGTGTGTGTCTGTGTGTCTGTGTGTGTGTGCGGGGGGGGGACCGGGGGGACACGGACGCTGTGCATCTAGCGAGGTAGCTCTCGCCCTCTCTCTAGTGCAACTGTAATTGCCAACAAGCCGTAACAGCAACCATCAATCGGAGGAGCACCGGGTGTCTGTGTAGTATTTTCATACAAACTTATCCTCCCCAAGAAAGTAAATCGCTAATAAAGCAAAGCCAGCAGCAGGACAAGCAGCACCGGGGCAGAGGAGATCCCCCTTTTGGGGAAGGAGCGGGTAAGTAGCACAAAAATGTCCTGCGGGAGGAGGAAAAACGGAGAAGCCTTTCCCAGTTCCGACTTCCCTCCTCACCCACGAGCTCTCCGGCCTGATCACGCTGACTTCAGCAGCTAGGAGCATCAAGGTCCACAGTCACCAGTGCCAGCAATACGGGACCGGTGCCACCAGCCCAGGTACCGCTGGAAGTGATGTCAAATACAGAAAACCCTGTGGTAGGTGAGAAAGTCCTGGTTTAAATTCAGTCAGTTAGCCAAGACCAGTCCGATCGGTTCTAGTCTTCCTGTTTAACGGTGCCTCACCTGGAGCACCAGTGCCGATCCCTTCTGCTCTTCCTCATGGATGGCGCGTCCCTCTTGGCAGGAAAACGGACCGCTGACCCGATACAGAGCGACTGAGCGGTCAAAGCGAGGAGGGGACACCTCCTCAAAAGACCACCGAAGGCCAGCCGAGACCCCCGCGCGTGCGGAGAGGGCGTCTGATGCGTCAGGGTTACACAATGCTAGGCACATGCACCAGATAGTTTGAATATGTATTAGGTAGGAGTAGTTTAATAAATTAGATGCAATTGTTACCGTATAAAAGGGACACAACTGATGAATCCGCCCTGCTTGATTTGTGCAAAGTCCACGGAGCACCCTGCGCAGAATAAAACAGTATCTCTTCCGCCTGTGTGAGATTGCTCTCTTGCACACCGTGTACCAAATCCGCTTTTAGGACAACAGAAGCAAGCGTGTGGCTTTTTCCAGGGTTTATGGGATGCCAAGGGGAAGAGAGGGAAGAGCTTGCTTGTTTCTGCTTGTTCTTCTTTAAGTACCTTTCCCTTTCCTTTTAGAAGGCGGCCACTGCTTTAAAGAACAAGGTGCTTTCTCAAAGTTAAAAGAATGCCTATCCCAGTTAAAATAAAAACCATTTTTGTTTAGATTTCATTAACCCATGTTCTTTATCGTCTAAAATGATTTTCCAAAATGGATGCGCATCTTGCCCGTAATTCTGTAATGGCATTTTCCGGACTGAGACATCAAAATGTCTTTGTGTGTAGGTTGTAGCCTCAGCCAGCCCAGCTCTTGCAGGGTAAAGGCCCTTTCTTATGCAGCTGCATCTAAGATCAGGGAAGTGGGACATCCTCCTGCTCCTGACAGAACCAGTGCTAAAGAAGATCAACTCATGGATATCTTCCCTTATTTATGGCTTGTTCTCCATCTGGTCAACTCTCTAGCCATTCCCTGGTCCTCACCGCTGTCCATCTCATTGTACAGCCCCCCAGCAGAAGGGACCGAAACCTGGTGCACTCCGCCTGTACCACGGTTTGTGGGACAGGACTGAGGAGAACGCCGTAAATGGAACCAGTTTCTCAACCCCATTTCTTCTTGGAGGGAAAGCATTCTTTCACTGCTGATGGGAGCCCGGGAATGAATACAGAGGCATATAGGGTGGATAATCCGTGCATCATGGTGGGAACAAGCCAAACAGACCCCGTGTTGCGTTATCATCTGACTCTTTTAGAACATCGCCTCATTCTGCCAGACACGTTACCCCATCAGACGGCCACACATCGCTACTGCTAAAGTAACCACCAGTAACACGGTGTTATGTGTTAGACCAGCATTGTGCGTGTAGGTGCTGACGGTGCCTCAGCTCGGGAGAGGGCTGAAGAATGACGGTTTATTGCAAATGCGCTAGCGTGATGGCAAAAAGCTGCCTCAGCATGCCCTAGGCGCGTCTGAAATCTTAACTCCCAGCCTCATCCCACTACCTATCAAAGGCATAAATAATTACACAACTTGTAGCAGAGTGGCAAAAGCTAATCCAAAACATTTTCACCAATTTTGACCTTTTTAATGCTGTGAAGCATAGGGCAGCAGTCCATCCAAGACGAGAAACCTCTACTTCTTCTTCTTGGAGGGAAGGAGTGCTTTCTGCCAGGGTAAGACTGATTAAAGTAACACACAGTGCCAAGCCGATGCTTGTTTTATTAGAGTCTCATACAATGATTTTCAAATGTAAAATTCCCCATTTATGACACTCAAGGATCAACATCGTAAAGCTTGTCGCTCTTTTTTCCAAAACCTCTAGGTTGTGAAGAAAAAGACATTCTAACCCAACATCTTCAGTATGTTAATTTGAAAACGTAAACAAAGTAGAATTTCATTTTAAAGCATTTAATAGCGGAGACAAGCCATGTGTAAAGCTGAATTACAAAAGAAACAATACAACCCGACATTCATGCTACAAGTTTACCTTTCCACAACCAGTAGTACTTCCAGGTCAGTTCTTTCCAACAAAGAGATGCTGTAGTGGCGAGAAGATTATGCTGGGGAAACAACAACAACAAAACCCCACCATGCTGTACCTAAAATACTTCTCTGACAATTGTAACAACAAGGTAATTTCTGTCCACCAGAAAGACACATCCCCAGCACAAAATAATACAGAGGAAGACCAAAAAAGTAGAGGAAACATAGAGAACAACCTGTGCCATAACGGTCTAGTCTCAATAGTTAAGGGGACTGGCATACATTATGATTAACAAGGAGTTTTATTCCTTCCAAAACCAACCCACCTATCAAACAGTTACTGCCAACGTTCAACACGGGCTGTGCAGTGAACAGACCACTCTTGTTTCGACAGCTTTAGAGCACTCCTTTAGTCAGCAATGCCCAGCAACTGCTGGCGGGGCTACTTTCATTTCAGTTTAAAATGGTGTCTTTGGGAGTCAGTTACAAAGGCCACAGTTGCTAAGCGGGCAAATAAAGGCCATACTTGCCTTAAGGGGACTGAAGGTCCCTCCCAGGAAGGCCCCTCGAGAAGGGGCAGTGTGTAAAAGTCCTTTAGAAACCGGGCTGGAGACGGCACTCCGCAGCTGATAAAAGCCACATCCTATGAGGGCTGTGACTGAGGTCAGTAACACCCCCCCATCTCCCCAACCCCAACCCCCCATGAGGAGTTTTTTCCCCAAAGACAGCCCAGAAGAGGAACGTTTCCTGGGAATGCTGCACCTTACCACAAGACAAAAGGACACCCCTGAATGCTCCTTTGCCTTGGCAGACTTTTTTGTTTAACCACAGAAAAGAGGGACCCATTCTTCAAGAGAACGTAGAATCACCTGAACTGCCAGAATCAGGCACAGGCTCGGACAGAGCCAGGACTGCATCTGCTCGTAGCTGCAGTATTCGTACCTTCTCCAGAACCTGGACAGACCCCTTCCTTCTGACTCCACGTTTCCTTTGTTTACCGTTTGGTCCAGTTGCTGCAGTAGCTGCACCGCACCCTCAGCCTGACCGGTTCCTGTTCTTTGTTCAAGGTTCGATCCCACAGGCGCCCCTGTCAGAAACAGCAGCAAGAACAAAAACACAAGCTCGCTCTCTCCACACTCCCTGCACACCCAACGGCAGACCCTGAAACCGAGAGGTCGGTCCAGACTCTGACTGACATCACGCCTGGGAGCTTTCAAAGCAATCACAGTGCAGACTGGTTGGAGGTAGGCTCCCATCTCACAGCCCGGCTCTGAAAGAGCTACGTAGCCTGGCTCTGTGGGTGGGAATTGCTTACAGCCAAAATCATTGCTGACCTACTGCTCTTTGGTGGTTCTAATTCCTAGTCTCACGTGCTGGAAAATACCAAACACCACTTTTAAAGGAAAACTATTACCAATGTCATCCTTGCGGCTTTTGACTTCATATGACCAATTCGAATGAAACAAGCCAGGAATTCCTTACTTACACAAACTCACCCGGTTACAGCCCACAGTAAGGGATGCTGGACTAAACTCACGCTCATCTTCTTTGGAGGAATTCTGAAAGGAAAAGGAACCCAAGAACTTTCACACCATGTAAAATTCTGTTCTACAGGAGATCTTTGTTTCTTTGCTTGCTTGCTTGAAGAACTAAAAGGCAGGGTCTGCTCTCTTGTTCTGTGACTGTATTTTCTTTCCTGCTACTATGAGGACCTTCTTCACCAATATCTTTCTGCCCCTCCCTCCTCAGGACGTTCCCAGGCCTAACATAAAGCTGGAATTCATTGACTAGACTTTAATATAGCAGATAGTGAAAGCGGGACACCAGCTACGGCACAGACAGACATTTTAAAAAACATCGACAGAGGTGCTGTGGGAAATAACAGCCGCTGGACAATACAGGCCCCTAGACATCAGCCCTGCTAAGACACACTCATAGGAAGCAGAGTAACAGGGCAGGGACAAAAGTGAAAAGTGCCAGAAGCAAGAGGTGAGCCAGCAATACCCATTCACAAGGCTATCAGCAATACAAAGGACCACAAACAACAAAACCACCCCGTAAGCTTCTTTAGGAGAAAGTGAAACAACTCTGTCACAGAGATAAGATAAGCAAAGAATAGATCCCTCCCTGATGGTGCTTCTCTTGCACTAAGCTCAGGTTCACGTGAAATTCCAGACTTTAGATGGCCAGAGATCTTTGCAGTTTAGTCTCAGAGCATTAACTAAGGTAGGAAAATTATCTGCAGTGACAGGCTGAGCGTCTCCCAGTTCTTTCTTCCTTGGACTTCTACTGGTGCTCTTGGTAAGCAGAAAGATGCACAGGCTCAACTCCAGTCACCCTGACCAGACAGCCTCCTGTCAAAATCACAGGCCTGGAAGGCATTTGGATGAGAGCTGAAAATGCAATCTGTTTAAAAGCCATGCAACTGCAGCACTCCCACGCTCCTCCTTCTGAATCGACTGCCGATGCTGTAAAGTCAGTCCTACGCGTACTAAGCAGACAGATTTCCTTCATGTTTTAACGAGAGCCTTCCCTTTGAGATGCACTCTAAAACACCAGCTGGATTTGGATCCAAAGTCATACACTGCTCATAAACTGAACAAGAGCCCTGGAGGAATGACCAGAAGAATCCTGAGAAAGCACAGGCGCTACTGAGATGGTCTTTCCTAAACCTGATCTTTCTTCTCATCCTGAATACCAAAAGAAAACAAATGGAAAGCAAACCAAACGGAAGGCGTGTCACAGAAGCACCTGGCCCTGATCTCCTAAGAAAGCACACGAGGGAGAGGTCATCTGCTCAGGATTCCATGCGGTGCTCCTGACATCTGGTCTGGTATTCATAAAGACACCAGTTTGTGTCTGGAGCTCCCTCTCAGCGTAACAGTGCCCTGACTAGTGCAAATTGCAGGTACGAGTCATGGTGGCACAAGCATCTCTTCTGGAGAAGGTTCTTCTCACCTGAACTGGTATTTGCCGACTTGATGATTCACTCATCATAGTTCCAGATTACCTGGAAAGAGCTCAGGACATGTCCTCCCACATCAGTTAACACAATAGGAGGTTACGGTGATGTCTGCCACCTACCACATCATTTCTCAGGGTCCAACATTCTAACCCGGAGCTCCAGCTTCCAAGGACCCTAATGTTTGGGAAATTCAGCCACTGTACAAGGAGCGGAGGCATTCTGGGGACAGCAGTTATGGCAAAGCGGGGAATAAAAAAAAGCATCTTTCAGAGGATGACCCTTATCCCACCAACAGAGTGTTTGGAGCACCTGAGGAAAGAAGCCAGAAAGGGCACGCGTAGAGAGACCTGTCGCTAATCCTGCAAAGGTAAGCTGAAGGGAAAAAAAGGGATACAGGTTTTGGAGACAAATCAGCCTACTTGTTTTAGAGAAGTTCTGTACTGAAGGCTCCTGAGGAGTTACCAGACAGTCTCCTTCCTATCTTGAAAATCCAACAAACCTGTCAAAAACCCCTCTTCTGAAAGAAAGTTTTGGGCTTACAACAAGGTGAGGGCTCTTTCAATACAGGAGTTTACCTGGGCAGGCTGAAGGTAACCATGCAGCTAGCAGCACCTGAAATTGCAGGCCACTGTACATGCAGGGGATCCCTGCTGAGCAATTATGCCCCAAAGATTGGCCCTTTGAAACTAGTCCTACAGCAGCAAGCAGGCAGCATGCCCTGGCCAGCAGGCACCAAGCCCACAGACGATATTTGCGTAAAGGCTCAGCCAGTTGTGGAGAGGTCCAAAAGGTTTCTGAAATGGGGGCAGCACGTCATCATGCAGAAACACGCAGAAACCTGGGCATCTGATGCAACTCTTCCCCTCCCAAGGAACAGTGGGAGAAGAAGCTGTTCCTTTTATACCACCAGGCAACTTCCTTTGTGGACAACCCCAAGAGGAATGAGTTTGCCTCCTTTGAGAAGACTCTCTCCAAAGAGCTGGAGAGGTAAGGTGGCCAGGAAGGCAATAGTGTGGCAGGGGTTTGAATTAAATGCAGAATGGCTATCAGGATCCAGAAAATGGATGAAATGCACTGGGAGGATGGGCAACAGCCAAGAGGAGGAGAACAGGGGGGTGAGGGAAGACCCTCTTACCTAAAGGGTGTGCCTAACAGCAGCTCTGTCAGAGCAGCCTTTTAGCTTGTGGGCTACAAGAGGAAGAATCTTGCCCTCCTGACAAGCTCTCTGGAGAACAGTGGGTTTAGAAAGCAACTGCCAATCCCTCTGGGACAATCCTGTCGTAAATCTGCCTTCTGAGGACATAGCGAGAAAAAAACATGACACTGTTTCAAGAAGAGGGAGATGCCTGCAAGGCCATCTGCACAGAGAAAGGACACTGCTGAGGAGTGGCAAGTACTCGCACCGAAGCCAGTGTCAAGGTGTCAGCACCCACTGTTGGCCCTTCATGGAGTTCTGCACAAAGGAGCATGTGAGGTAAAAGAGGACTGGAGTCTCTTGAGGACAAGGCAGGGCAACCTTCAGGTTCAGCTGCGAGAGGCTAAGTTCACCCCTAGAGCTTGTAGCTTCACAGTCAGAAAAGCCTGTGTTGGTTCCCGGTAAAACTCACCCCGTGGCTAAGTTTGATGAGCAGGAATCACAAATGTCTCCATGCAGGTGATGCAGGTGAAAAGGGAAAAAAAGTTACCTGAAGGCATTTTTATGCTTGCCACTTTAAGAACCTAGGACTAAACAGATGCTGTTGTCTCTGAATATTCTGTAGCTTATCGTTTCAAATCCATGCTTTGCTTTACTCGTATGGCAAACGCGCTCGGCTCCAGTTCTGAAAATAAGTCAAACGGGTAAGAACTGAGTTTACCAAAAGTCACAAAAAGGAAGCAATCTTGTAAATGGCTGCTCAAGTATTTCATTAGAAAGCAGAGTTTTAGTACCTCCCTCTAAGCCAACAAGACAGGTACCCTTAATCTGTATTTGTACTCATGTTTCAAAGTCTCATCTAAAAAATGACAATAGGCACTCACTCCAGTATTAGGCTTTCTGCTTTTCTAGGAAGCCCAACAAGCAGTTAAAGAGAAAAACAGCGTGACGTGACAGGGAAAGGGGCATGAGCAGCAAGGTGAGAAAGCTTGCAAATCCTACAAGATTACTGACACAGGGAGAAGGGCAGGTAGCAAAGAACCATAGAAAGGTCTTACAAGACTCGGTCGTGGAGCAATAAAATGGCAGAGAGGTACAAAGTGGCGCACGTGGGGAAAAACAGTCCTGGCTTCACACACAAAGGCTCTAGAGCTTCTCAGCTGAACGCTTGAAGCAAAATTTCAAACTACCGTCAGTAAAACCAGCCTCTTTTCCCACTGAAGCACGAAATCCACGCGCGGCAGTGAAACAGGAGCGCTTTTTACAGCTCCCATTACTCGATGCTCAGCCCGTGCAAGCGCAGTAGCCCCTCGGAAGTGACCGCTTTCACGGTCAGTGAAAGAAGGCAGGAAAAGAGCAGCCCCCCCCGTCCGAATTTAGGGTCTCCTAGGAACTCACTGCTACCGGCAGGCCCCAAACCGCAGGCTGTAGCTTCAACACGCTCACCTGCCGATTTTAAGTCCGTACACACGCCTGCCTGCATGAAGAAACCTGGTTTCAGGCGACCGACAGGTACCTGCTTTCGAGGACGTCCTCCTTTCTCCCGGCCTAGGGAAGGAAGCAGGAGAGCCAACGGGACGCGACTGCTCTGGAAACGCCGCTGCCGACCTCCCTGAAGCTTGACAGGCCTCTTGCCCCGGGGGCTGCCAAGAACGCCCGGGCAGGACTGCGTCGCAGCCCGCCACCGACGCCAGGCTGTGAGGGAGGGACGGACACCCCCGCCGGCTGCGGGTCCCCGCGGGGACAGCCGGCAGAAACCCCTTTCTCTCCACAGCCGCACGTCTCCGCGGTGCCCGCCGGCCTCCGCCGGACAGCCACCAGCGGCAGGCAGTCCCCTGCTGCCCCCGCAGCCCCGGGGGCGGCAGGGAGGGGCCGGGGCTGGCCGGGCCTGCGGGGGGAAGGCCGGGTCCCGGCGCCCCGGCCTGCCGCGAGGGGAGATGCCGCCACCGCCACCGCCGCCGCCGCCTCAGCCCCGCTGCCGGCCTGCGAGGCCCCCGGGCAGCCCCGGCGCTGGCGACCGCCGGGCAGCCCACCGCTCCACGGACGGGGAGGAGCCCCCGCCACGGCCACCGGCCCCGCCGCGCCCGCCGCCCGCCCTTGCCTCAGGCGGGGCCGGGCCGGGGCTGCGGCCGGAGCGGAGCCGAGGGCAGCCGAGCCCAAACGAGATGAGCCGAACCGAGCCGAGCGGAGCCGAGGGGAGGCGAGCGCCGCCGCAACGACATGAGCCGAACCGAGCCGAGGGAAGCCGAGCCCAGCCGAGATGAGCCGAGCCCAGCCCAGCCGAAGGGAGCCGAGCCCAGCCGAGGGGAGCCGAGCCCAGCCCAGCCGAGGGGAGCCGAGCCCAGCCCAGCCGAAGGGAGCCGAGCCCAGCCGAGATGAGCCGAGCCGAGCCCAGCCGAAGGGAGCTGAGCCGAGCCCAGCCGAAGGGAGCCGAGCCCAGACCAGCCGAGATGAGCCGAGCCCAGCCCAGCCGAAGGGAGCCGAGCCCAGCCCAGCCGAGGGGAGCCGAGCCCAGCCCAGCCGAAGGGAGCCGAGCCCAGCCCAGCCGAGGGGAGCCGAGCCCAGCCCAGCCGAGCCGAGCCGAGCCCAGCCGAGGGGAGCCGAGCCGAGCCCAGCCGAAGGGAGCCGAGCCCAGCCGAAGGGAGCCGAGCCCAGCCCAGCCGAAGGGAGCCGAGCCCAGCCCAGCCGAAGGGAGCCGAGCCCAGCCCAGCCGAGGGGAGCCGAGCCCAGCCCAGCCGAGATGAGCCGAGCCCAGCCCAGCCGAAGGGAGCCGAGCCCAGCCCAGCCGAGGGGAGCCGAGCCCAGCCCAGCCGAGGGGAGCCGAGCCCAGCCCAGCCGAGGGGAGCCGAGCCCAGCCCAGCCGAAGGGAGCCGAGCCCAGCCGAGATGAGCCGAGCCCAGCCCAGCCGAAGGGAGCCGAGCCGAGCCCAGCCCAGCCGAGATGAGCCGAGCCCAGCCCAGCCGAAGGGAGCCGAGCCCAGCCCAGCCGAAGGGAGCCGAGCCCAGCCCAGCCGAGGGGAGCCGAGCCCAGCCCAGCCGAAGGGAGCCGAGCCCAGCCGAGATGAGCCGAGCCCGGCCCGGGCGCCCCCTCCCTCTGCTCCAGCTCCCCACGCTGCTCTGCACTGGCTGCTGCTGCTGCTGCTGCGCTGCAGAGGCAGCTGCATTTTGGGGCTTGGAGCGCTTTGGGTTCCCGCGTGAGCCCCAAGCATCAGAGGAGTTGGCCTGTACCTCGTGGCAGGTCTTGCAGCTGCTTTCAGGGGGGTCTGGGCTCTGCCCAGGCCTCTCGAGTCAACGTTGACTCTGGTGCCTAATGACGGTATGCTGGCAGTGGCCCTGGTAGCTCAGCCCTTTCTCTCCCCAGTTGCAATGATGTCAGCAGGTTTGCCTTTTCTTGGTCCAGGCACCCTTCACGCAAAGATTCCCAGAGATTTTTTCATCCCTCCCCTACACACACAGTGGGATTCCTGGAGGGCCACAGAAATGCAACAGCAGCAGCGTTAGGCTCTTCTGGGGTTTGGGGGAGGAAACACCCTCATAGATAGCTGTCTGGAGCCTTTCTGGCAGCCACCTTTTACCTCTCAAACAGACACAACCGAAAAGCTCCGATGGTCAGTGACCTAGCCGAGCGATGATCAAAAATGCCCCTTTTTACCCCACAAAAGCCTAACAGCGACGTTTGTAGGAAAAACTCCCGCGACACGGGAGTTCAGCCGAGACACGGGCCCGTCGGGAGGAAGAGAGACTTCCTTTGTATTGCCGGAGTCGGCCAGCCACTTCATCCACCGTTTGTCCCTCGCCTTTTTTCCAGGACATCACTGCCAATGAGTTGGCATACAACGCTGGTACGTGTTGTAGAAACTTCCGCCCCAGGGGTTGTGTGCATTGGACTTCATCTGGATCTGTGGGTGACTGCTCGTTATCCGGATCATTATAAATCACCTCCAGCACGGCTAATTCCCTCAGGTACTGGATACCTCTCTGCATGGTGGTCCACTTGCCTGGCTGACACGTAACGTCTTCCTTGAAGGGGTATTTTTCCTTCACGCCTGACGGAAGTCCCCTCCAGAGGCTGAGGGCTCGTGTCTTTTTCCCAAACGCCTTGTCAGTGGCCCCTTCCCTAGACAGGGATCTCACCTGCTTGCCTTCCCTACCCTCTAATTCCAAGCTACCGGCCCGTTACCCCAGCAGCGGAGCAGCCGGGTAAAAATGTGCTCACCCGGATGGCGGCCGAAATCCTTTCGCGTATCTTGCAGCTCACTCAGGGATAGGGATCGGGTGATTATCTCGGGTTCTGCCTCTTTCTCCTGTTCTCGTGATGGCCCTGGCTCACCTCCATCCCTCGCTAAGTTGAACCGATTTCTCCGTGTATTTCTTTTTCTGCATAGGGGCGACTGACACCGGCAGAGGTTGGTTCTCTGGTTCAGCTGCAGCGCCTGTCGCCGGGGTTGGTTGGGGTAGCTGCAGTGCTTGTCACAAGGGCTGGAATAGCTGCAGTGCCTGTCGGTCTGTTTTCCCTCCCTTCCTCCTGAGGGTGCTGCATAATATCGAGCAGTGGTTGGTAGATACTGGCCAGGGCCCAGCACAGTGCGGTAAGTTGTGCCGCTTTGGAACAGGCACCGCATTTTCCTTTCCAACGGTCTATCGCTTCACCAGGGTCCTGTAGCTGTTTGGGAGTGAAGTTCCAAACCATTGGAGGTGAGAAGTCCTCTAGATACCTGCCCGTTTTCTCCCACATGCCACGCCACCCATGACTATTCAGCCTTGGGGCAGATCTCTGCGTGGTATTCTTAAAAAACTTTTTTGGAGCCCTAAACAAGACCTGAAACACATTCGGGAGACATAGCAAGACGAGCATGCTGGCTTGAACACCCCAGGGATCTTCAAACTTCTCAAAAGCTGCTGTAATTAGCCTGAAGGAGGAAGGGGAGGTGAACGAGCGGGGAGAAAGTACCCCCCCCAACTTCCCCACAGATTGGGTGCGATTACCAACAAGTTCCGAGAGAGGGCGCCCGAGGCACGGGAGTGACGTCGACGCCGCACGCAACTACCAGCTTAACCTCAGGACCCGTGACGTAATCATTTTGCGAGTCGACGTCACCCAGGACAGCAAAATGATAGTCCTGAGCCCGCGCCCAGAGGTGATAAACAGAGTGCATGTAAGAACTTGCACAACACCGCCACGGGAACAAAGGAGCCAACACTGGGACCAGCGACTATTCAACTAATCTAAGAAATGCGTACAACAAATTCGTTTTAACACGCTCCGGCCAGATCTGTCGTTATCTCAACCCTTCGTGCCCCACGTTGGGCACCAAAAAGGACTGTTGTGGTTTCAGCCCAGCCGGCGACCAAGCACCACAAGGCTGCTCGCTCACTCCCCCGCCGCCACCATCTTTGTCCAGAAACAGGAACGAAGCCTCTCCCCGAGACTAACGTCCCGACGGTGCTCCACGAAATCTGGAGTCCCCTCGGACGCTGGCGGCAGCAAGCTAGGAAAATCCGAGTGCCAAAGCCCACGGAGTTTCTGCTCTCAGCTCCAGGAAAGATTCCTGTTCATCCGTAAGAGGGAAGCCAGCGTCACCCTTGCGCGGCGGGAAACAAGGCTTATCCGATCGACGCCGGAGCGCCGCGTGAAGCCAGAGCGCAAAGCTGGACAAAACCGGGGGGGCAGGGGGGAAAGCCCGGCCCGGCCCCTTGGGAACCCCGAGGGCCCCTGGGGAGCGCAAAGCCGGGCAGCTGCCCTTCCTCACGCTCCCGGCCAGCTCCTCCCTGGAAAAGCGGGCACCGGCCTCCTCAGCCATCCCGGGGGCCCGGCCGGGAAGACCCCCGCCAGGGACAGCCCCGGGCGGTGCTGCCCAGAGCCCACCCAGCCCCGCCGTCCTCCCCTCTGCGGCACCCACCCCTTCTCCCAAACGGAGCCCGAGGGGTCACGGCCCATGGGCCGAGACCAGCGGAGAGCCGCCAGGGAAACCGCCGCCTCCGTCCATCGCGCAGACGGGAGCCACAGCAGCCGGAGAACGCTGGTGTACTGCATGCATAATTGTATCGTGCCGCTCCCAGGGCAAGCCCAGGCACCGCTTCACGCGTGGGACGTGCCGCCCCGAGAGCGGGGCTAGCCCAGGGGCGGCGGGGACAGGCTGGCCAGCAGCGCCGAGCCCGAGGCAAAGTCTGCCGTGGGTGCAGCCGAGGGCTGGCACGGCCGGAGTCCTGGCTGGCCCTCGGCGCCTCTGCAGAGCGCCGGAGCCACGAGAACCGGCTCGGTCCCTTTGCGTCGGTGTCCATGGAACTGACTCGGTCCCTTTGCGTCGGTGTCCTTGCCACCGGCTCGGTCCCTTTGCGTCGGTGTCCATGGAACCGGCTCGGTCCCTTTGCGTCGGTGTCCTTGCCACCGGCTCGGTCCCTTCGCATCGGTGTCCTTGCCACCGGCTCGGTCCCTTTGCGTCGGTGTCCATGGAACTGACTCGGTCCCTTCACGTCGGTGTCCTTGCCACCGGCTCGGTCCCTTTGCGTCGGTGTCCATGGAACCGGCTCGGTCCCTTTGCGTCGGTGTCCTTGCCACCGGCTCGGTGCCTTCGCGTCGGTGTCCTTGCCACCGGCTCGGTCCCTTCGCATCGGTGTCCTTGCCACCGGCTCGGTCCCTTTGCGTCGGTGTCCATGGAACTGACTCGGTCCCTTTGCGTCGGTGTCCTTGCCACCGGCTCGGTCCCTTTGCGTTGGTGTCCTTGCCACCGGCTTGGTCCCTTCGCGTCGGTGTCCTTGCCACCGGGGCAATCGCTGCCTTCTTTTTTACCTTCTTTTAAATCTATTTTCACAGGTGCTGCTAATTTTGATTTACCAAGAATATTTGTTTCCCATACTGTAGGGATCACTGCAGCATCCACCTCTGGTGGAATTTCCTGCTCCTCCACCTTTTCTTGTATCATCAGGATTTCTCCCGGTTTTGACTCAGGTATTTTTTTAAAAAAGAGTTCTCCATCCTCAAAAACAATTTGTGCATTTAATTTGGATAACAAATCCCTTCCTAACAAGGGTATCGGGCATTCTGGTACATACAAGAATTCATGTGTAATTATTTTATTTCCAAATTTCAAACCCAGGGGCTGCAGGAATGGTCTGTTTTCTTCCCTCCCTGTGGCTCTTACTATGTTTGCTGGTTTTGTTCCAATTTCTCCTTTACAAGTATTTAACACCAAAAATGTTGCTCCTGTATCCACTAGAAATTTAACTTCTTTTTCTCCCAGCTTAATTACAACCAGAGGCTCAGCTGGGTTCCCCTCCAGTCCCCTTCATTCATCCAAAACCATCATTCTGGCTATCTCTTTCTGAATTACTCACCTTTCCGTGGTATCAGGACGATGGATTAGCCAGGGATGCTTTCAGGCAATTTAGAAAGCAACAGGAAGCACGTTTTTCGCCCACACGTAATTAAGTCGTGGGACATATTGCCACAGGATGTCGTGAAGGTCAGAAGGACAAATGGACTCAAAACACCATTACACAAATTCACCAGAGGTAGTTTATATGTGTCTATTAAGCGCAACACTGCGTGCAGCATTTGGCTCAGAAGTCCCTGCACTGCTCACAGATGGAAACCAGGAGCGTGTCGGGGCAAAACCGCTCTGTAGGAGATCCCTCTTTTGTACCTTTTGCCCAAATTACCTGGACTGCCAGAGTGGGTATGGGCCAGGCAGACCTCCAGTCTGATCGCTGCGGTGACCGGTCTCACATAGCAGAGCCCCAGCACGTCTGTCCTACAAGAACCGTTCACGTTTCCCCTGGCAAAAAGCCCAAGCCCTGACACTCACCGCGGCTGCCATCATCCCCGCTGTTGCCCAGTGCAGCCGGAATTTTTTCCTCTTGCTTTGCATTGTGGCTGGTTTTTCTTTTGAAGGGGGTAGGGAAGGAAGAGGAGAGGAAACAGAGGTGACTGGAGCCAAAACACAGCCCCGAGGCAATAAACTAAATGCAAGACACATGTTCTTTAATTCTAGCTCAGCAGCCTCCGACACACGGGCTTCCTAGGGACAGCACCGAGACAGGACCCGATAGATTTGTGTCACACAGTAGAAGGGAAGTAAAAATAAAGTTTCCATTGGATTCTTTTTGTTTGTTTTTTTTCGGGAAAACCCACTGCCAATGAAGTTTCCACGATGGAACTGCAGCGCCAGGTTCCCTGCCGCGCGGCGAGCAGGCTGCATATGTGGCCGTGAGAGGGAAGGGGCCGAACCGCTCCTCGTGCCGGTGCTCCAAGTGCCAGTATCGGACAGGGGCACCATTATTCTCCATCTGCTCCAAAAACACTCTCTTTGCTCCTCCCCTCCTCCCTCACTAAGGAGCCTTTGAGTCCACGTGCCGAAGGAAAATCATCTCCGGGCTTTGCCTAAGGACTGGCCCCGCTGCTCGAGAGGGTCTGCCAGGAAGGTGCCGCTTGCCCCGGGGAGAAGCTCCTGCTGGGCTGCCCAGGGCAGGACGATGAGGGGGCAGAGGCTGGGAAGCGAGGAAGGCTCGTAGGAAGCACCCCTCATCCTCGGAAAGAGCCCGAAGAGGGGAGGTCTGGGCTTCCAGGGGCTGCTCGGCGGGGGAATGCCAGAGCGTGCCTCGCGGCCGGCGGGAAGCTTTCCCTGCGGAAGTTATAAATTAGGCATCTCCAGAGACCTCATTCATTTTACCCGTAATAAAATTACCACTTTTCAAAGGGGAAAACCCCTTTGAATGGCTTCAGTCAAACTAACCCCACGGGACGGCTTAGCTCAGATGCACGTATGCTCAATCTCAGGTTTGCGGGCAAGAATTATAGAGCTGCTTTGGGGACGTGGCTGATATTACAAGCAGTGTGACCCCTTCAAAGCCCACCCCAGCTACGTTCCTGAGGTCTGATGGGGCACAAAGCACCACCACTGCATCTCGGAAAGGAAGATGCAAATACAGCTACCTTGTTTCAACCTCCCCTGTTCCTTTTCTGACCTGTACTTTTCCCCCTGCTCTTTTCCAAGCAGTCCATATCCAACTCCCCCACCTCAGCAATGCCATTCACCCTTGTCCATAATGAAAAAAACAACAAAACCAAAACCCCAAAACAAAAAAACAAAACCCAAACAAAAAACCCCCACACACCTGAAGCTATTAATGCATCAGTTCAGGCTGAGACTTTTGATTTTAAAGAAAGAAGGGTTGCCTATTTGTTACTTGCCAACACCTCCTTATTTTGGTTAATCTTACCCTACAATGTTCTATTTGCTACAGCTTAAAAAAAAAATAGGCAGCTTACAACACAAATAGGGAACAGGATGTTTTTCCATGCTGCAGAGCCAGAGGAAAGCGAGGGACACAGAGCAGACAACAGGAGCGCTCCCCACACCAGCTGCCAGCAGTTACTGCCGATTCCTGACTTCGACACACCCCTCAAAGCGAGGGAAAACACCAGCTTCGAGATGAGTTAAACTTTGTCGTGAACAATATAAAGTAACACATTCACCCCCATGCGCGCAGACTAAATAGTCCAGGGCTGCTCTAAGCTCTTGAGGAAAAAAACCCCACCACTTCCAAACTAACATGCGTTTGTTTGAATCTGATGACTATGGACTGTATCTTGGAAAGCTCTCTGGGATATGGGAATACAGCTGAGGGAGACCCATTTGCTTCCAAACCCTAAAACTGCAGCATCTGCATTCCCTTGGGATGGTGCTACCACCTCAGGACTGTCGTTCTGAATTTTGTTCTTCCTCTTCTACTTTGACATTCAGTAAGCAAGCCTCCTGGACTGCAGCCACCCTGCTCCTACATCCCACCGGGATGACAACAGCTCCATTTCACCTGTTCAGCGAGACTCCAGCATCGGGACAGGCTTCAGAGCAGAAAAAAAGTCTGTTCACAATGAGTCAGAAGAGCACTGGTGTGAGGTGGAGAAGGATAAGACAGTACCTGCACAGTACCATGCTCGTGAGGGACCAGCATCTTCCCAGGAGGGAGGGGGCTGCGGCGTTACCCACCCCGTGCAGAGCTGCACCTTCCCTGCAAGCGGCTCACCCCAGCGAAGCCCCAGCCCAGCCACTTCCACGCTTTTATTATTTTATACTCCCATGTTCTGGCCAGGTCGCAGCTAGAGAAAGCTGCAACAGTTCTCTCCTCCTCACACAACCACTGACAGTTTGTAGTTCTCCGGCCCAGCATGAATCTAGCCCCAGGGGACAAAGCTTCCCTCAGTAAAGAAAAAGCTGGGGAGACAAATTCAGAAGACATGCAAGCGAACTCCTCTGGGCACTGCACCTGCATCAGACTGACACCGGAGCGCAGGGCTCTTCATTTTCTCTTGACCTTTCATCTCCAGCCTGTCCACCACGCCAGGCACTGGCAGGAGAGAGCTACAAGGTCACACCGCCCTAAGGCTGAAACGCAAACCCTCCTCAGGAGGTTGGCTCCTGCCCAAGAGAACTGGTTTAATTGGGGGAGACCTCACCTAGCAGGGAAGGTACTCAGTAAGGCACTGTTGGAGCTGCTGAACCCAAGTTACAGAGCTGAAGGACAGACAACCTCCTTCACAGATACATGGCAGCTTTTTTCCTCCCCTCGGCCAGAAACTCTGTCCGAGGAAAGACGACTGGCAGGCAATTTGAAACAGCAAATCCAGACAGGCTGCCTGCAACCGTGGCAGAGAGCTCAGCATGCCACACACACACCCCACTCAGGTGCTCAGGCTATCAGTAACGTTAACCACCCACAGTGCAAGAAGCCAGCTACCAAATTTCTACCTGGGAGATCACGCCTGAGGGTGAAAGGCATCCCTCAGCGGATACTGGAGCCTAGCAAGGACTGAGAAACCCTGTGAAGTGAAACCTTCTTCCTGGGGTGAGAAGCAGTAAGGATGGACATTCTCGAACTGCGCTAACGTCCAGACCCACTACTCCCCCACCAAAACCCCCGATGTTTTATTCTTCACATATCACTTGCCTAAGCAGCACCAAGTTGTAGCCAGAGCATCTATGGGTTGTACGTATACTCTGCAGTGAACCCAACGGATTTGTTTTAATCCTTGAGATCTGGAAGACCAGTATGTGGAACTCTGAACAACTGTGTGCGCATGTGTACACATCTACAGACCACCAAAGCAGTACTTTTGAGTTTAACACACTTTGCTCTGTGCAGCCCAAGCATAGTCGGTCCAGCCCAGGCCTTTGCTTCTTTTCCACACAGTGGAATACATTCTACTGCAAGAGTAGACTTTCCCAGTTGCAAGGTGCTCCAACACCAGGGTGAGGACAAACTGTTCACTAGGACACCAAATTGCACTGCTTGGCTTGGACAAGAAACCGGTCAACATTTTAAAGAGGGGATTTTATAGCCCGCACAACAGACTCCCAAGTTTCACTTTTCAACACACAAGTGTGGCAAAAGGGACAACCCCAGTCTAGAGTAAATGAATTCCACAAATATATAACAGTTTCAACAGCCTTGAGTACCGGTGCTCAGACTAAGGCTTTCTAATAAGTAATTCATCATAAAAATAAACCCAGTTTTCAGCTGGAAGTAAAAGGAAACCCAGGAGATTTGAAGCTTGACCTTTCTACATCTGTTGAAAAGCCATCAGGATCTTATCGGACCTGTTTAGCCCATGGAGCTCCCTTCCCAACCCTACATCGCAAGAGGTCAGGAAATGAAGGCTCTCAGTCATCACAGTTTGATTAAGATGGCTTAAAATTCGAGCTTTAATTGAAAGGGAAAGAAACATTCCAAAAGGATATATGTTTCATAGACTCAACTGAGTTACCAAATTTAGGTTTCATTGGATGTTATTGCAAACATGAACATTAAATCATAAGCACCGAATAGTAGAGAACTCAAAAAAAAAAAGATATAACCATACCATATCAGAAGGGATCGGACCAAATGCTTTTGTAGGCAACTATCCAAATGTGATGCACCAACACATTAGCTCAAAGGATGTAAGGACATCCCTGAACCCACCAGAAAAAACTTCTGAGGACTGACTACATCAACATTTTCCTGGCAAGTATCTTCTCTGCCAGCAATAAATCCCAGCTCAATACATATCTAAAATGATATACATTAGAGGGCGTGTGTTTAAGAGTATTAAGTTGGCTTAAATTACTTGAGCAAAATTTTAAATATGTAATAGAAATCTAAAAAGGAACACAAAAAAATTGAGAACACCACTGCAATATTAATGCCAAGCTGTTACTTTTTTTTTTTTAAACAGATCTGTACAGCAACATAGCAAAGAATGCAGTGATCACAATTCAAGCCAGACAGCAATCTAAGGGAATACTAATCCTGTATACAGCAGAGCTGAAACACTCCCAACATTCAGATGCTCCAAGTATGTTGGCTACCCTAATGCACTCCAAACCAGTTCTACCTACATAGGACATTTTGGTGTGAAAAAGTTTCTGTAAAGTTCCCTTTGTTTCCAGTGTTTTTCTTGTACAAAATATTACAATGGTTTTTTATATATATGTTTACAGACTTGCACAGCTAGAAAAATATAAACTACAATTGGGCTTGGCAATCAGTTCTTTTCTTTAAATACATGACATTTCAGAGCAAAAATTGTAGTGGTAACATACCCTGCACTTCAAGCATCTGCACAGAAAAGCTTTCTTCCTTAAGCGTATCAAGCCTAAAAACCATGACTGCAGTGAGACATGTGCCACAGTAAGTGCAACGAATGCAATTCATCTACCTCCTGGCATAAGGAAGACACAAGATGAATGTTATTTGTGCAGGTTAGTGGCACAATATAGAAAAATCCGTAACTAAACATTAAATTCCTTAATAACATTCATTAATTTCATAGGCAGAGCCTGTTAAAAAAAGGACAACCGTTGTAGCTTTTAAGAAAAGCAGACGCTAAGTTCACGGGGCTTTATACATCTTGAACAAAAATGCAACCACAGTTAACATTTCGGGGCATTTGCTAGCTTCAAGCAAGCCCCCAGGTATTAAGGTTTTTTCCATTCAACTTTTAAGTAGAGGCCGGGGAGGATTTTTTGCTTTAAAGCTACAGTATCTGTCATTATGGCTTTTAACACCCCAGCTTTCACCCAGATGAGGTACATGTTTCTAGTGAAATGGTAACAGTTGAGCAGGATGAGTTTCAATGGACCACAAAAATCCACACATAGGTGTAAACAGGTTGTCTTATGAAAGGTTGCCAAACCAAATTGTAACAGCGCAAAACAAGATTTCTTCTTTTATTTTTCTCTGTAGAAAGCGTTGTCGAGGCATCTAGGACGTCGCTAGTAGTTAAGCCACTGAGCAAACCCTCTTTCCACCAGACTTCTGTTTACCGACACCACCTAAAAGGAGGTAAAAAAAAAAGTAGAAAGGTGAACAAACTACTAGCAAGAAGCATCAGCAAGTTCCTAACCAGCAATAAAAAGTCTGCATAATCATATACCTTATCAGTGTTGAAAAAATAGGCATGTTAACATACCCACCTCATCTCCCGTCAAGTTCCACAGCTGTATCAGTGGCAGACCTGTTGCGCTGTCATAATTTGTGACCTGGAAACACAGAAGAACATTAGCGTGCAGCAATTCTGGTCTGAGCCGTGCAGGGTGCAAGGCTAGCATCATTCACTGCATATCAGATCCTCAGACTCAGCGTAGGCTCGTGGAAATGTAGCTCCTGCCACCAGGCAGCTGGGACACCCTGCTGGCAAGTGCGCTCTGGTCGCTCAAATCCGTGCCCTTGCTAGAATTAGTGATGCATTTGAGCACTGCACTAAAACCCAAGGAAGCTGCGAGATTGAGCGTCACAAGCGCTATCGGCTTCCCACTCGTCCCAACTGCCTTACGTGGACAGCTACAGCCACTGTCAGAGGCACTTCGGAAGAGGCAAGTGCCTCTTCGCTGAGACCAGGCACTGCATGCAGAAGCCTTTGGGATGCCCTTACTTCTCCCTCCGGCCAGCCAGAGGCCAAGTCCTGGATGTCAGTCTTGCAAAGACTGTTGAGACTGGCAAAGCAGCGCAGACCCAGGTGAATATTTGATCCGCTGGACAACAGGCCACTTTGTGCTCTGTAAATCCATCCAGGTGCCCTTCCTCTCTGCCCGCATCAGTAACAAGAGGGAATACTCATCCCTTCCCAGCCAGGCAGTCCTGAGTGGTCCTGGTGCCACACAAGGAAGTTTTCGGCGCCCGAGATTGCTCGACGAGAATCCTGCCCAGCAGCCAGGCTTACAGGCTGTGGCTTTGTTTTCGATTTTAACACGCACGGTATGCGAGGGGGCAGAGAGGACAACAGCAGCAGTCAAATTGGCAACCAGACTTCCAGGCAGCTCTCGTGTACCTGTGCCACTAGGACTGCGCCTTTGGTCATCTCACTAACAGCGGCGTCGGCTTCAGGTGAAAAGTGATCCTCGTCTTGGGAAAGAAAAGAGCAGGAGAAAACAAATGAGATATATTCTTCACAGGCTTTAAAGGCCAGAAGGGACTATTAAGCTAATCTTGCCTGACCTCCTACATAAGTTAGGCCAGAGAATCCTCACCTACTGTTGCTGTACGCATTTGCTGAAACCAGTCTATTAAGCTGGAGATCACACAAGTATTGTGCCTGCTGTGTTGCTGAAGGGAAAGGATGAAGTGCTTTCTAAAGCCACTAGCTCAGTTAATGTGAACATAAGTGGCTGATGAATTAGGAGGCTTTAAAGACAGAAAAGTCTACTTCTGCAGTACGTTTGAGCTGCCATTAGTATTTTGATCCTTAATAAACTAAGCTCAGGGGCCTCAGGACATTACTGACCCTGCACAGAGTGCAATACTGTGAACGGGAACTCCGAAGCATTTGTATCACAGGCCGGCTGGCACCTGAACAGTGCCAAATGCACTCTTGGCAGCTCAGGTCTCTCAGCCTGCACAGCTTACGTGGGCACTGTTGCTAACTCCACACCTGTAATGCAGCAGGAAACTCTTGTGTCCCAGGCAATACAGTTACAATCTACACTGCAGACCAGACATTTCAGAAGTATTTTCATTTTGGAGGAAAGTTGCTTATTTCCTACCAAATCACTGCAAAATGAAGTTTCTCCTTTGTGCTCCCCACCCTGAGACCGCCTCCAGCAGCAAGTGAACTCCTTACAAATCCCGAAGGAGGTCGATTACCTCAGGGAACATGGAAAACACTGACTTCTGCAAGAAGCAGCTTAAACCTCGCCATCCATCTACAGTCTTGGCAGAGCCTCCTGTACCTCCTGGTTAGAGCACGCATCTCTAACACCACTAGAAAAAAGGAAAAAAAAAAAAGGGGGGGGGGGGGGCAAACCAAAGCATTTCTAGGTAGTGACTGACATTCTTCCAGTGCTTGGAGGGTAGTCTTTTGAACACAGAATTATACACATCAGTCATTTTAGTAGGAAAATGTCAGATATTCATCTAGCAGATTAAAAACTAAGTTTGCGTTTACAGCTACTCTATGACAGAAGAAGGCAGAGTAGTTACAGCTGCTTCACCTGTACCCTGCCAGTCCTGCCAACTTGCTGTTTAGGAGAGTAATTCATTCTCTCCTCCACCCAGGAAAAAGCCTGAACATTTATCATCTTTCCCCTGGAGCCTGACAGGTTATGCCATGCTAGCACATTTAGAAGAATAAAATACAATTTTTCCAATCTTGCTCTAGTCACATCAGAGGCTGCGCTTGCAATAGGAGGGAAAAGGTTTAGACAGAATCATCGCTTGTACACAGTTGGTATCCATTTAAACCTGCAGGGGGAGCACCAACGGTATGTCTTGAGAGCTCCATTACCTGGGAGTGGCACCACGTTGTCTAGTAAAACTTCTGCTCCTTGGAAAGGTAGTGATAAAAAATCAGACCTTAAAGAAAAGAGAATCAATCAGAGTAAGAACACGGCTTTAAGTTTCTCCTGTATTCTTTTAGAGCAATTGATTAATCAATGTCACCTTACAGGAATTCAGTTTGAAATTGATGACAGTAAAAAAAAAAAATCAGATTGTTCTCCCAGCAATCTAAGCAACAGCAATAAATAGTCTGATTAGCACGCCAAGTTGGATTGGGCTCCAAGCAAAAACCACCTCCATAATGGAAGCTGTACTGCTTTTCTCCCACCTCTGGGGCACAATCAAGTATTTAATGGGCTTGTCTAAGAAAACCCCCATCCAATACAGCTCTCCCAGCCAATGGGGCTGGGGCACAGAGAATCTGAATCTTCTTTCTAGCTCATCAATTAACTACAATTTAGGGCCTCCTGAAGGCATCCTTTCACTCAGCTTCCACGCTGAAGTGGCAGAAGTTGCAATTTCCTCTCCCCTCCCCTTCGAAAAAGCCTTGCAAGAGCTTGCTGTGCTCCCAAGGAATTCACAGCTGCTGCTGAGCCAAACCTTTCCACCGTTTTCCGCTTCAGCTGTGGAAAAACCTATAAGCAATTCAAACGGTATATGAAGATTCAAGCCAGATATTGCCTTAGGCCACAGAAGAGGAGCTAAAGACCTGATTTGTCTGAGTGTGTCAATCTTCACTTTGTCGTATCCTCCATAGTCCACGTATCTGAGCTCCACTTCACCGGTCTCTTCGAAGTAGCTAATAACTTGAGCCCGGAACCATGCCCCATCCAGGCCTGGAGCCGCGCAGATAATGCCAACTGCAAAACACAGGAGTACAGAGGAGAAAGGCTCAGCGTAAGTGGATTTCCAGAAATTAGCACTTCAGGCATCAGTACTTATCTACTGAGAATCAACAGCATTTCTTACGCTGCCAACATCTTCTTTCACCACCACCCACACCCCCACCAGACAAGGCCTGCAGCTGGGACGCAGGAGAAGTGGGTTTTACTCTCAAGTCTCTGTCTGCCACTTCCATGCTGTTCTACCCAGGTGTACAGTTCCCTTCCAGCCTTCGGTCACTAACAGTGAGGTCTGTCCCCAAAAAGGAAAGTTAGCGCTAGTAACCCCCTTCCATGTGATGCACCCTCCACTTTACACCACGTGCAGACTGTGACACTATGAAGATTTGGGAGTAGTTCCATACTTTGTCAGCAAAAATACACCAGATGCCAAGTTGATTAGAAATAGCCTGAGATGGACTTTATCTCATTCTGAATTTCAACATGCAACTAAGTGGCTGGGGAGGTACTCTAGGGATGAGTGGGGTAAGGAAGAGTAGAGCAGCATCTGTAGTCTGCCAGCGGCTTAAAAAAATATGAAATGACAAGTGAACTATCACATTCTCATCCACTGGGAAACTTCCCAAGCCTAACTCAGTGGCATCAGGCTTTCGTGTGACCCTAGAAGTTTCTCAGCTGAACAATTTGTGAGCAATCACATTACATGCCTTCTACTGGAGTTGGCAGGGTTGGAATTTCCAGTTGAGAATAGCAGGCGTACATCTGCTGGTCGAGGCTACGCAGACCATGGAAAGTGGGGTGCGTATGCTGCTGTAGAAACATGTGCCCTGCATCGACTTGGTTTGCCACGACGACCTCTACAGAGACTCCGTCTGGGAGGAAGAGCTGTCATGTGGAGAAAAGAAATTCTCATTAGCGTTCACTGCAACACAAGCTTCATTCACAGCAACTCCATGTTCCACCAGCAACTCCTGAGGCTTACAGCCATGGGTGGAAAAGCCCTGGCACTCCGGTATTTCACTTCCAAAAGCTACTCACTGTTACTCCCTGCTGCTCTAACAGAAATCAGACTTGAGGCGGGGCCCGCCTTGCATACAAAAAGACTATCGGCATGAAGCAGTCGGAAGACTTATTTACCCAAGGGATCCGGGGAACTACAGGCCTGTCGGTCTGACCTCGGTGCCAGGGAAGGTTACAGAGCAGATCATCTTGAGTGCCATCACACAGCAGGTACAAGACAACCAGGTGATCAGGCCCAGTCAGCGTGGGTTTATGAAACGCAGGTCTTGCTTGACTAACCTGATCTCCCTCTGTAGCAAGGTGACCCACTTAGTAGATGAGAGAAAGGCTGTGGATGTTGTCTACCTAGACTTTAGTAAAGCCTTTGACAGCATTTCCCACAGCATTCTCCTGGAGAAACTGGCTGCTCATGGCTTGCATGGGCGTACTCTTACTAGGTAAAAAACTGGCTAGATGGCCAGGCCCAAAGAGTGGTGGTGAATGGAGTTAAATCCAGTTGGCAGCCAGTCACAAGTGGTGGTCCCCAGAGCTCAGTTTTGGGGCCAGTTCTCTTTAATATCTTTATCAATGATCTGGACAAGGGGATCGAGTGCACCCTCAGTAAGTTTGTGGATGACACCAAGTTGGGCAGGAGTGTTGATCTGCTCGAGGGTAGGAAGGGTCTCCAGAGGGATCTGGACAGGCTGGATGGATGACCTGAGGCCAGTTGTATGCAATTCAACAAGGCCAAGTGCCGCGTCCTGCACCTGGGTCACAACAACCCCACGCGGCGCTACAGGCCTGGGGAAGAGTGGCTGGAAAACTGCCTGGTGGAAAAGGACCCGGGGGTGTTGGTCAACAGCCGGCTGAATATGAGCCAGCAGTGTGCCCAGGTGGCCAAGGTGGCCAACGGCATCCTGGCCTGTATCAGAAATAGTGTGGCCAGCAGGAGCAGGGCAGGGATCGCCCACCCAGGGATCAGCACTGGTGAGGCTGCACCTCGAATACTGTGTTCAGTTTTGGGCCCCTCACTAGAAGAAAGACGCTGAGGTGCTGGAGCGTGTCCAGAGAAGGGCAACGAAGCTGGTGAAGGGTCTGGAGCACAAGTCCTATGAGGAGCAGCTGAGGGAACTGGGGTTCTTCAGTCTGGAGAAAAGGAGGCTGAGGGGAGACCTTATCACTCTCTACAGCTACCTCAAAGGAGGTTGTACCGAGGTGGGTCTTGGTCTCTTTTCCCAAGTAAGAAGTGACAGGATGAGAGGAAACAGCCCCAAGTTGTGCCACGGGAGGTTTAGATTGGATATTAGGAAAAATTTCTCCACTGAAAGGGTTGTCAAGCATTGGAACAGGCTGCCCAGGAAAGTGGTTGAGTCACCATCCCTGGGGGTATTTAAAAGACGTGTAGACGTGCTGCTTAGGGACATGGTTTAGTGGTGGACTTGGCAGTGTTAGGTTAATGGTTGGACTTGATGATCTTAAAGGTCTTTTCCAACCTAAATGATTCTATGATTCTACATTTCTCAGCTCAGGCAGAATGGAAACTGCAGTGGAAGAGCAGGTAGGCAAATCTGATCTGTAACAGTTACATAAGCTGGACAGCAGAGAGCCACACAAAATCCAACTGGTTTTGAGGGCATCTGTGAACCAGCCACGTTGACGTAGCATACTATGACAGCAGCGACCAACAACAGCCTTCCACCCTGACATCAGCATAGCCAGCAAGCTGGGACTTACCCAGGCAGTCATAAGGAGGGAATGAAGCGTCAGTGGTGTTGGTGGAGGTAGAGCGTAGATGTTGGTGAGACACAGCTCTTTGAACTTCTTGCCAATCAGGCTCAGTACTTTTTCGACTTGTTGCGAAGAGCCTGGAAGACAAAAATCCCACAGAAAGTCTGTAGTACAGATATGCTGAGGACACCCCCACCCCGTGAAGTGCCTTCTGCGCTACATCAACGATTTAATTTTTAATAGATTGGCCATGTAACCTGATATCAGACCAACATGAGCAACTCAGGCCCCAGTTTCAACAGCGTTAGCCTCCAGTATGAACCCAATTCACTGGCAGATATTTTTCAGCCACAATTAATCTAACATCCTTCACAGTCAAGACCGCACTTGCTGATACACATCCCATAGCTCCTCCTTCAAGCCTGAAGGGATCCTTCAAAACGTGTTGGTTAAACTACAGCAGCCGAAGATGTTAAAATGCATTCTCACCTCTAGAATAAGAGGGTTCAAATGCCAAGGCACAGGCAACTTGGCATACACCTCTACTGTAACAGCACCGATTAGAAAAGTTTTGTAAAGCACTAGGCTCACAAAGCCACTAAATCTGTTTAAATTCCTTGCCCATCTAATTAAGGCCCCCAAGCTACATATTAGACCATGAATAAAGAGACATTCCGCTTACCTTCAATGTGACAGACTTGGGAGTCACGGAAATAAGGTAGTGTTGAGACATAAATTTTGGCACCAGACGATTGCCTCAAGAAGCTCATAAATTTTCCTTGTTTGCCGATCAAGCGGCCAACTAATTCCTTTATGAAAGTAACAAGAAAGCAACAGTCAGGAAGAGAAACATAGATCAAACAACACCGTTCTCTGTGGCTTATTTCACCCACATTCCCAGTTCCTGTAGCACAGGGCCAGGCAGAATAAGTATAAGGGAATGCTGGACCAGCGCAGAGTTCAGCAGGTCTATGACAAGTCAAGGTAGATACAGATCAGTAAGCACAGCTTGTTTTGATAGATCCGTCTTCGTATCTTGTAGAATGACACAAAGACACGATGGTTTTTACCAGGCCTGGTAAAAGCTACTGTCTTCCTACAGTCAAGTGAAGTCACGTCCTCTCCCAATCTCCTACCATTTCTTGTTTTAAAAAAGCATGCTACATGCCTTTTTCATTCAAATATGAAATACTAAGTTTTAGCAATTTTTAAACAAGCTAATTAGATTAGATAGGGAGTAGACAAATTCATGGGAGAGTAAACCAGGCTATCATGCCCATTAGACTGCAGAGTCCCAGGACAGCTGTGCGGGATGATGAAGAGATGTCTTTGCATGCCCTATTACTTCTACTCTTTCACTGGCACCTGCCACCACCTACTGTCAGAGACCAGGTACCAGAGCAGAAGTGTTGGGCCCAAGTCAGTATGGATAATCCTATACAATGTAGAGTTGGCTACTTCAAGAAAAGTGACAGCCTGTCTTCATGAAACACTGAAACATATTTTTCTGCTGTAGAACTGCTTCTTTAGCCTGTGTTTTACTGGTCCATTAAAATGCACGTTACACGTCTTCCCTGGGCTCACAGCATCCAAGCACTCGAGGCAGCATGCTTATCCTGCCGGGAGCTGCTGTCTCACATTACTGGCTGTCATTATTCGGGTCTGCTGAGCAGCAGAACTGCAAGAGCGATGCTGTGCAGGACAGCCACAGATGATTTTGCATACACAAAGCAGGGAAGAAGGTATGAACGTAGTCCTAAAAACACAGTCTCTCTCTCAACGCAAAAGAAAGCTCACTATAAAGACAGAGACACAGCAGCTCTACAGAATAGCTCATACGAGCATTCAGCTTGTGAGGAAGGGTTTGGACAGGCAGTTGAAACATAACCCTCCTACATAGCAGGGGAAAAAAAAAAAAAAAAAATCACCTGCCCTTAATAACTGTGTACCCTCAAAGCCTTCTGAATGCTTTCAGAGCATCGGACTAACAGATTGGGGTGGAAGATAATGGGGAATAATGAGTCCAGCAACCAACATTACCCTGGGCATAACCCTGACATGCCTCTTGTTTACAGGTGTGTACTGGCTCTTTGTTCCTGTTGAGTCCTAACGGGAGCTAAATGCTTAAATCCTCGTTGATTTGTTGTTGATCTCTCTGGGATGGCACTGAGCCAGTACCAGGCTGGAAGAACCAGAAGATGGCTATGTAGGGCAAGGCAGGATGCGCGAGCAGGCCAACGGCTGGTTACCTTTGGAACCTCTATCTCCCAGATAACGACGCCGGACTTGCTGGATTCTCCTCTTAGCTTAGAGTTCTGCCGACTCACTGTCTTCCTCATGGCACAGCCACTGTCCACAAAGTCCACGCTATTTACATCCAAACCTACAAGACATACAGACATGTCAGTATTCAGACAACCCACACAATCCAGCTACCAGACACAAGGCCATGAAAATATATAATTTCATAGAGAGGTGACATTGAGCTCTTCCTATGCATTCAGTTGGGATGATCCTGTATCAGGTTCTCTGGTATTTCAGAAAGGGTAAAGTCCCATCACACGCGGCCTGCTACAAGTTTCCTTTTATTGCTGGAGAAAAACCTGCACACCTCTGGGAATGCAACAGAAGGAGGCCCGAGTTCAGCAGGAGTCCTTCAAACATGGTGACACCTTATGCAGCAGCAGAGACAAGACACTTTAAGTCAAAAGTTACCAGCTGAACGAGAGCTATGCTAACACCAACACTGAGCTGCTGCTGCAGCAAGGTATTTTGCATTTTCCCCACATGGTTTAAACAGGGCTTTTCACAGGGAGTTCAGCATGCAGGGAGGGATGTGCAACCTATTCGTCTGCTCTTTGCATTGACATTACATTCCTGCCCCAACGAGGGTTGCACGGTGACCTGAGCACCAGCTGTGCCCACTACTAGCTGTGGTAGAGGATTGTCTCTTGCCCAGATTTGTCATATGCTTGAAGAAACAAGGTGCCAGAGCTGAGCTACGTTTTGTTCCCAAACCATCAGCCGATACCAGGAACATTCGTACTTGGGAAGGGGACAAACTCAAACAGCTTCCTCCTGGTCAGATCCCAGATACAGTCAGTGTAACAAGATCAAGAACAAGAACAAGGCTGATCCTTCCTCCAGATTAACAAGCAGAAACATGAAGATCCTCACTTGCTTGCAAGAATTCAGATCACCCAGTACAAGACCGAAGAGAAAAATAAGCCCAACAGCTGCCTCACATTTGCCACATCTTAATAAGTAACACAGCACAGATGCCTCGAAAGTCAAAGGCAAGCAGTGCAGCTGTTTGCAATAGACTTGCTAGACAAGGATGAGGATTTAAGTCTCACAGCCTGGGTGCGAAGGTCAGCTGTAGGACCTCTTATCCAACAGAGCCACATTATCAACTTTACCTGCTATACGCCGTCTCCCTACCTGTCTCCCTGCAGAGCTTTCAGCCCTTGTCATCACCAGGCTCCACAACACACCGTTGTACCTTCTCATCGCACCAGCATTCACAACAAGGCAAAACCATTTTCCTCCTGTGGTTACTCTCACTAGTGAAAATGTTTTGTGGGTTTAATCCTTAATTGTTGGCAAACTCACTCCCCATGTCTCACAACAAGCAGCGTTCCAACTACTTTGTAGCAATTACAAAAGACATCCTGTCATTAAGGGCTGTTGGCGCCACAGGGTCCTATAAAGGATTTTAACATCCATCCCCAAGGTCACACGGGTTAACATTTGCTCAGACAGCTTTGTATTCTGCCAGGCACACATCATCCAGGATCTAGAAGGCAAAAGCAACGCAGAGACAGATGGGGGAACTCCACGAACATTGCTCCCTGTTGGGATTTCTTGGCATGCACCTACCCTTCCAAGCAAAAAGGCTTCAGGGTAATTGGTCTGCAACCAACTGATTTTATCACAGCTCGTCAGAGCACTTCCCTGGTTCATCCAACAGCACCTCAGAAACCTGCCTTACAGCCTCCTTTCGGCAGCAGCCCACAAACACAGATAAGAACCCAGTCCTTACTAGAGGCTGCCCGAACTGAAGCAGAAACCATTTGCATTAGCAGGTCTCAAACCAGCAAGGTGTTCAACAGCCTGGCCTACATCCAGACACAGCCCATTTCACTGGGCTACTCAAGCACATGCTTCGCTTTAGACAATAAGCTTTGTGCTGAATGCAGACCAGTCTGTTCAACCTTTCGTCGTATACCCTGAAGATCACCCAGCTAACACGGGATCCTACAGGGACGGGAATTCTGAGAGCAAATGCATACCCACCTGCACACGAGGCCTAAATATTCATCTACTGGCAAAGGTAAAGATGAAGAGGACTTATCTGAACATGTTCTGAAGCAGAAGGGTTACAGCACATAAAATATTTGTTCACCACATTTTCATGGGAGCATTTTCAAATCCCTTACCTCCTGAGCGATCTCCATCCACCTCTGCTGCCCTGCGACGCTCATGATTCAAGCCTGGACCATCCTCCACGATTCCCAAAGACTCTCGTGTCAGTGTCGCTGATGCTGATGGCCACTGATCTTGGTTTGCACTAGAGCTTGAATCCTGTACAAGGCTCAGCGCAGCACTGCCGTGACACTCTGTGCTCTTTGAGATCAGAGGGAGAGAAACACAAGCAGGGACACCGCTTTCATCTTGAGATCCTGTCGTTTCTAGTTTTTCACTGTCGTCCTCAAGGGTGCTGGGCTGCGTTGTCACTACTGACAGGTCTGGAAGGTCCTGTGAGAGATCTAGCCTCTCGTGAGTTTGAGACAGAAGAGAGGGCGTCGTCGACCCTGCTGAGAGCAGGGAGGTCGAGGTTTCGTTCTCTCGGCATTCCTCTTCTGACGAGAGAGGCAGTCTTCGAGGAACACATGCTTCTGTTTTGGGTGGTGAATCATTCTCTGGCGCTTCTTCCTGCTGCTCTTCTTCAGTGGCTATTGCTTGTTTATCGTGATAGCTTGCATGCTTTTTTCTACGGGAATAGATCCACCAGCAGCCAACAAGTGCCAGCACTCCAGGTATGGCATATGGGATAATATTGCGGAAACGTGAAGCCATTTTACAGATCCTTAGCAATTATGTCTAGAAGAAGAAACAAAAGCCATGTTACAATAGTCACAGGAAAGGTAACAGCAAGGCTAAAGTTTCATAAATGCCTTGAGGTATTTCTATTAGCATGAACAGACTCGTTTTCTAGCCACTCCTTAAATTCACATCTCTGCTCCACCAACAGACCACAGAACAAGATCCTGACCTAAGACTAGGAATATCTGGACATTTCTCACCATTACGCTCACCAATTTCACCTTATCCCACCTTTACATGTAAAACAATTTCACCTTCTTTCTCCTGCCTCACCTTCGCAGGTCAGTACTACACACAAGGACAGCATCCGGCACTGCAAGTCTCTCCAGCATCAGGCTGGGTTCACAGCACAGCGGTACCACCAGCACTCCGAGACACAGACTTGACACGCTGCAGGTCTCCCCACTTCTCTGCTTGAAAGGCAGCACCACATTCCTGAGAGTTTCATAGGTTGACAACACGCACTTCTCTAAAACATAATAGCTCAGTGAAGGTGAAGTGCTTTGCAAATGTTCTCATCCACAGCAACTGCGAGAGGCTGGTGAGCGGGCACACGACAGAAGTCTGCAGTTAAGTAGACGCTAAACAGCAACACGCAGCTACTCCATTTACTTTTATACACACAGTGTAGGAATTCCTAAACAAAGAACAGCTACAGCCTGATCAAGCAAGTGCCTCCCAATAACCAGAAGTGCCTCTACAAGATTTTGCAGCAGTGAAGATGGGAAATCTGCTATAGCGCCCTTACAACCGCAGTATTTATCTAGCAAAAGCAGCCCGGATAGGGACACTACTACCTAGGAACCCAGCTCCAAAGTTTGTTCTACATTACTATGTTGACAGCTGCTGCTTCTCTGACTTTCCAGAGTCGAAAGCTGTCTCTCTGACTTAGAAAGTGTGTGCACCCTTCCCCACCTGCACACCGCCGAGACTCATGTCCCAGTCATGCTCCTCCATTTACAAGCCTCACCTGGGTTATCCGAGGCAGGGCTGACATGCCTTTCCTTTTCCTTAAGGAAAGTCTACAGCTGGAACACAAAGCTAAACAGTTACCCACATCCCCAAAACAGCCTTGCTGCAAAGCACTTACAGTTTATATTTTCACTGAGCAGGAATTAAAGCAAAACATCACATGTCTGGTGATGCTTACACATGACAGATTTTTCTCCAAACAGGCCTCAAGAGCCTGTTTTTGCCAATGAGCAACAAAAATAAAGATTGTTTTCAGGAGATAGCAAAGTCCTAGAAATGGGAACCACGCACTGGAAAAGAGCATTATCTAGCTCCTCTTTAGAAGCATAATATTTCCGAGACAAGACAAGGCAATCAAGTCATTCTGTCAACTATGCTTAGTCTGTCTCAACCGGAAAAAAACTTGTTATCAGAGCAAGCCTCCTGACCACAGCTTCCAAATACAACTCTCCTTTAGGGCCTTGATTTTCACGACAAGCTGATTACATTCTAGCCGAGGGACAAAAACATGCCTCCCTCAGGCTCAAACCGAGCATCCAAGCCTCAGAAAAATTAATATTCTCTCCAGATTTCTCACCTCCTCCAGCCACACCCTCCCATGCCACAAGAGCAAATACACAACTTTATCCAAGCTAGCTCAGACGCCAGCCTTGCTTCTGTACTGTTTACCACGGAGTCCTAACGACCGAGGCAAGTAAATACATGACTGGCAAAAACAGGGACTAGAAAATTTCTTGCTTAATCCCAAATCAAAGGTCAGCTGCAGACATGACTTAAGAAATCCAGTAATATCTCCAGTATATCACAAAAGAGGTATTTACGTTGTTCTACAAAGAAAACTTGAGTGTGTGTTAATTGGACATTCATAGCTGCTTTCTTCTAAATCCAAGTTACTTCCAGCTGGCTTTACACAGTCAGGTAGCAGGGCTCACTGCTGAGGATGAACTTTCAGTTAACGGCAACATCTGAGATTTGGAATTTAAAAAAAAAACCAAAACCAAAACCAAAACCAACAAACCTATGCAATAATTTGGATGTTTGGTTTTTGGAACTTGGTAAATGGAAAGGGTGAAGTCTGTACATTCCCAAGACAAAAGGTTCACATTTATGCTCTCCAGCACAATGGCACATTGTGAGCCACTGCGAGTGCTCGTCTGCTGTCTGCTTAAGTTGTTATAATTAATGCAGAACCACCCTACAAGCTGTCTCGCAGGCGTACCACAAACTCAAATTAAAGTAGCTCACATAAGTCCATTCCGAGCAAGCTTTCCTGATTAAACAGACAGCCCTATTATTATCCGATTCCCTATTAAGTTGCACCAACTGTACAAACAATAGTCCCACACAATTCCGCAGCGCAGGAAGGCAGTAGCAGGATGCCCCACAGAGGGCCAGGCCTATCCCAAAGCCTGGCAGACAAAACAGTTCTAAGAGTCATTTTCAACATTAATATAATTTAAGATAAAGATCTTCACTCTTCTGTGATATTTAGATCAGTGGGGACTGGTGGATTAGCTGACTGCTCCTTGTGAAGCTCATTTAATTTCATGTTTTTAATTTGACTAATTTTAGCAAGAGCTGCATTATACTATCAGTGATCGTGTTAAATGGGAATTCCACATCCTTCCATCAGCTAGAAAGGGATGAAAGGCGGTGGGTCTGTACAAGATGCCAGCAGACACCCTAAAGCACCGGGTCGGCTAGGGGACAGCTAACACCAACAAACATCTCCTAACGTAAACGTGATGGGAAGACTTCATTGGCCTGATTTCGATACGCTGGTCACAATGTCACTTTTTACGTGATGCCTAGAAGATGACTGATTTTTAACCTGCTCAACCAAACGGTTGTAAGATGCAGCACATACTTCTCTTCCATTGCCTCCACAGGAGAGCTCCTAAAGCCCACGTGCCTTTTCCAACACGTTTAAGAGCGACAAAACCCGCTCTCCGCTGCCAATTTGACAGCCAGTTCAGGACTGCAGGGGCAATAGGATCATTTAAACACATGGGGGGAAGAAAGCCTGCGATTCTCCTGCCGGCAGCAGAACAGAACGTGGCAACTTGTCAAATCACATGGCTTTAAACACTGCCAAACTGGAGGGAGCCTGGCCCGACAGTCCTCGCACTCTCCAGGCAGGAGGAGCCAGCTGGAGAAACGCAGCAGCTCTGGAGGCTTTGGACCGGAGACGATCGGCTCGTAAGAGCCAGAACCAGTGCGAAGGGCTGGATGCCCCAGTGCCGTTTCCCAACACGCAGGGCCCCATGCAGTCCCGCACCAAAAATAGCGCGGAGCTCGCACACTGTATGCGCTCACCCCGCACCGCCAGCCACTTCCACTTCTTTCTAGCATGTCAGGAATCCGGTTTAAATGTCACACCTTCTGTCAAGGCAGGGCCAGAGAGCTGCAGCTAGGACATGAGACTTTTCCAACTTGCTAAATAATCCCCACGGTAGGTCAGGATGGGATTAAGACAGCAAGGGGAGAGTAGGGGTCAGTCAGCTCTCCAAATCTCTATCCTGACTTGATTTATGGAAAGCTCCTGGTAAAGACCAGGGAGATGAGAACAAGAATGAACGCACACCCTTGCCTACCTTAAAAAAAAAAAAAAAAAGCGCCAAGGACAGTCAACTTATTCTACTTGTTCACATTAGGGTCCCAGAGCAGTTTTAAGCCACCTTGTTTCCCTAGCCAGGACAAACAACCCTTCAGTATACACATCCTTATTAGGTTAGAAATGTTTGCAGCATGAGGTTCAGAGAAAAGCCAGATAATTCACTCTCAAGGTTCGAGAGGAGACTTCAGCAAGCACTTGCTCCGGATTTTCAGGGCTTTCTACACACAAGGAGGTCTGTTCTGGGGGCAAGCTGCTTCAAGTCTCTACAAGAAGAGAGACAAGTCCCAAGCGACTGAGCCCCGGTGCTCTGCAGGGACATACCCTACACTGCTGCCAGTCCCTGCCTCCTCCGCTCCCCTTCCGCCCCAGCGCTGGAGAGGTTACACTTCCAAACCCCAAAAGCAGTGGCAATCCAGGCTGGAATTAAAGGCTGTCCTGAAGGACCACAGAGCAAACGAGCAGGCAGCTAAATTGGAAATGTAGCTTCAACAGCAAGGCCGGGATGCCTCCCTACAAACCCTATAGTTAGTGATACAGCACTCAGGAAATAAATACTATCTGGGTGAAAGAGAACTGGACAAGGTTGGCACAGTTAAAACTAAATGGGACCACGTGGGCTCTTAAAATTTTCCATGCTAAAAATAACCAGTAGCACATGCTCTGCCTTATAGGAGACATAAGGAGTTGACAAAAACCTAAAGAACTGGAGGCCCTACCGTTAAGATTAAAATAAGAGAAATTACTGCAGAGAAACAGACATAGACTTACTTGATCTACATTTGGCGTAAGGCTTTTCTTTTTCCATTGAAAGTCCAACTGGCATAGGGTACTGCAGTATCTAAACCACAGCTTCTTTGCTTTTTCGTACAAAGATAAAGGAGGCAGACAGTCAGCCACAGAGGGACCACCTGCTGCTTCCTCTCTGGAGAGAGAGCCTCTCCAGAGTGAGGTTCAAACTGGAGAGCAAAGACAACTCCTACCCACTCAGGTTTGCATCAGAGGCTGACCTCAAGGGACACATCTGTGAAGTCACAGTGGCCTGCCATGTCACGGGGCTGCAAGCCCTTGCATCACGCACTCCTGATCACCAGGGTGTCAGTCGGCCACAAGACTTTGCAGCCTTTCCCGCACTCTTTTCCCAGGCCAGCCTGGTGTACCACCATCAAAACCACCATCACGCAGAGGTGAGAGCTGGCAAAACATGACTCAGTGGCTACAAACCTCCAAAGACAGGTAGGAGCCAGGCAAGCAAGATCTCAAACCGGATGGCGCTTATTTTAAAAAGAAGTGAACAGGTAAGTTTCTCTATACTTAAGTAATTAAAGTGCTCTGCAGCAATTTCTGCTTCCAACAGCAGCCAGCAGCACTGAAAGACAACAGCAGCAAGAGATACCCCTTAAGCAATACCGCCTTTTCCCAGCCCAGTTAACATGGGCTACAGAGCTCCAGAAACAGGCTCCTCTGAATTCAGAAAACTACTAATAAAGTCTCTCCACAACCTTAAAATATTTGAGAACCAACAGTCCTATTTGCAGCCGGATTAATTACAACATCAGTAAAAGGCTGAAAAAGCTGGTTGCTGTAGAGCAAAACAAGAGCTCTGGAACAAGAAACGCCACCAACACCGGACTGTCTTTTATCTCCAAGATAAAATCTCCTTTCAGTGTAATCAGCTTCACTGGTGTTCCCACAACAGCTCAGTCCCCTCCTTTGCAGCTGAAGCTGCTACACTGATGGCCCAGGCTTTGTTCGTATTTCATTTTACAGTCACGGCCAAACAGTGGCCCAGCACAGCTCCAGCAGTACCACTTCTGGGCCAAAGCAGGACTCAAAAGAGTTTCTATTTACACTGGAAAGCATGGGTTTACAATAAAAGTATCAACCTAGCCAAACTGTAGGGGTTTTTTTTACAGGTGTTTTGGAAATCACCAAGAAGCTCATATATATACAAACACCAACCACCAGCAACCCTCAGCACCTGCACTGCCTAAAGGATTAACGCAAGGCCCTGGGCTGATCACTCCTGCTATGCCATAAGTCACAGGTTACACTTTGTAACTAACATTAACCCTATCAGATTATCAAGCTCCTTACTGTACTTTATATCTTATTACCTTCCTGCTCCCATCGTTTCATTATTTATAGTTTCCTCAACCAAGCTAGAGGATTCACAGGGAGAGACACCATTACAGAGGAAGGCAAGATCAATTCTTCGCCGCTTTGCCAGAAAGGTATTTCAGGTACAGGAGCAAATTTCAGAAACTGCTTCTGTACCACTTTACCAATACCACCTTTACCTTTCGTGGCTATTCCTCAAGATACGGTGGAGGGTTGGTTTGTTGTTTTGTTTTTTGGGGGTGGTTTTTTTTCCAGTTTTGGAGTCTGCTCCAGAAACAGAGCCAGACCAAATGTTCTGCTTCTTCGAGCAAGCCAGGAGAGTTTAGCGCATAAGCCAGAGGCCACACAACCTTTCTATTATCACCCAGCTCCAAACTGCAGAGAAAGTCCTCTGATTCAGACTAACCCACTCTGTGCACAGGTATCCCTGACTGGGGAATGAACACTGCTTTTACAGCCAAGAGGCTAAGACACCAGTTGTTGCGATTCTTTCTTTCCTCCTTGACACACTTACCAGTCCAGATTCAACTCTTTTAAAAGCATTTTTCATAGAAGACTAAAGAGAATCAGTCCTCCACAGTACAGGCAAAGCAGCTTTTATTACCTTTATAATCTACCAACACATTACAAAAGTTTTCCCCAAATCCAGATTTTATTGTCTTTCATTCTTTCTGCATTTTCACCCAGGTTGGAGAATAGAACAAGTTACTTTCCAGAATTTCAGAAAAAATACATCCAATACTTAGTATTTTGTGTTTGCTTCTACACCAATGAAGCTAATGCAGCCCTTGCTATGGGCAATGCTAACGAGTGTAGTGTCCACTACCGGTGCAGCTTAAAAATTAAAATTTAAAAGCAGCCAGCTAAGTCAAATGTCTGGCACCTACATCAATTGCCACAAAACAGGCATGTACAGCACTCAGGAGCAGAGACTAAACTAACCAAAGGCTTCCAATATACTCTGCACATTAAAACAACAACAACAACAACAACAACAAAGAAACAGACCTGAATTTTCAAGGAGACAGAACAGTGAGGTTTACATCACGACACACTGATACTGCTGCAAGAGACAGTGAGAAAAGAGGCAGCACTGAGACCAAACAGGTATCCGGAGAACAGCATCAAGAGCTGTTCACTGGGAGGTTTACTGTGCACAGCAACAAGACCTTGATAAGCAGCTTCTCAAAACAAAAGCTGGACTAGACTTAAACAGAAAAGCAAAAAGCAGTGTTGTTCAGTTGGAAGCCTTGAACCCAGGGCTTGGCTTGCTGAGAATAAGTTGCAGAAGCACACAGAGAGGAAGAATATCAAATATTTGTGAAAAAGGCACTCCACGTTCATCTGCACCAGGAAGGAACAGCAAAGATTTCACTGAGAGTCATTTAGACTGAACGAGCAGAAAGATAACTTGTATGCATTAACAAGCTTGCAACAAGAAGTCACACAACATATTTGAGACCTAATCAGAGAGAGAGACAGGCTTCGCTTTGATCTGTGTTACAGTAGCACTGGCAAGCCCTGCCCAGGTTACACTAAGGGGCTGTTCTACACAGAAAGGCTTCCCCCAAAGACTGCAGGCTGCCTCAATTTTTTAAATCCAAACTGTGGGATAAATTACTATTCTGAGAATTTATAATTTTTTTAAAAATTGCTGTTGGCTTGTCAAAAATATGTTTTTCATACAGTGAAATATTTTCATTCAGATGCACCAGCAGCATATAGTAAGAGTTAGGGCGGAGCAAGTAAGGATCTTGGTTTTTTTGTTTGTGAGACTGCATATTAGGAATCTAGAAGAAGAAAACCAACCAGCTGGATAGAGAGGATAACTGGTAACATTTGTTTGCAATAAAGTTAAGTCTAAAATCCATTGGAAAAACCCCCGCAGTGGTTTGTTTTAATCCCTTAGTAGAGAGAAAAAAATGGAAATCATGTAGAAAGGTAGGAAATCCTGCTTGAAAATTTGAAATCCAGCAGATGAATTCCTCCCCAAAGTAATAAATATGTTAAAAGTAAGTTAACTGAACAAGAAATTCTTTGAAGCTTTAAACTGAGCTTCTCCTGTCTCTCTGTTCTTCTTCAAAATTGTATTTGAAATTTTTCAGTTTACAGAGAGATTGTAATCATTGTCTCTGAAGACACAGCCTGAGGCTGGAGCTTTAGGCTAAGATTTTATTTTCTATATATTAGCATTCAGAATGTTGGGGAGAAGAAAAATACCATTTTCAAAGTGTACATTCAACGCCATGTATGCAATTCCTTTACTGTCCACTGGTTTGTATAGTGTTAATTTACTGGCAAGTGATCAATCAAAATCATAGTGCACAAAGAAGGATGGAATCTTTTTTACTCTCTTCTACCGGTGCTGGAATTAAGCACTTCAAAAACTTTGAAAACCTAGAAAAGCACTTTTACAGCTTTATTCAGTAGGGTGAACAAGTAAGTGTTACAGATATAAGCATATGTCATATCTACTGAGTAAAAACATTTTTTTTGTTTTTCCTGGTCCTGAGAGGAAAGATATTCTAAATATACTGCTCACTAGTGTTGCCTATTCCGTAAAGCTCACATACTTTGTTTTCCACTAATATTTTTAAATGACACAGAAGTTACTGCTCTTCAGTCATATCCCTGCATTCAATTACACAAGAACCTCATTCATTAGGTGGTTGAGAAAAGCTTTGTATTTTAGACTGTGAAATGATGGTAATTAAATGACAAGGATACAGGAGAAAGTTTATGTTTGTATCTCTACTCTCTACCTTCTTTGTAGAGCAAATAATTAAAAATTAGAGCCTAATTACATACAAATGAAAAAATCCGAAGCTTTCTGCACTCCAAATAGGAATGCACTGAAATATCAATAGCTCATTTTATATAGCTGAAGTATTAGCCTCTACTTATAGAGCATTAAAATAAAACACTTCAAGCAGTTTGTGCTCTATTTGGCAGTCAAAAGATAGCTTTCTACATTGTTGATTAATAGGCTGGGATTCAACTATACAACTTGAAATATATTTCATTAGCAAAATATACAATGGTTTGTCTGTAACAAGAAAAGAAAATCAACAACAAATGCTGAACGGAAAAGCAAAATAAATATATTCTCTTTAATAAGATGTGGCAGGAAGAGGTAGGTCTAACACAAGTGTATAAAGCCCAAGAAGCTGGTTCTCTGCAACTTACTTGGTTCCAGACCCCTTTGCTTGTGTACTTTTCTCCTTCTCTTATCCTGTTTTATTCGCAAATAGTACTTTTTTTCTGTGAGCACTACTCCATCTGCGTAGGGCAAGTACATTCCATTACGTTGCTATCTCTGCTGAAAGGCTTTGTTCTTTTTTTTTAATGTGTTTTGTAACATTCTGTTACCTAAATGGGCACTGACACGTTTTTGATAGTGAAGGGGACATTGCAGTGGAGTACATTTTTCATCAGATGAAGTGTAAACCAAGAAGAATGCCTTTCCAAATGAATTTTTTTACCTCATACAATTTGTAGGTTTTATGCAGAAATTGCTCTGTAAAGCTTTGTGGCCGGTGCTGGATCTGGAGCCAGACCTGAGAATCGTAATAGTCCCCACTGACTCTAAAAGCTGTGAACTTCATTTAATACAAGTCATGGACAATTTAGCACCTGGTGATATCTTTATCTTTTCTGCCCCACGTTGAATTCAAACTCATAACCTGGAAGTAAAGACCCTGTTGTCAAATGCCTGTACCCTATATTCAGTGACTCAGTGTGAAATTAGATGCTTTACTTAAATTTTTGTATGATGCATATAAAACATTTCTATGGAATGCTACATCTTCCAAATATGCCCTGAGGAGTCTAAGAATAATGAAGTATAAATTGCTTTTAGCTTGAAATACCAATAATAAGAAAAATACAGATATAATAGAGATTTTAATAGTAACTAGAAACTGTGGTGATTAAAATTGACATGACCTGAATGTCTCTATAGAAATGTATTTACATTCACAATATTTTGCACTGCTGTGCCAAGGAATTAAAAACAATCTACTAGAGAATGATCCAACTTTTGCAGCTCTTGAATACTAAGGATTATGTTTAAGAAAACTGTGGCAAATGGGATTCTGTATCAAATCTGCACCTGCACATATGCTATGGCATGATGCTTTAAAAGCTTTGGTAAAAGTACAGAAATTTGGCTTCATTCTCAATTGACACTAAGGCATGGTCATGTCTTGGAAGTGAGAAATATTTGGATGAGGTTAATAAATTCGTCCCTACTTAGAAACAGATTAAGATAAAATGGGAACATACTATAATAAGAATGGTGTTGTCACTAGCTTCATTTGATCCGAGGCAGTTAAATTACAGTGTGCCTTTCTTTATGAGGCAATTTTGCCAAGATAAATATTCTTAGTTTAGAATGAATTGTGCAGAAATTTAAATACATTGATCTTTGTTTTGAAATGAAATTACTGCTACTTCTAACAACAGAATCAAGTATCTTGTGCTTTCTTGTTAAAAACAAAGTAGAGTGTATGAGAATAATGTTAAAGCAAATTAATCGTGTCTGGTGGAGTAATTTTCCCTTTGAAGATGCTCTTTGTACACAATAGAAATGTTTCTCAAGACTGTCAGTTCTGTCAAAATTGTCAATGGAATTCGTGCAATCAGTAGTAATAGCCAAAACCCAGAAATTCCATTTTGCAAGAAATAGGGAGGTTTGGACATCTGAGTCCACTTCAGATCTGATAACATTCAAATGTTTTCATGGAAAAACAGCACAGTGTTTGAGAGACAGATTTACATCTTTGTAACATTTGATGTGGTGCCAGAATGAATCTTCCATATTTTTAATGAGTGCCCTAATAGCAACTGTTGGCTCAGTTGAAGAGAGTCAGGCTCAGTCTCTGTCCTCTTCTACGTCCTTCTAAGTTTTTGGAGGATTAAACTTCTTTTGTTTACCCAACTGTAAAAATATGGTGTATGGTTTTATGTCCTCTAATAGTGCATAAACTCAACCTCCATCATAAAAAAATCATGCAGGTTAATTGTCATGTTATGATGGTCACCAAAATTATTACTATTATTTCCCTGATCCATTGCCTTTTGGACAAACCATTGCCTAATCCAAGATTCAGCATTTTCTCTCTTCTCCTTTGTGGGCTGCAGGAATGCACTTAAACTTCAGGCTCCAGCTTCATATCACTATCCAGATCCTCATTTTTATAATTAAAAAAAAAAAAAAAGAAAAAAAGTTTTATCTCTTAGACATTTTCTAATCCAAGGCAAAAAATTACGTATTTATACCTATTTTCATAATATGATTCTGTCATAAGAAAAAATTCTTACTCAAATCTGACCCAAAGAAAAAGTTGTCATTTCCAAATAAAAGTATGCTTTTTCTTTTTTTCTCTTCCTCCTCTTTCCTGAAAATTTGGAGCCCTAAATGTGATAACCATATGAAAATTTCATAATCCAGTGGATTATGTATTTTTAATACAATTTTCTTACCAGAAGCTTTACCATTCAGTGATTATCACTTTCCATAATGTCACTTTCAGAACTGCGGCACTCTGGCTGTGTTCCAATTTATAAAATTGAAGTGGCCACAGTTCACTAGTTTTTCTATGTAGGAAAGAAAGTTGTTAGATGAAGATGTGATAAATGTTGCTAAGTAATGGATTACACTGTATAAACCAAACAATAGTTGTTTTATGGTAGTTATTAAAACGTTCTATAAGCCTGTGCCCAGAATCAAAGTTGAAATCATGAATATTTTAAATTTTGCTGTTAATTTTAAGAAATCCCTGCTTATTGCTAGAGTACGAGAAGTTTGCTGAAAATATTCTGAAAATAATAATAATATATGATAATATAAACCTACTTTAATCTTAATACCATGAAATAAATTTCTCAAATTATATCTATACTGGAAATGTGTGTTCACTGTAAATGCTACAGAAACATGTTTTTTTCTTCAGTTTTAAATTAGCATTTTCTTCTTCTAAGTAATAATTACAGGGGAGGGTTAATAGCTTTTCTTTTAAAGTATTTATATTATCCATATTTGTTGCTGTATTTCTTCCTTGCATGTTATGTTAGTTTCCCAGAAGAAATGTATTTTCTCTATTGTCCCATAATGTTTGGAGGGGTTTGGGTAATTGTCATCATCTCGTGCAGATTCCTTTAGCTGTAGCTTGAAATTATTTTAAAGTTGTTCATAGTATTTTTCGCATGTTTTATTGCACTGTAGCCTTAGTATGTGAATAATAACATGTGAGTTAAGGCAAAGGACTGATGCAGCGTAAATAGCAAACCATCCAGAACAGTCCATGAGGAGTTGATTTTGCCAACATGATGCTGCTTGTTGTTTTTATTTAAAACAAAACAAAACAACCGCAAACCCAAACAAACCCCAAAGTATTCATATGTGTTAAATTTTTTCACAGTAGCATGTTGGAGTACGTAGAATCTCTCCAAGTCAGACTTGCTTAAGGCCGTCCTCTGAATCGTAGTTTTAGCAGTATTCTGACGTGCAATACCGCACCTTCTGCTGTTTTGGGTGGTTTAATGCTGTGCAGTAGGAGATTAATTTCAGCTCTGAGGAGTGCTGAATCATAAAAAAATACAGGCGCATATGATCTTTGTCCTGGGTTCAGCTGGGATAGAGTTAATTTTCACAGGAACCTGGATGGGGCACAGCCAGGACAGCTAACCTGAACTAACCAAGGAGCTATTCCATACTATGTGATATCATGCCCAGTATACAAATGGGGAGTGGGCTGGGGTGGTGGCCCCCCCAAAATGGAACCTTGTGGGTTGAGATAAGGACAATTTACTGGGACAACACAAAAAGAAAAGTTACAACAACAACAACAGTAGTGATAAAAAAATATACAAAAGGAGTGACGCACAGTGCAACTGCTCACCACTCAGAACCCGACACTCTGCCACTTCCCCCCCGGAAAGCCCAGGGCACCCCCCCAGCGTATACCCCCCGGTGTATAGTGTTACGTTTTGGATTTAGTATGAGAATAATGTTGATAACACACTTATGTTGTTAGTTGTTGCTAAGTAGTGTTTAGACTGAGTCAAAGATTTTTCTCTTTCTCCTGGCCAGCCAGCAAGAAGGCTGGAGGGGGACAAGAAGTTGGGAGGGGACACAGCTGGGACTGCTGACCCCAACTGGCCGAGGGGGTATTCCCTACCACGTGACGTCATGCCCAGTATATAAACTGGGGGGAATTGGCTGGGGGTGGATCACAGCTCAGGAACTAACTGGGCATCAGTCAGCAAGTGGTGAGCGATGGCATTGTGCATCACTTGTTTTGTATATTCCAATCCTATTATTGTTATTATTATTACTATCATTATTAGTTTCTTCCTGTTATTTCTTTCCTGTTATTGCATTCTGTATTCTCTCTTTGATGTCTTTAGTGTGTAAAAATGATACCCTCTTGTAAATTAAGAATAGTCAAAATATGCCACTGTGTTCCCATTTGAGTCACAAGATAGATGTTTCAGTATCGTGTTTGGTTCAGGCTTACGTGATGCAGTCCTTTGTCTCCTGAGGGTGCTGAGATACAGTCAGCAGAAAAAAACCAACCCCTGTACCTTGACATGACAAAGTCCCCATCAGTGATTCTCCTATATAGCATACTGGTATGGAGTTATTTGGAAAGATGCAGGAATGTTAGTGGAGGTACCAGGGAGAAAATACATTGAATTTCTCCCTTTTCTTACTAATACAAATAAGCTTACATCCCTGGAAAATATGATGTCTTATATTTATTACCATCAAGTAGTGAAATAGTAGCATGATGCCTACCTTTCTAGACTTACATGTAATATCCTTGAGGAATTTGTAAATGCTTTGAGTAAAAAAAAATCTGAAACAGGAATATTGCCTCAGTCATGAGGGGTTTAAATTTGCAAGTTTGTTCTTAATGCAGTAAAAAGATAGACCAGAGAGAACATTTTGTACCCATTTGAGTCATCTGCTTGTCTAGCTTTTTGATTTGTTGTTGACACTCTCCTTTAGTTAGAGATAATTTCCAGGCGATTTAAAAGCCTCTTTTGAATATTCAAATATTTTGAGGATTTAAAGGGTGAAAGCCCTGGAGGGTAGAGGAGGCCGAGAAAGCTTCTTAGTATGAAAGGATCACCTCCTAAGGGCCACTGAGATGATGAAGAGACTGGAGCATCTCTCGTGTGAAGAAAGGCTGAGAGGGCTGGGACTGTTTAGCCCGGAGAAGAGAAGGCTCAGGGTGGAGCTTATCCATGTGTGTAAATACCTGAAAGGAGGGTGTAAAGAAGACAGAGCCAAACTCTTTCTGTTGGTGCCCAGTGATGGGGCAAGATGCACAAACTGAAACACAGGAGGTTCCCTCTGACCATTAGGAAACACTTTTTTTTACAGGGTGCCCAGAGAGGTTGTGGAGTCTCCCTCCCTGGAGTTATTCAGAAAACATCTGGACATGGTCCTGGGCAAGCAGCTCTAGGTGGTCCTGCTTGAGCAGGGGGTTTGGACTAGGTGAGCTCCAGAGGTGCCTTCCAACCTCAACTATTCTCTGTGATTCAGTGCTTTAGTTTTACTCATAAAGCCTCTGAACACATCCCTGATGCCTGCCAGGAAGGATTCTGGGACGATGGATGATCCCAAACTCCTCCACTAGGATTCATCACAAAACAAAATCTACCTATTCCAGAATATCATACGGCAGACACAGTCATAAGAATAAAAAATATAATTTTGTTGTGGACATCAACTGCAGGATCCCAGGAGGCCCAGTGGCTCAGCCAGGAAATCCAATCAGTAACAGAATATCAGCACCTACAATGATAGAGTCAGAAAGCACTGACAAAACCATAAAGGCAAGAATAGGCATGATTTTGCTCCCCTTTCTTCAGGAAATACAGTTGTGAAGGAATTGTTTATAGCCCAGAGGAGAGAACTAGCACTGGCATTGACTATGAGATTGCTTTGGCGCCTTACCAACGTGGGTAATAGCCTGTTTAGAGACCTGTAAGTTTACAGAGGTTTACAGAGCCCCTTTGCTACGCAACAGGGCTCGACAGGGAGCCCCTGGATAGCTACGATATAGTTATTTCCAAACTCTGCACAGCATCATCCCTCCTTGTCCCTTCCAAGCAACCCAAGTTTGCAGGCAAAACACGCTCCCTTGGGCAGAGCAACATAGCTGCCTGGTATTGTGTTGCTTCCAGGACTTCAGTCACTCTTTCTGCAAAACACCATGCTGAGCTGTCTGGTTTTACCAGTTTGCACCTAAGACATCCCAGACGGCTTTGCTATCTAGTGGGCTGTGCATGGAAAAAAATGTGAAGGCACCAGACTAGAGCCCTTCTGTATAGTGACCAGATGTATTTGTCTTCTCTTTTTTGAATTTTTTTTCCCTTCTAACTTACCTCAGGTGAAATTTGGCCTTTTAAAAAAGTGCCAATATCTTAGAGTCTAAAGTGACTTGGAACAAATCCTTGCTGTGTATTTGGGATTCAGATAATACAAGGCAGTGTGAGGATTGCCAACTGACACAGACAAAAAAGTGAGACTTCATTTGCGTCTTTATTTAGGTAGCAGGTTAAATAGCTCAGAATTGGGACTTTCATGACCTTGCCAGGGTGTGCGCTTACCCTTGAGCAAACAGAACTTCAATAAATACAAAACAAAAACTGCAAAATTGGGAACGGCATTCTCCTCCTGACATACTTTTTTTCCAGAAGGCAGGTGCATGCTTCCTTTCTGGGGCCATCTTTGTGTATCATAGAAATAGTTCATATACTTAGACCAGTCTTCAGAGTTTTGAAAGATGGACAGAAGGGTCAAACAAACACCTAGGATTCTTGACCTTCCTGGATTTTTTCAGTTGTTGATAACCAAAAGCTCTTTTTCTCTCCTCCTCCTTTTCTCTTCTGGTATGCTTTCACTCTCCTCTCCACAGGCCTGTTTTCTCTTTCTGTTTCTTCGGTTTTCATTTTCCTTGGAAGACCCTGCAAGCCTTTATATTCCACAGTGCAATTAGATAGGTAAAGCCACGATCCACTGGAGTCAGTTCTTACTTTAACCAAAGAAAGCTCATTTTACCTTTCTTCCTCTGAAACACTTTTCAGTTCTTCTGGACATACCAGGAATTCTGCTGTGCTCTCTGGGGTTATTGCAGGCAAAGGTACAGGCACCTGAACCAGAAATGTTGAACTTAACAGGTAGCAAGACGCCTGGAGTAGTAAGGTACTTTTTTCCAAATTGCTAACTTAGCTCTTAAAATAAGATCCCTTTGGTTGGTTTGCATTATCCACATGTTGCACAGTCCCCTGTCCCAAAATAGACTTCATGAAGCTCTGATGAAGTAGGATCTTAGCCAAACTCCTCTGAAGTTGACAACTACACCCATGGCTGCTCAGCTGAGCAAATTCTAACAAACAGGATTGTCTCACAAAGTGCGATGGCAAACCTGCACGGCACTTAGCCTTAATTTTCACAGAGCTGCAGACTGACGACCTTGCTGTCCCTTTCAGAGTATTTTAGACTGTAGCAAGAATGACGTCCTTTCTTCAAAGCTTGCTTTCAAACACAGTTTTCACACGGGTGTATGACACAGTTAATTTGTGAGGGCCATTCAGCTGGGAGCCTGCAATCCCGCTCGGGGCTCACAGGGGCTGCAGCAGCCACCGCACATTCGAGCCCTGGCATCCTGATGTGCAGAAGGAGCTGACGGGCTGCTCCTTGCAGGTTGGGGCACCACAGACTGAGGGGCCTCTGAGGGTAGGATAGAGCTCAGAGAAATGCTGGGAAAGGAGAGCAAGAAAAGGCTTGCCAATTTCTTTCTGCTGGGGTTTCTTCTGCCCTCCCGAGACGTAGTTCTGCTGCTATTCATTTGGCAGCAATACCAACTTCTGAGGTGGGAGCCTTTTCTTTTGAAATCTGCCTTTTTGTATTTGTCTTCTAGTAGGTATTTAGTTTGATTAAGTACATGCCTAATGCAGATTTGAAACAACCTTTCTGGTTTTTCTTATGTATCGTTCTAGAGTGAAAAAAACGCCCACCACCACCCAAGGGATCTAATGCCTGGAAGAGGCACAGCAGCTGCTTGGACCTGTCAGAAACTACTCTCATACATGAGAAACGTCACAGCGTTTGTCGACCTGACATACCTCTCCTGTTTCCGATTCCACTGCCATATCTACACCTGCTTCTTTGGGGAGGACAAGCAGAGACGGTGGTGTGTCCAGGAAGGCTTTTGACTGGTCCTCTGCGTCTGCTTCACCTGCAGGGCCACTTTGGTCTTCCAAAGGCAGCTCTGGAAAGCAAAAGCACGTGCAGCAATGTAACTTCTTGGAAGTGGACAACAGGTAAAGCAAAACCCAGCCAAAGCCTTACACCAGCTGTCTTCTTGGCCCTCTGATGCCCTGTTTTCTGTCACGTCTCCTCCATTGAATGGAAACGATTTGCAAAAGGACATCTCTGTCAGCAGGTTTCTGAACTCAGAGCTTCAGCTCATCTTGCAGAGCAAAGTGTTCCTGCCCCGATAGACAGTGTCCAAACAGAGGTGATGGGAGAAGCAGGGCTTAAAAGACAGAACTCAATGCCCAGCCCTGCTAGAAATGATGCTGAGGTAGGAGCAGCATTCGCAAAGCATCTCCCTGATGCAAGTGCACGTAGAAGGGCAGATGCTGAACGTCAGCAGTGATGTTTACTGTATGAATACCATCACTCTGGTCACGTGGGAAGCCTAACAATAGGAAAGCACTGCTGTCAAGTCTTGAGTGCTCGCAGCTCCCTCCATTTGCACAGGTGTCCACCAGGAGCACAGTATGGAACAGGAACACAAGTCCCCACCATGTGACAGCCCTCAGTTCCTCCTCATACCTGTGGCTCCGTCCGTGGGTGCTGGTGACTCCCTGGCTGACGGACAGGAGCGGCCATCCATCTCCTCCCCAAAGATGTCACTGAAGTTTTCAATCATAAATAGCAGCAGCACGTTCACCTGCACACATCAAAGCCTTGGTCTCAACCCAGGTGCCTAAAAACGTATCACACAGCCTTTCCCACTGCTGACCCTTGCCTCTGCGCAGACGGCTGTTGCTGTGGGGCTGCTCTTGCAGGCAGCCACCCCACCAGCATTTGTTGGGGAGAGGAGGAAACCAGGGACCTCTGAGCAGCCAAATTCTGATGGGCCGGCAAGGCTGCAGCCGGCTGCTCGATCCAGCGTACCTTCTCAGTCACCGCCAGCATGGCCTGGAGCGGGAGCAGGTCCTCATTAGGTGGGCTCAGGAGGTTTGGCCCAAGGCAGATGGCCAGGTTGCTGGTGGTCATTCTGCTGGTGGAGGCGTTGTGGCCGATGTGCTGGAGGAGGGCCAGCAGCTGCTTGAGGAGGAGGAGGTTGGCTCCAGGCAACTTCTCGGCCACCCTGAGGGAACAGGAACTCAACGTTAATAGAGCAGATGTTGCCCACAGCCATCCCCGAAGCTTGCCCAAGGCAGGTGGGAGCCAGTGGGTGAGTTGCACAGATTTCCAGGTGCTCTCAGCCAGCGGTCAGTGCTCTTGTGCCTCAGGAAGGAAGCACGGCGTTCCTTCCTAGATCCTGATTTCCCCCAAGCCCAGGCAAGGGAAGGCTCCCTGTCCATGCCCTTTCCCCCGAAATCTAAGCCCACCGCAGCAAAAGCAAGCTGTCAGAAGACACAGCTTTTTAAGGAGACCGTCCCTTTCCAGGCAAGTCCCAGGCCTCTACCAGTCCCTCCTCAACAGGCAGGCTGCTGCCCACACTTACGCTTTCAGCTCTTCAATCTTCTCCTCCTTGCCGCTCTTCTGCATCGCCGCCATCCAGTCCTCGTAGAGGTCTGTCACGAGGAGCTTGGCGGGGATGCTTCGGAGGAAGTCCTGCAATGCCAGGGGCTCCAGGTGAGCCTCTGAACACTCCAGGCCAGCCAGGAGCTCTTCCAGCTGCAGGTCAGAAGTGCTCACCTTCAAGATGACGGCCAGCAGCAGCGCAGGCTGGCTGCCCAGGTCGACGTCGGCGCCGTGGTCCATGGCCTCTCGCAGCTCCCGAAATTCCGTTCCGCTGGCAGCTCTTCGGAATATGCCTTCCGTCGATGGTCCTTCCCGGTGCAGGACAGCCAGCAGCTCCTGCAGGAGGGGCAGGAGGACAGTTGCTTGGCTGAGAAGCTGCCTTCCAACAGCAGTGACCAAAGCGCTGCCCCACATCCTGCTCCTTGCCCCCCAAAGCATGGTCTGGGGGTGAAGAGCCCAATCCCCCATCCCCAGAGCTCCTGGGGACAGCCACGTCCCCTCTGGAGCAGCGGGAGGGAGGGCTGGGGACCCCCTGCCCAGGCTGGCTTACCTGGATGGGCCGGGGCAGGGAGCCGTCCTCCCCGCAGAGGGCTGCCAGGGGCTGTCCAAAAAGCGCCCTGCCACAGCCGGAGCCCGCCTGCCCTGGCGCCTGGGCAGCGGCCGGGGTCCTCCGCAGAGCAAAGGGCCAGGGCAGCCCCATCCTCCTCCTGCTCCTCCTGCTGTTTCCTCCTGCTGCAAAGGAAAACAGAGCAAGATCCCGTCAATGGAGACTGCCAGGCCGCTGCTCCCGGAGCCTGCCCTGCCTGCAGCGCGGTGCTGAGCAGTGAGGACGAGCAGGGAGCCAGCAGCTGGAACCGCGGCTCCAGCTCAGCGGCTCCATCTCGCAGGCTCCTGAGAGCCGGCGTGCCACCGGGACAGCCTGTCCCAGCCCTCGCCCTGCCCTCCTCCAAGCCGTGGGCAGCAGCAGAGGCTCCGTGTCCCCGCAGAACCACGTCCAGCGGCCGCTGCCCAGCGGGTGTCTGTGCTCGTCCAGGTGATGTCCTGCCTTGGGGTGCCGCACCTGCATGGCGACACTCAAGGGACAAGTGAGCACAGCTCAACCATTTGCAGGAGGTTGCCTTCCTTTCCAAAACTCACCTGGTGAGCGGCAAAGTCCGCCTCCCTTGTTCCCATATGGGGCTGTCGGTGGCCCTTGCTTGGGATGATCCTGCAAAAATGAGATTGCGCTTAGAGAGCATCCCCGCAGCAGAAAGGGCCGCCGGCGAGCTGCCGCCCGGCACCAGCAGCCTGAGCGCAGCAGAGCTGGGACCCTGTGCCCTGTGGGGCTCTCTGCCCTGCATGGCAGGATTCCCCCCAGTGCCACCAGTGAGGATGTGCTGGCATTCCTGGTGGCTCCCCAACCCTCTCCACTCCCCGAGTGGCACCATGAGACCCTCCCCACAACCTCTCCCCACTTGCCGCACATGCCGGCACAGCCAGAGGTGGGCGAAAGGCAGCCGTTCTCACCTCTGCCTGGCCCTCGATCAGCCTCTCCAGGCTCCCGGCGCTGAATGTCCTCCACTGGGCAAGAGAGAAGGAGCGGAGGAAGGTGAGCAGCGATGCCTCTGCCGCTTGCTCGGCTGGAGGACCAGGGCTCGGGGACAGAGCCCAGATTGGGGAGACACTCACGGCGTGGCGGCGGCTCAGCTGCTTCTCCAGGGGTTTGAGGGAGGGGAGATGGGTCACCCGGGCTTGCTTTGCTCCTTCTGGTGTCCTGTGGACCGGGAAGGGACAGGGAGAGAGCTGGCTGAGCCCCGAGCTGCCCCTTCTCTCCTGTCAGGCAGCTCTCCCCGAGAGCTCCTGGCAGCTGCGAGGGCACCTCTCCCCAGCTGGGGAGCTGTGTTCTCCCATCAGGCTGCGCCTGGAGCATCCCCCTTTGGCTTACCCCAGCAGCGTGCCCACCCACAGCTCCTTCAGTGCCTGGGAGCTGCAGAAAGAGAGGAGAACCAGCGTCAGGCCCCGCTGCTTCAAAGCCCGTGGGCAGAGGCGTGTTTCTGTGTAGCCCTGCGCCGTGGGGAAGGACAGAGGGGCAGGACGAAGAAGCCCCGTGGGGCAGGACAGGGACTCTGCCCAAGCCCTGGCTCCCTGTGTCCTGCCAGAGCAGGACTTTTGCCCTTCTCTTCTGGGCACGGTTGGGAACCTCTCCCACCCAGCCACGGGATGTGGCACCACGACTCACCCAAAGGCGACAACGCATGAGCCGGTGGGCCAGACGAGGATGAGGATGTCCTCGTCGCCGCCTTCCTCCTCCTCTTTTTCCTCCCCTGCTGCCTCCTTTCTGCCGCTCAGCACCCACAGCTGGTCCAGGGCCAGGCGGAGCTGTGGGCGCAGGCTGGTGCCGCGTCTGCAGAGAGCAGAGAGGAGAGGCAGGCGGTGAGCTGGGGGTGTCCTCCTCGGGGTCCCCCCGGGCCGAGCCCTGTCCCCCACCTGCCCTTGGGACAGACATCGATGGGCGCATCCAGCACCAAGGGGCCGGGGCCTGGGGCTGGGGCCGGGGTGTCCCGGGGCTGGGGCCAGGGCCAGGGCTGGGGGAAAGGCAGCTGGGCTCTGAGGGTCTTACTGCAACTTGGCGATCACCAGTTCCTCCTGGAGGAGGAGAAGGCGTCTCTCGCTCCTCTTGCGGCCCCGGGTCAGCCGCACGTCCGCGCTCAGCACCGCCTCGGCGTCGGCGAGAGCCTCCCTGCAGAGCAGAGAGCGGCGGGCATGAGAAAGGCCGCTGCCACCGCGGGTCCCGGCCGTGCCCCCGAGGCACAGGGAGAGCCCACCTGGAGCCGCAGCAGCAGTTGGCCTGGCCCATCCTGCCCGGGAGAGGAGGACCCTCGCCGTGGACCGAGGACGCGGGCCAGTCGGCGACAGCGGGGATGGGAGGCGAGGTGCCGGTGCCGGTTCGGTGCCGCTCGGTCAGATCCTGCCTCCTCCCAGCGCTCCTGCGTGCCAGCACAGCTCCGTGCTGCTGTCTCTGGCGGCCGTGGGCTCCAACTGACCAACATTCCGAGCCCAGCGACCAACATTCTAAGCCCAACGACCAACATTCCGAGCCCAACGACCAACATTCTGAGCCCAACGGAAAGTGGGAGGGGCACTGGGGGGAGAGTTCTTTCCAATGTGGCCGTCTCTGCCTGGCACTGGGGAGCCCAGGGCTCGACAGAGCGGAGGGGAAGGGCTTGGGACTTCTGCAGTCTTTCTTGCTAGGACCTTCATGCCCCAGAACTGTGCATTTCCCTAAGCCACTGTGTCTTAGTCACAAGTGTGTGGCTATCCCTGGATTCCCCTTGCTTGTCTATGTAGCACCCTTCCCATTCCCGCCCTTCATGCACATCTCCCTGTGCCACTGCGATGAGGATTAGAATTGTGTGGGTTTTCTCTAGCCAAAGCAGTGGTCAAATTGGGGAGGCTCTCTCTTGGCATGGGACAGTGAGAAAGAAGATGACCATGCTGATAGGGTGCAGATACAGTTTCCAACTTGGTAACGGTAACTTGGTGTTTTGTGCTTTCTGCATTGCTCTGTGTGCCTCAACACTTCACACTGCAAGAGAAAGGGAATGTCATGGTCTGGACCCAGACACCAATATGGACCTCCCTCCCCACGAGAGGGAGAGTCTGTGCAGCATCACACTTTTGCTCTGCCCTCATTAAGACGAAAACCACTTTCACCCTAGATGATTCGTCCCTGAGAAAGACAGCTCTCAGACCATGCAACACTAGCTGGGACAAACATCCTCTCCTGGATAGTGGCATTAAGATAGGCTGTGTATTTTGAACCGTCTGAAGGTCATTGAAGAATGGCCTTGTGAGAAGGTAATCTTGGTGAAGCTGTCGACGGGGCTTCTACGGACATGGGCTCACACACTAACAGACATAGCCATGTGCCACTTATTCTCTTGATCAGCTAAAATATATGATCCATTCGTGAATTGATCTCTTCCTGAATAAACCTCAAACTTCTAAAACAATGACCTAACCAGCTTGAAAAGGCCCCAGGACAGAAACTGAAGCCATAGTCTTAATGGTCACTTTCCTGAAGAGAGATACTGACTTTACAACCTCACTCTGGTTATAATCACAGGATTTATCTTTGCTGCTGCTGCTGCTTTCTCCTCTGAGGCTGGGATTTTGTTAGAGCTATTTTAGACCAGGTCCATGTGATGCAATGCTGACTCTGGTCAGGACTATTCCATGCTCCTGTCTAGAGGCTGCTGCTCACTGTTTGGAGGGAGGAAGGGAGCCTAAAACTTCCTATTTTATCACAAAACTGTCTTTTTATTGGTAGCCCAAAATATTATTGTTTTATGATCTTCTCCAAATAGAAAAATCCCTTACATAAGTCATTTCACCTGCAGCTGGTACCACTTTCACAGCCCTCTCGATCCTCTTCTGTGAGTGCATTACAGGTACGAGCACGTGGCCATCCCGTGGGGTAGCATGTGAGCAGACAACAGAGGGCTGAAGTCTTTGAAGTGGTTTGTTGGCAGGCAAAACAAGCAGGAGAGGCTTTCCAAGCGCTCATGGTGCTGCAGTCAGAAAAGCGTGTCAAGAAAATGTGTGGAGATGAGCTGCACGGTGAGCGTGGGGCTGCCTGTTCCCGTCATACCCAGAAAAGTTACTGTAATTTGTGGTTCTCCTATTCTGGGCCAGTGGGATGAAGCTGGGGTATAACCTTGAGAACTTAACTGGTCGGGAACACAGAGGAAGCAGTCAAGCACAGAATCTGAGAGAAGTGTAGTCCTGAGCATGTCCTTTATCAAGGTGCCTTGAAGACATTCTCATAGTACAGCACACAAAAAAAGAATTGGGCAGCACGTGGAAGAAGACTCAGAAGAATGCCAATACTACTGCAACTTACCATAAGAAAAGTTGCAATTTCAGCATTTCTTTCTGTTCTCTGTTCATTCTAGCACTGTTCAAGACAATCTGGAATGTCCAAGAAGTGACTGTGTCTGGTCCCGCAGTTAGATGAAATCTCCCAGCTGTAAAAACAGCTGCTGCTGCCTATTTATCACACAAAAACATGATTTCTTGATGGTAAGTCTAGTTCCATGTTGCTCTTTGCCAATGTCAGCAGATGTTGATGTTAATATATACAGCATCAGGAGCAACAGAAGGAATCACTGTGGCAGCTGTATTTTTTCCTCTGCAATGAAGGGCATTCCTGCCTTTTATTTGGACTTTGTCTTCAGAAGTAGAAGCAATGCACTACAGTGTACAGGTTAACATCACTTCAGTAGGCTTTTGTGAGTAAATAACAGTCCCATAAGCTCTAACGACATGAGAAATGTGGGATGTGAACTAAATACGATAAACTACTGAGTACAGGTTTTTTTGGTAAAGTACTTACACATCCATGAAGGAAAAAAACAAAATGAAAACACCATGTTTTGGGATACAACTGACATTTTCCAGCAGGAAAAATTCACTGTGTGCAGCAGAGTTCCTGCTAGGATAGCAACAGTGCACACTGCGGTTACTCTTTGGACAGTTCATGCTAGCTCATCCTACAGAATGGCTGTCTTGCCAGGATGATTCTGACTAAGAAGTTTTACTGCCTGCATGCTCTGTTAAGTTAGCCCATATTTGGGGTTTTTTTGTTTGTTTTGGTTTTTTTTCTTGATATTTGCTTGTTGTTGTGTTGCATTACAAGTTACAGGAGCCTTACATTGAAGGGAAAGAAAAACGATGTTAATGTATGAAGCCCTTTTTGTTACTCTAGTGAGCACTTACTTATGCCACTAATCCCATGAAGTTGCTTGCATAATTATGCAGCCAAGTTAGAAGTTACCCACATGAGTCAATTTACTCATGAAGGTACATCATTGCTAAGGATGATGTTGTTGTTCCAAACAAGGCAATACATTTTGCTTTCTCTCTCAGCACCTGCTCCTCAATAAATAGAAGAGGGCTGATCTGGAGTGAGAATTGCAATACAAACACCCAACTACCTGGAGTTTTGTTCTGCAGAACTCATGTTAAAATCGGGACTCATTCTAATTGGGGTCTGTCAAACAAATAGAAAGATAAGCCTTGCTTTTGTAAGACAAACATGAAAGAGGTTGATTATCAGGCCCGATTTCCCTTAGATAGTTCACTGCATCCCAGGTTACATACATCTTTTCACTTAGAAGTCTGGAGGTGAAGTGAATGCTGCGTGTGCTTTTTTGTTTATTTATTTTTTGTTCTGTACAAAACAATCATCTCATGTGGAACCTTGCAGATGGCTTTGCAATAGATTGTAGTGGGTATATACCCCCTTACTCTAGTCTCACTTCTAGATTTCAAGCTAATTGTTCTTTTGTATTCAGAAGGAGAAAGCTTGTTCAAATACCAACTGCAATTGCCGGGAAACTGGCAGGCAGGCCTGTTGCTTTCTTTGGAGGAAAAAAAAGCAGCTAATTCTTGTATTCACAGGCAAAACATTCATAGCTTTTTAGTAGGTGATTTTTAAACTATAAAGACGTTAGAATTAGGTGAACACATCTTTGTTTTAATGTGCCTCACTCAACACTTTGTATTGTTATGTGTGAGGGATACATTTTTCATGGTCAAATTTCAGCTATGTTGCATGTAAATATAGCAGCATTTGTAAAAGCTGAGAAACACAGCATGTTCAAAGTTTCGTACAGATATGTGATGGTAACCTACCTTAATTGTCATTTTAATCAGTAAGTACATCCTCACGTATCATTCCTGAAGCAAGTGAAGTGAGGTGACAGTTAAATAACTCAGGCAATTAGACATGAAACACTGTGAAGTTTTCAGGTGGCTGCTTTTGTTTCATAAACCAAAATATCAGAAATCCATATATCCAGTCAACAAGATTTGATATAGTAGTTATTTATAGTTTATAAAGGGAAAATGGGGTTTATATGGAATATACACTTTAAGTGAATTCAAGGCACAAAAAGTTTAAAAAAAATTAGCAGAGGAGCTATAGGTATGTTACCGATGGATAATAGGTTTTTCCCCTTCATTTCTGAAGGAAGAAAACAGCTACAGTGCAAAGAAGGATGCACCGAACTAACTTACAACCAAGGGAATGTGGAATAAAGCAGCAGGAAAAAAATGGCTTTGTGAGACAGGGGTAGCAATCATCTTAAATGCCTAAGCATTTGTATGTGTTCCCTACTTTTTGTGGGTAATCGCTCATAGTGTAATAGTGTGTGTTCAAAATTCTATTCATCTTGTACTTGCATTTCACATTTTAAAAATTCATAAGCAAGAAGTTTTTTATTGTTCTCCTGCAGTAGAGGTGAAATCCAGAGGCTTACAAAAGTCAGGAATCTCAGCAGGAAAGAAGAAAAAGATCATTTGGTTGTAATCTTTAAAACTAGAGTTATTCACTAAAGCCTTTTTATAAGACAAGCATCTAGAACACTTCTGTTTCACGGGAAAATAATAAAATCGGTAGAAGAATGGAAGTCTTTCAAGAAGGAAAGAAAAAAGGTGGTGTTGATGTTACCCAGCAAAAATTGTGATTTCTATCTTGGATCTTGTGGTGTTTGGTAGGGTGTTTTAGTCCTGGTTTTTGTATTGCTCAAAGTCTGTGAAAAAGCTATCATCTTATCTTGAGATACAGGCTGAAAATATATTGGCTATTGTAAAATCTCTCTTACCTCATTACATGTGGGATTGGAGGTATGGGTCTGATTTGCATTTCATGAATGTTTGGGGTTCTTTGTGTCAGGACAATATCTCACAAGGCCTTTCATGCTGAGTGCAGAAGGGAACCTGACTCACAGGTTCCTGCCCCACGGGGCTTCATCGTCCTGCCCCTTTGTCCTTCCCCTCCTCCTTGTCCTCATCCTCGTCCTCGTCCTCGCCCTCGCCCTCGTCCTCCCCCAGGCAGGCGGCCATGAGGCCTGCGGGGGCCGGGGCCGGGCCGGGGCCGGTGTCCCTGCAGGGTCAGGCAGCAGGAAGGAGCGCCCCGGGGCATGCTGGGAGCTGTAGTCCTGGGGCACGGGGCTGCCGGGGGCCCTGGTGGTTCCCGGGGCATGCTGGGAGCTGTAGTCCTGGGGCACGGGGCTGCCGGGCGGCCATGTTGGTCTCTGCAGTCTCTGCTCCAGCTGCGGCCCGGCTGAGGTGAGGGCTGGGGCTGCCCGTGAGGCGAGCGAGGCCCTTGGGCGGGCGTGGGGGTGTGGGAGCCGGGCCCGGCTGAGGGAAGGAGAGAAGGGGCAGGGTGAGGGGGGTCGCAGTCCTGGGTTTGTGGGTTTCACACAGACTCCCTCTTCAGAAAACACAGCCTCTGTGTGGGTCAGCGGTCCCTGCAGAGCTTTAGTATTTGTAGCCGTTTTTATAAATACACAGCGGGCTCACACGGTGCTGTGCTTCTTGTAAACTGCATCGCTTTTATCCCGGCTACAGCCTGGAGGGAGCAAGTGCCAGCCGGCAGATTAAGATGGAGATGAATGCAAGCGATACACTTGCGATGGTGATCCTGCCACAAGGCACGCTGCGTCTTTGTTATAAGTTACGACGAAAATTTGTATGCCAGCCCGGGGATAAACCAATCCAGGTTTATTGTAGCAAGCAACAAGCAGGCAAAACAGCGCTGGGTGGCCGGGGAGTCTCCGCTCCACCAACGGCACACACCTGATGTGGTAACGTGTTTGACAGTTAAACAGTTAAGTGTTACATATGTATGGGAGTTGCAGGTACGCCTATACATATGCATGACCTATTCCCGCTTTGCATTAAAATTAATTCCAAGAGGTATTACAATTAGTTCCGAGAGGTATTACGATTAGTTCCAAGGGGACACTCCCTCAAGTTTATCTATCCAAGCCACGGAATCGGCCTTGGCCGGTTTCTGGGACCAGTTCCTTATTTTCTCAGAAAACTGCTCTTGAGGAGCTATATGATAAGGTAATCAAGACTGGCTCATCCTGCTTACTTAGCTCAATATCTAGTTTCTGCACTTGTTACTGTGGTTATTACAGTTAAAAGCAGCTTAGTTACTAAGTTGTAGAGATCAATATATTTTAACAATCAACAGGTTTGATGAACAAATTGGTTATGCAAAGTTTATTACAATTCCCCCTTTTTGTTTTTCTTATTTTGTTCCTCAAACTGGGCAAGAGCTTCTCGAGCTAGGGAGAGAAGGGGAGTTTCTTTAACAATTTCGTCTTCTTCTAGGTGCTTATAGTGTCTTCTTATCAACATTAGGTGTACAGCTTCTAATCGATTTTTTATCAATCCAGTAATTCTATTCAATATACAAGGTGCAAAGGTTAATATTAACATTATGAGAACTAGGACAAAACTAAAAGCCTAAGTTATGTAGACATGGGTCTCTGGGTACGAGTTGACATAACGATTGATTAAAACTTGGGGCCCCGGTAGCAATTACTTGCTGTAATATCATTTGATCCTCCCACCTATAGAGCGTCCATTTATAAGGTTGGTGGGGGTTCCCTTTACCTTGGGTTATCCCTATCAGCATTAGTAACAGTCTTATCATCCAAATGCTTAATCTTAAGTTCAAGAAAAGTGGTGTACCCTTACCCTTGCGACAGGTATTCCGAGGTTGTTGATAATCATTTTGGTTTTTGTCTTTACCCCTGGTGAGAGATGGGAGACTTCGGGGAAGCTCTGAGGACGTTTTGTTTGGGAGTAATAAGTCAAGAGGCTCCGTGAGCCTTCTCTGGAGGTGGTTCATCAACTTTAATCCGAACAGCAGTACGTCTCTGCCTTCTTCTCTGCCTACTCTGTTGCTTAGAGCAGTGAGGTGTACCATCTTCTCGGCAGCAGTCGTATTCTTCAGGGGAACCTCCTTTATATTTGATTCGCTTTGACTTATATGCGTCCCAGTTTTTATCCTTCACTTTCCAAGCTCCCCACCCCACTCTGACCACTGTTCGTCTGCAAGATATTGGCAGTATTTCAGCCTTCGTTGAACACGGCTCGTTGGCGTAAAGACAACACCTCTCAGGGTTTATGCCTTTAGCAAAAATATCCCACCACTCTTTGGAGTCCTTTGTAATTTTCCCGGTTGATACTCCCACACGTAATGCTTGCTCAGTTAATTCCCGTTTGTAATAATAACATTCGTGGCAAATACCACTAGAGGGGAATACCCATAGGAGCAATGTGTGCACCACTTTTCTCTACAGAGTTTACACCTGTAACATACAAAGGGATAACATATACAGTGAGGATCTTTACAAAAGATAGTCTCACTCATCCGCTTTTCTTCGGAACTTAATTTTCAAGCTGTCAGGGTCTCTGGTCGCCTCCCAGTGAGAATTCTGCATTGGTCTTTTGATTCTGCTTGCACGAGTCCATGCTCTTTTGGCAGTCCGGACTGCAGGATCTGTAGTAAGCAGAACAAGAAACGGTCCCTCCCAACAGGGAGTTAGAGATGATTCTTTCCAAGTTTTGATCAATACCTTATCTCCAGGCATAATTTTGTGTATTGCAATATCTAATGGTGGCCTCTGCACTATCAGTCCCTTCTTTATTAGTTCTTGCCGTCTCTTCATGAGTTTAATGATATACTCCTGTAAGAATTTTTCTTCTATCTTTGGGTGTTCAATCGGCATTTCTAGGTCATAGGGCATCCCCTATAACATTTCAAAAGGAGAGATCCCAGTGTTTGCTCTGGGTTGTGTCCTTACATTTAATAGTGCTAATGGTAAACATTTTATCCGGTTCATTTTAGTTTCAATGATTAATTTAGTCAAATGTTTCTTCTACTATAGCTTGTAGGCAAGTAGGCCATCCCCTACTAACTGGATCTAATAATTTGGAAAAATAACCTACAGGTTTCTTTCTTCCAGCCCATTCTTGGGTTAATACCCCAAAGGCTGTTCCTCCTTCTGCATTCACAAACAAATAAAACGGTCGTTTAGTATCGGGTAAACTTAATACCGGAGCATTTACAAGGTCAGCTTTGAGGCTTTCTAGACTCTGTTCATCCTTCTGAGTCCGTTTTATTAATCTTACTCCTACTAATTTCTGATACAAAAACTTCACTTTGTTGCTGTAATTTTCAATCCCTTGTCTACAGTACCCTAAAAGTCCTAACAACTGCCTTATCTGTCTCTTGCTTGTTGGTGCCTGGAGGGATAAGATACCATTCACTCGTTCAGGATCTAATTTCTTAGTTCCCTTACTCAGCCAGTGTCCTAAGTATTTTACTTCCTCTTCAGTAAAGTGTAATTTAGACTTTGAAACCTTGAACCCCTTCAGGCTTAAAAAGTTCAATAATCTAATGCTCTCATTTCTAACAGTCTCTTGATCTTCCCCAGCTAACAACAGATCATCTACATACTGCACTAAAGTTACCTCTGAGGTTGATTCAAAAGTTTCTAGTACTTGTTCCAGAGCTTGCCCAAACAAATTTGGTGATTCTGTGAATCCTTGTGGAAGTACAGTCCACCTTAATTGTTGTTTCCGGTGGGTTTCTGGATCTTCCCATTCAAAGGCAAAATAATTTCTACATTCCTCCTTCAAGGGGCAAGCCCAGAAGGCATCTTTCAAGTCTATAACACTGTACCACTTCAATTCCAGGGAGAGTTGGCTCAACAACGTATACGGATTAGCTACGACTGGAAACCTGGTAACAGTTCTTTTGTTTACTTCCCTTAAATCTTGAACTAAGCGATAGGAGCCATCTGACTTCTCTATGGGCAGAATGGGGGTATTGTGTGGTGACATGCAAGGTTCTAATAATCCCTGCTGTAACAACCTTTCGATTACAGGCTGTAATCCATGTCTACCTTCTTGTGCCATGGGATATTGTTTGACTCTAATTGGAATTTCCGTGTTCTTAATAGTGACTTCAAATGGAGCAATGTTTAATCGTCCTACTGACTCTGGAGTGTACCACACTTCGGGGTTAATTTTAGCTTCATCCTCCGTTGTCAAGACACACAATTTTACTGCTATTTCTTTGGTTTTTATTTCCAAATTAATTTCCAATTCAATCATTAAATCTCTTCCCAGTAAATTAGATTCTGCTTCAGGTACCAACAAAAAGGATCCTATTCCAAGTCGAGATGGAGCTTCTATTTTTACTCCCTTTATTAGTGGTACCTGAAACGGTTCCCTTTTTGCTCCTATTACTTGTAATTTCTCCGAGGACAGTGTGCATCTTCGGGGCACTAACTGGACACTAGATCTCTCTGCCCCAGAGTCCACAAGGAACTCTACTTCTTGATGCTGGGGACGTAATTTTAATTTTATCAAGGGCTCTGTTTTCTTAGGGGTCCCCAGCAAATAGATCCCCTGACCCCCCTAATCTTCTTTAAGCATTTAGTGGGGGTCTCATCTTTCTTCTGGTGTTCACTAAATGCTTTATTAATATTCTGTCCTCGAGGAACAGATTCCTTAATGCCTTGAACAATTATAATGCGCAGATCTGCCATATGAGTTCTATGTTCTGCATTTTGGTTATCCCAGTTTGGCCGCTGTAGTGGCCATTTAATATCTGCGCCTGGACCGTGTTGGTGCTGCTGATCCCAAACTCTCATTCCTGCTCTTCGAATCATTTCCCTTTCCTCTGTTGTGAATAGTATACTTAAAATTGCCTGTAACTCTTCCCAGGTATATATATATTAGGACCCAAAAACTGGTCCAACCTTTCGGATACTCCCAAGGGGCCTTCTAAAAGGTTCCCCATCTCCTTCTTGAATTCCCTTACATCTCCGGAATTCAAAGGTACTGACACAAATCCCATGCCAGGCTGTGGACCCCCTATAGCTATTTCTCTCAAGGGGTATAATCTTTCTTCTAACTGCTTTTCTTTCTGGTCTGACTCCTCGTTATTCCCCTGTTCTCCTCAGGGGAACTCGGAGGGTCTAAGTTTGGGGCTGGGGCTGTCGGGGAAGAGGAGGAAGGGGGGGGTTGGGTCAGGTGCGAGTGTAGGGGGAACATAACGGGGAGGAGGTGTGGGAAGTTCTTCGGGGTTTTTAGTTCTTTTTTTTTTTTTTTTTATGGTTCTTTTCACTTAGAGCAAATACATGGATTTGGGTATCTAATTTTATCCATAAATGAGCATATTCACTCTCTTCTAAACTCAAGGGTTCCTTAGAATTTACATATATGTTTAAGGCTTGACATATCCAATCGTCAAACGTCCCCAAAACAGGCCGAAATACCTGATCTCCTCTGATTTGTTTACCACCCCACCCCTGTATGCATTAATATATCATTTTCTCTCTGCTTTTGCCCTGTCTGGGCAGCCAGTCATCCCAATGGGCAATCATTACCCTAAAGGACTATCTGGCGGTATCATAGGGAGACTGACCTTAGGATTCCCTATGGAGTCATCCCTCTTCCCAGGCGACCTACACCCCGGGGAACCCACCATGGAGTCAGAAGGCTTGCTTTTCTTCTGCCCCATCTTCCGAAGTGCCTCTCTCTCACACACACACACGTGCCCCTCGTTCGTGGCTCATGCCCTCGTGGGAAATGAGAACCGCACTACAAGAGGGTCCGCACTCACTTCGCTCCTCTCGGGAGCGTCTCGTTTATGCACACTTTGGGAAACCCACCCCGACTGAACGGGAAACGCTTTCAATACTCACTTAACCTGGAGTCTTCGTCCGGATCCTCGTGACGAAAATTATGGGGTACTGCAGTGTTCTTTTGCCTGCTTGCCAAATTTAGAGTTCGGAGGTAAGGGTCTTGGAAAGGATATCGTCCACTCCGGGGCCATCCAAGGATGGTGCGCCTCCCCAGAGTTTAGATTCCAAACGAAGTTAACCTTATCCGAGTCACGGCACCAAATTGTTATAAGTTATGATGAAAATTTGTACGCCAGCCCGGGGATAATCCAATCAAGGTTTATTGTAGCAAGTAACAAGCAGGCAAAACAGCGCTGGGTGGCCGGGGAGTCTCCGCTCCACCAACGGCACACACCTGATGTGGTAACGTGTTTCACAGTTAAACGGTTAAGTGGTTTTCAGTGCCTGCTTTGGGAAAGAATATCCTCAACTAGTCTAAGGTACAGATCTATTAGAGGAAAAGGAGTATGAGGTAAGGAGCATCATGCTGCATTTATTGCTAAACGTCTGCTTTCATTTCATTCAAACTAGAAAGTAAACAAAGATTGGACCTGCCAAAGAATTTGTTTCCCAGAGTGAGCATTCAAGCACTGGGGAGCAGTTTGCAGGATCAGAACTTCAGCCTGCTCTGGGTGATAAACCCTCAGGAGAGGAAAGAGAACCCCCACTTTTTTAAATGCATCTCTACTTATCTTAATAGTTCTTCTTGTTAGATTGTGTTGGCGGTCAGACTCTAAGCACGTGACTAAACTGTCAAAAAAATCAAGATATTTAAGGATTATTTGCTGTATTAAATGCTCTTACAAGCAGTGCACTCTATTGCCCTGTGGATAGTATAACGTCATGACTGGCAATTTTCCTTTTTTAGTACAAGGACGCATGTGTGAAGGCAAATCGAGGGTACAAGTGGTGCCCCACAGCAAACCAACCTGCCAAAACCCAGGCATCCACTGTTACAAACGGGAAGAAGCTATGGGCCTTTGCTTCAGACTCTGCAAAGGCTTTACCAAGCCCGAGGAAAGTGACAAGAAGTGACGAAATGCCACAGCGTAACTTCAGGATGGCAGGTGAGATTTCCATCCATGTTCCTCACACGTAGCTGCCTTGTTTTGTTTGCGGACGCGGTGTTGGAATCGAACTGCAAGACCAGTTTCCTTTACTGCACCTGGTACTGTAGTGCAAATACCTTTCATGTCCCAAATTGAGTTGCCAAGACTCTAGTTAAACCTCTGCATAACAGCCTCAAATTTCCTAAGTGCATGATTGCTTTCGATAGTCGAGTCCAGATGTGTGACATATCATAAGCCGTACCCTGTTTGGGGTCCAGATTTGATTGATGTTTAGTTCAGGCTTATCTGCTGTTAGAGCTTTTCATAGTCATAAAGGGAAATGCTGATTGTGTGCATTCTTTTTGTCTTTCATAGAGTGTTGTACTATGTTTAGTAATTTGCTGTTGACAGAAATAATTTATGGTTGTCTATGAAGTTGGAAGTGCTAACGTTCCTGTGGATGAATGTACCAGTGGAGCTAACTTCTTGTATTTAAATCAAGAGAAGCGTAATGATAGCTTGGAGGGCTGGATTCTCACCATTTTAAACATTAAAAGGTAAAATAAAATCATATCCATCAAGAAGTGGATTGCCTGAGCTGGTGAAAGGCAGATAATCTCACACTGATATCCACAAATGGCAGAACTGTAGCAATCATGAGCCTGAAGTAGAAACATTAATGTTAAATACTGGCAGCTTAAGAGCCTAACAGTCAAGGTAGAAACTGATTTTTACCCCACCACCCTTTTTTTCCTTTTTATTTTTCTTTTCTGCAGTTTGACATTTCTAATTTTATAAATACTGATGTATTTGAAACTTTGTCATATCCTACCTAGGTTATGACAAGTGTGTGGCAGATAGGACTTTCCTGCTTAGAGAGATCGTGAGCTGGAGAGTGGGAAATGGTTTTATGGAACAAGTATAAAAGGAGAAGAAGGAATAAAAAGGCTTGTATGCCTTTTTGCCAGTTTAGTGGTTTGAAAATTCCTGTAATGAAATTTCTTCTGGCTATGAAGGAACTGTGAATTGGGATCAAAAGAAAGTGTTTCCTGCTACATCGTTCTGATATATGGGAGACCAGTTCTAAAAATCTCAGGCCCCTTCATCCCATTCTGGTTTTGCTCTCAGAGGAGTCACTTTTATGCTCCTTCAGGTTTATTGACTTAACGGAGAGAACAAGGAGTAGGTGTTGGTCTGCCTGGCTGCTGTCCCCCACTGCTCCTGCCAGGATATCCAACTGTAGAGCTTCTGAGTACAGAGAGATCTTGAATCAACACCTATCAGAGCAGAGGACAGAGAACTTAAAGAGTTCCTGAGAAACTGATCTAATCCATTGTTTTATCTATGGAGCCATTAATTTCTGAAGAAGGCCCTCTTTTGTGCTACATGTGACTTTGAAAAGATGACAGAGATCGGCAGCTTCAGCAGTTCCCTGGATAATATTCTAGCTAGGATGTTCCCTGTCAACCTCAGCTTCATCAGTTCTTGTGTCTTTACATTTATAGTTTCTTGCCAGATCTGCATAAGGCTGTATGACTTAAATCTTCATATGAAAAGTAGCACTTGTCTTGACATGTGAAAATTGGGACCCCAGCTAGTGCTTATACAAAAAGAGGTGAAATTTGTGCCAAGAAATACTTTTCTAAAGACTCCTCAGTCTGACTTCGATACTGCAACTGAGTCCTGCTGAGTCTTGTATAAGCACATGCATCATAGCAGGCATACAGAAATCATGCTGTATGTTAGAAAAGCAGTGACAGTTTTGGTACTGCTGTTTTCAGTAAGACAACTTCAGTGCATTAGTCTTGGTCACCTAGCTTGTGTATTTACAAGTGAGTGAAACAGTGAATGGCAAGGGCTCGAGCACTGCTGAGAAGTCATCCATGCGTTTTTATTGCTAGCATACTCTGGCATAGTTTTGATCTGCTCCAACCTAGTAATCTCCCAGACAGTTCTCAGGAGTGGCTTGAGTCAACAGCATATGCTAGGATCTGTTCCCAATAGGCACTTTAGATGTTACTGTACTATTTTGAGGACAAAAAAAATTCTGGCAAGTGAGTAGAAACTGCTGTGTTGCCAACCTGCGAACCAGAGATTAGTCCCTAGCCCATTTTATTTACTCTTTTCCTTCTCTAGACCAGTGTCAATCTCAAAAGCATCAGGGATTTATCTGGAAGTGATACAGTCTATCTGTGGGGCTTTTTGAGTGTGGTAGCTGTGTGATACATACAGGACATTACTCTTGTCCGTTTAGTTAGTTGAGACTATCTAGTGGCCTAGTATCTCTCACAGGTTGCTCTTTAGTCCAGATGGTGTTCTTTATCTCAACAGTACATTCACTGACTGGAGATCCTTCCCTGAGAGCATTCTCGTATTAACATTTTCATATAGTAGAAGTTGTTTTGAAATTTAGGTCCATTTAGGTCATATGGAGATCTCGAGAGTGAACATACAATGTTAGAATCCTTACTATCCTTACAGTATCCCTTTGGGTCCTATCGGAGTTCCCAAACTATTGCAGATGAACCTTCCACATCTCCTTGGAGAGTCCATCCATTCCTGCTCCCTGAGATCCGGCTCCTGTTCAAGAGCCTGAAAGATATTACAAGATCTCATGTTTTTTTAAAACTCGAGAGTCTCAAACCATGACTGCAAACAAGCTCAAGGAAATGTGAAAATACCAGGAAATTCAAACAAAAAACATAGAGATATTTAGAAGAGAGTGGAAAGATACACACAAGTATTATGATGCACTAAAAAATGTCATCATAGTAGGAAAATGTTCTCCATCTGATAAGCTGAGTATCATTAATGCTATAAAAAGAAACAATGTACATTGCATATACCAGTACGCAGATCATCAGTATATCTGCAGATACTATATGATTGTAAAGAACCTAAGGATGGACATGTGTAATTGAGGTAATGCAAGGAATAAAGTTTCTCGTCTCCTGCAATGTGTCCTCATGAAGAATGCTACTGGGACGTATAAGCGTAGTTGAACAGGGGATTTGGCAGCAAACGTAACAAATCAGGCAGCACACAAACTGTGGCAGTCAGGCAGCCTGAAATTAGTCTAAAATCTGTAAAGATGTGGAATTTTTGAGAGTTGAAAAGCAAATTTGTGTCCCTGTATGGACACAAAGCAAAAAATGTCGTCCTTACTGTGAATTTTATAAGAAATGGCTTGCTGAAGAGCTCACAAAACAATATTGCTGAAGATAGGCAGTATGAGTTTTGTTTCAAAGACTTGGTTTCAGAGCAAAAGCTGGAATGGGAACTTTTTATAATTGCCATTTCTAAATCTTGCAAGGCAAGGAAGTAGTCATTTTCCCCATTAAATTGCACATTGCTAATCAACCCCTAGGGGGAATTCAAAGTTAAAGGAAGTGGTAAACAAGACAACAAAAACCAGAAACAATAATACCAAAGCAAAATGAATAGCTAACTCTGAAGTTAAACAGAAGAAAATTAAGATTAGACAAAATGCAATGGGGTAATCCCTTCCATTAGTGTTAAAGTGTCAGACTTAATTCAGCTTCTGATATCAATGGGTAATAGAAAGTGGGAATGCAAAACCATGCACGTGCTCATAATTTAGAGAGTGTTTCTGAAGTGATGACAAGGGAAATTCACAAAAATTGTGCTTCAAGAGTTAACAGGCTGCTTGAGTTGCTTCTAATCCAAATCTTGTTCTTCTTGTAACTGTGAAGCCCTTTTCTGCTCCTGTCTTCTGCCCTCAATGTCATGCAAAAGAACTTCATCCCTAGTATTATGTTAACATACATTTATGAATTTTAAATGCACTGTGGTTGTTCAAGTGGTCAGTCATCAAGTATGGGAAAATGAAATGATAGAACAGAAACATGCAACTGCTGTAGCTGTGATGCTTCATTAAGGTTCCTGAAATAAAAACGTTCCTGAGAACTTGACTTTGAAGTCCTTATCCATAAAGCTATTTTTCAGAAGTACTACCAGAAGTACTACTAGGATGAGCTGATCAAGTCAGATGAGGTCTTTTAAGGCATAATGAACTATATAGTATCTTCCTTGCAGCTGCGTCAGCTTCCATAGGAGTTAACAGGGGGTTATTTAAACAGGATGTAGACACAGGCTGGCAGAAATTTGGATTCCTTATCAGCTCTGTCACGTGCACTACTACTTACAGTCATCAAAAAAAACAAACAACAGTTTAGTAGAAGAAAAACATAGAAGGACAATTGGTTTGATATCAGGATATTGGCTGCAAATCAAAGTAGATGTGCTTAAGTACACAAGACCACTGTAGCTAAGAGGCACTTTTATTGTAAGCATCTCTTTACAGACACACATGACTTTCTGAAAAACTCTTTTAGCTGAAGTCTATCATTTTTTTTTCAGCAAAGAGATGATTTTTATTTTTTTTTCAGATTTATGAAAACTGATTTGATACATGAGTTGTGAGCTTAAAATGAATACCTCATCAGATGAGATCTTTTTCAATTTTTTAAATCCAAACTGTGGGATAAATTACTATTCTGAGAATTTATAATTTTTTTAAAAATTGCTGTTGGCTTGTCAAAAATATGTTTTTCATACAGTGAAATATTTTCATTCAGATGCACCAGCAGCATATAGTAAGAGTTAGGGCGGAGCAAGTAAGGATCTTGGTTTTTTTGTTTGTGAGACTGCATATTAGGAATCTAGAAGAAGAAAACCAACCAGCTGGATAGAGAGGATAACTGGTAACATTTGTTTGCAATAAAGTTAAGTCTAAAATCCATTGGAAAAACCCCCGCAGTGGTTTGTTTTAATCCCTTAGTAGAGAGAAAAAAATGGAAATCATGTAGAAAGGTAGGAAATCCTGCTTGAAAATTTGAAATCCAGCAGATGAATTCCTCCCCAAAGTAATAAATATGTTAAAAGTAAGTTAACTGAACAAGAAATTCTTTGAAGCTTTAAACTGAGCTTCTCCTGTCTCTCTGTTCTTCTTCAAAATTGTATTTGAAATTTTTCAGTTTACAGAGAGATTGTAATCATTGTCTCTGAAGACACAGCCTGAGGCTGGAGCTTTAGGCTAAGATTTTATTTTCTATATATTAGCATTCAGAATGTTGGGGAGAAGAAAAATACCATTTTCAAAGTGTACATTCAACGCCATGTATGCAATTCCTTTACTGTCCACTGGTTTGTATAGTGTTAATTTACTGGCAAGTGATCAATCAAAATCATAGTGCACAAAGAAGGATGGAATCTTTTTTACTCTCTTCTACCGGTGCTGGAATTAAGCACTTCAAAAACTTTGAAAACCTAGAAAAGCACTTTTACAGCGTTATTCAGTAGGGTGAACAAGTAAGTGTTACAGATATAAGCATATGTCATATCTACTGAGTAAAAACATTTTTTTTGTTTTTCCTGGTCCTGAGAGGAAAGATATTCTAAATATACTGCTCACTAGTGTTGCCTATTCCGTAAAGCTCACATACTTTGTTTTCCACTAATATTTTTAAATGACACAGAAGTTACTGCTCTTCAGTCATATCCCTGCATTCAATTACACAAGAACCTCATTCATTAGGTGGTTGAGAAAAGCTTTGTATTTTAGACTGTGAAATGATGGTAATTAAATGACAAGGATACAGGAGAAAGTTTATGTTTGTATCTCTACTCTCTACCTTCTTTGTAGAGCAAATAATTAAAATTTAGAGCCTAATTACATACAAATGAAAAAATCCGAAGCTTTCTGCACTCCAAATAGGAATGCACTGAAATATCAATAGCTCATTTTATATAGCTGAAGTATTAGCCACTACTTATAGAGCATTAAAATAAAACACTTCGAGCAGTTTGTGCTCTATTTGGCAGTCAAAAGATAGCTTTCTACATTGTTGATTAATAGGCTGGGATTCAACTATACAACTTGAAATATATTTCATTAGCAAAATATACAATGGTTTGTCTGTAACAAGAAAAGAAAATCAACAACAAATGCTGAACGGAAAAGCAAAATAAATATATTCTCTTTAATAAGATGTGGCAGGAAGAGGTAGGTCTACCACAAGTGTATAAAGCCCAAGAAGCTGGTTCTCTGCAACTTACTTGGTTCCAGACCCCTTTGCTTGTGTACTTTTCTCCTTCTCTTATCCTGTTTTATTCGCAAATAGTACTTTTTTTCTGTGAGCACTACTCCATCTGCGTAGGGCAAGTACATTCCATTACGTTGCTATCTCTGCTGAAAGGCTTTGTTCTTTTTTTTAATGTGTTTTGTAACATTCTGTTACCTAAATGGGCACTGACACGTTTTTGATAGTGAAGGGGACATTGCAGTGGAGTACATTTTTCATCAGATGAAGTGTAAACCAAGAAGAATGCCTTTCCAAATGAATTTTTTTACCTCATACAATTTGTAGGTTTTATGCAGAAATTGCTCTGTAAAGCTTTGTGGCCGGTGCTGGATCTGGAGCCAGACCTGAGAATCGTAATAGTCCCCACTGACTCTAAAAGCTGTGAACTTCATTTAATACAAGTCATGGACAGTTTAGCACCTGGTGATATCTTTATCTTTTCTGCCCCACGTTGAATTCAAACTCGTAACCTGGAAGTAAAGACCCTGTTGTCAAATGCCTGTACCCTATATTCAGTGACTCAGTGTGAAATTAGATGCTTTACTTAAATTTTTGTATGATGCATGTAAAACATTTATATGGAATGCTACATCTTCCAAATATGCCCTGAGGAGTCTAAGAATAATGAAGTATAAATTGCTTTTAGCTTGAAATACCAATAAGAAGAAAAATACAGATATAATAGAGATTTTAATAGTAACTAGAAACTGTGGTGATTAAAATTGACATGACCTGAATGTCTCTATAGAAATGTATTTAAATTCACAATATTTTGCACTGCTGTGCCAAGGAATTAAAAACAATCTACTAGAGAATGATCCAACTTTTGCAGCTCTTGAATACTAAGGATTATGTTTAAGAAAACTGTGGCAAATGGGATTCTGTATCAAATCTGCACCTGCACATATGCTATGGCATGATGCTTTAAAAGCTTTGGTAAAAGTATGGAAATTTGGCTTCATTCTCAATTGACACTAAGGCGTGGTCATGTCTTGGAAGTGAGAAATATTTGGATGAGGTTAATAAATTCGTCCCTACTTAGAAACAGATTAAGATAAAATGGGAACATACTATAATAAGAATGGTGTTGTCACTAGCTTCATTTGATCCGAGGCAGTTAAATTACAGTGTGCCTTTCTTTATGAGGCAATTTTGCCAAGATAAATATTCTTAGTTTAGAATGAATTGTGCAGAAATTTGAATACATTGATCTTTGTTTTGAAATGAAATTACTGCTACTTCTAACAACAGAATCAAGTATCTTGTGCTTTCTTGTTAAAAACAAAGTAGAGTGTATGAGAATAATGTTAAAGCAAATTAATCGTGTCTGGTGGAGTAATTTTCCCTTTGAAGATGCTCTTTGTACACAATAGAAATGTTTCTCAAGACTGTCAGTTCTGTCAAAATTGTCAATGGAATTCGTGCAATCAGTAGTAATAGCCAAAACCCAGAAATTCCATTTTGCAAGAAATAGGGAGGTTTGGACATCTGAGTCCACTTCAGATCTGATAACATTCAAATGTTTTCATGGAAAAACAGCACAGTGTTTGAGAGACAGATTTACATCTTTGTAACATTTGATGTGGTGCCAGAATGAATCTTCCATATTTTTAATGAGTGCCCTAATAGCAACTGTTGGCTCAGTTGAAGAGAGTCAGGCTCAGTCTCTGTCCTCTTCTACGTCCTTCTAAGTTTTTGGAGGATTAAACTTCTTTTGTTTACCCAACTGTAAAAATATGGTGTATGGTTTTATGTCCTCTAATAGTGCATAAACTCAACCTCCATCATAAAAAAATCATGCAGGTTAATTGTCATGTTATGATGGTCACCAAAATTATTACTATTATTTCCCTGATCCATTGCCTTTTGGACAAACCATTGCCTAATCCAAGATTCAGCATTTTCTCTCTTCTCCTTTGTGGGCTGCAGGAATGCACTTAAACTTCAGGCTCCAGCTTCATATCACTATCCAGATCCTCATTTTTATAATTAAAAAAAAAAAAAAAGAAAAAAAGTTTTATCTCTTAGACATTTTCTAATCCAAGGCAAAAAATTACGTATTTATACCTATTTTCATAATATGATTCTGTCATAAGAAAAAATTCTTACTCAAATCTGACCCAAAGAAAAAGTTGTCATTTCCAAATAAAAGTATGCTTTTTCTTTTTTTCTCTTCCTCCTCTTTCCTGAAAATTTGGAGCCCTAAATGTGATAACCATATGAAAATTTCATAATCCAGTGGATTATGTATTTTTAATACAATTTTCTTACCAGAAGCTTTACCATTCAGTGATTATCACTTTCCATAATGTCACTTTCAGAACTGCGGCACTCTGGCTGTGTTCCAATTTATAAAATTGAAGTGGCCACAGTTCACTAGTTTTTCTATGTAGGAAAGAAAGTTGTTAGATGAAGATGTGATAAATGTTGCTAAGTAATGGATTACACTGTATAAACCAAACAATAGTTGTTTTATGGTAGTTATTAAAACGTTCTATAAGCCTGTGCCCAGAATCAAAGTTGAAATCATGAATATTTTAAATTTTGCTGTTAATTTTAAGAAATCCCTGCTTATTGCTAGAGTACGAGAAGTTTGCTGAAAATATTCTGAAAAGAATAATAATATATGATAATATAAACCTACTTTAATCTTAATACCATGAAATAAATTTCTCAAATTATATCTATACTGGAAATGTGTGTTCACTGTAAATGCTACAGAAACATGTTTTTTTCTTCAGTTTTAAATTAGCATTTTCTTCTTCTAAGTAATAATTACAGGGGAGGGTTAATAGCTTTTCTTTTAAAGTATTTATATTATCCATATTTGTTGCTGTATTTCTTCCTTGCATGTTATGTTAGTTTCCCAGAAGAAATGTATTTTCTCTATTGTCCCATAATATTTGGAGGGGTTTGGGTAATTGTCATCATCTCGTGCAGATTCCTTTAGCTGTAGCTTGAAATTATTTTAAAGTTGTTCATAGTATTTTTCGCATGTTTTATTGCACTGTAGCCTTAGTATGTGAATAATAACATGTGAGTTAAGGCAAAGGACTGATGCAGCGTAAATAGCAAACCATCCAGAACAGTCCATGAGGAGTTGATTTTGCCAACATGATGCTGCTTGTTGTTTTTATTTAAAACAAAACAAAACAACCGCAAACCCAAACAAACCCCAAAGTATTCATATGTGTTAAATTTTTTCACAGTAGCATGTTGGAGTACGTAGAATCTCTCCAAGTCAGACTTGCTTAAGGCCGTCCTCTGAATCGTAGTTTTAGCAGTATTCTGACGTGCAATACCGCACCTTCTGCTGTTTTGGGTGGTTTAATGCTGTGCAGTAGGAGATTAATTTCAGCTCTGAGGAGTGCTGAATCATAAAAAAATACAGGCGCATATGATCTTTGTCCTGGGTTCAGCTGGGATAGAGTTAATTTTCACAGGAACCTGGATGGGGCACAGCCAGGACAGCTAACCTGAACTAACCAAGGAGCTATTCCATACTATGTGATATCATGCCCAGTATACAAATGGGGAGTGGGCTGGGGTGGTGGCCCCCCCAAAATGGAACCTTGTGGGTTGAGATAAGGACAATTTACTGGGACAACACAAAAAGAAAAGTTACAACAACAACAACAGTAGTGATAAAAAAATATACAAAAGGAGTGACGCACAGTGCAACTGCTCACCACTCAGAACCCGACACTCTGCCACTTCCCCCCCGGAAAGCCCAGGGCACCCCCCCAGCGTATACCCCCCGGTGTATAGTGTTACGTTTTGGATTTAGTATGAGAATAATGTTGATAACACACTTATGTTGTTAGTTGTTGCTAAGTAGTGTTTAGACTGAGTCAAAGATTTTTCTCTTTCTCCTGGCCAGCCAGCAAGAAGGCTGGAGGGGGACAAGAAGTTGGGAGGGGACACAGCTGGGACTGCTGACCCCAACTGGCCGAGGGGGTATTCCCTACCACGTGACGTCATGCCCAGTATATAAACTGGGGGGAATTGGCTGGGGGTGGATCACAGCTCAGGAACTAACTGGGCATCAGTCAGCAAGTGGTGAGCGATGGCATTGTGCATCACTTGTTTTGTATATTCCAATCCTATTATTGTTATTATTATTACTATCATTATTAGTTTCTTCCTGTTATTTCTTTCCTGTTATTGCATTCTGTATTCTCTCTTTGATGTCTTTAGTGTGTAAAAATGATACCCTCTTGTAAATTAAGAATAGTCAAAATATGCCACTGTGTTCCCATTTGAGTCACAAGATAGATGTTTCAGTATCGTGTTTGGTTCAGGCTTACGTGATGCAGTCCTTTGTCTCCTGAGGGTGCTGAGATACAGTCAGCAGAAAAAAACCAACCCCTGTACCTTGACATGACAAAGTCCCCATCAGTGATTCTCCTATATAGCATACTGGTATGGAGTTATTTGGAAAGATGCAGGAATGTTAGTGGAGGTACCAGGGAGAAAATACATTGAATTTCTCCCTTTTCTTACTAATACAAATAAGCTTACATCCCTGGAAAATATGATGTCTTATATTTATTACCATCAAGTAGTGAAATAGTAGCATGATGCCTACCTTTCTAGACTTACATGTAATATCCTTGAGGAATTTGTAAATGCTTTGAGTAAAAAAAAATCTGAAACAGGAATATTGCCTCAGTCATGAGGGGTTTAAATTTGCAAGTTTGTTCTTAATGCAGTAAAAAGATAGACCAGAGAGAACATTTTGTACCCATTTGAGTCATCTGCTTGTCTAGCTTTTTGATTTGTTGTTGACACTCTCCTTTAGTTAGAGATAATTTCCAGGCGATTTAAAAGCCTCTTTTGAATATTCAAATATTTTGAGGATTTAAAGGGTGAAAGCCCTGGAGGGTAGAGGAGGCCGAGAAAGCTTCTTAGTATGAAAGGATCACCTCCTAAGGGCCACTGAGATGATGAAGAGACTGGAGCATCTCTCGTGTGAAGAAAGGCTGAGAGGGCTGGGACTGTTTAGCCCGGAGAAGAGAAGGCTCAGGGTGGAGCTTATCCATGTGTGTAAATACCTGAAAGGAGGGTGTAAAGAAGACAGAGCCAAACTCTTTCTGTTGGTGCCCAGTGATGGGGCAAGATGCACAAACTGAAACACAGGAGGTTCCCTCTGACCATTAGGAAACACTTTTTTTTACAGGGTGCCCAGAGAGGTTGTGGAGTCTCCCTCCCTGGAGTTATTCAGAAAACATCTGGACATGGTCCTGGGCAAGCAGCTCTAGGTGGTCCTGCTTGAGCAGGGGGTTTGGACTAGGTGAGCTCCAGAGGTGCCTTCCAACCTCAACTATTCTCTGTGATTCAGTGCTTTAGTTTTACTCATAAAGCCTCTGAACACATCCCTGATGCCTGCCAGGAGGGATTCTGGGACGATGGATGATCCCAAACTCCTCCACTAGGATTCATCACAAAACAAAATCTACCTATTCCAGAATATCATACGGCAGACACAGTCATAAGAATAAAAAATATAATTTTGTTGTGGACATCAGCTGCAGGATCCCAGGAGGCCCAGTGGCTCAGCCAGGAAATCCAATCAGTAACAGAATATCAGCACCTACAATGATAGAGTCAGAAAGCACTGACAAAACCATAAAGGCAAGAATAGGCATGATTTTGCTCCCCTTTCTTCAGGAAATACAGTTGTGAAGGAATTGTTTATAGCCCAGAGGAGAGAACTAGCACTGGCATTGACTATGAGATTGCTTTGGCGCCTTACCAACGTGGGTAATAGCCTGTTTAGAGACCTGTAAGTTTACAGAGGTTTACAGAGCCCCTTTGCTACGCAACAGGGCTCGACAGGGAGCCCCTGGATAGCTACGATATAGTTATTTCCAAACTCTGCACAGCATCATCCCTCCTTGTCCCTTCCAAGCAACCCAAGTTTGCAGGCAAAACACGCTCCCTTGGGCAGAGCAACATAGCTGCCTGGTATTGTGTTGCTTCCAGGACTTCAGTCACTCTTTCTGCAAAACACCATGCTGAGCTGTCTGGTTTTACCAGTTTGCACCTAAGACATCCCAGACGGCTTTGCTATCTAGTGGGCTGTGCATGGAAAAAAATGTGAAGGCACCAGACTAGAGCCCTTCTGTATAGTGACCAGATGTATTTGTCTTCTCTTTTTTGAATTTTTTTTCCCTTCTAACTTACCTCAGGTGAAATTTGGCCTTTTAAAAAAGTGCCAATATCTTAGAGTCTAAAGTGACTTGGAACAAATCCTTGCTGTGTATTTGGGATTCAGATAATACAAGGCAGTGTGAGGATTGCCAACTGACACAGACAAAAAAGTGAGACTTCATTTGCGTCTTTATTTAGGTAGCAGGTTAAATAGCTCAGAATTGGGACTTTCATGACCTTGCCAGGGTGTGCGCTTACCCTTGAGCAAACAGAACTTCAATAAATACAAAACAAAAACTGCAAAATTGGGAACGGCATTCTCCTCCTGACATACTTTTTTTCCAGAAGGCAGGTGCATGCTTCCTTTCTGGGGCCATCTTTGTGTATCATAGAAATAGTTCATATACTTAGACCAGTCTTCAGAGTTTTGAAAGATGGACAGAAGGGTCAAACAAACACCTAGGATTCTTGACCTTCCTGGATTTTTTCAGTTGTTGATAACCAAAAGCTCTTTTTCTCTCCTCCTCCTTTTCTCTTCTGGTATGCTTTCACTCTCCTCTCCACAGGCCTGTTTTCTCTTTCTGTTTCTTCGGTTTTCATTTTCCTTGGAAGACCCTGCAAGCCTTTATATTCCACAGTGCAATTAGATAGGTAAAGCCACGATCCACTGGAGTCAGTTCTTACTTTAACCAAAGAAAGCTCATTTTACCTTTCTTCCTCTGAAACACTTTTCAGTTCTTCTGGACATACCAGGAATTCTGCTGTGCTCTCTGGGGTTATTGCAGGCAAAGGTACAGGCACCTGAACCAGAAATGTTGAACTTAACAGGTAGCAAGACGCCTGGAGTAGTAAGGTACTTTTTTCCAAATTGCTAACTTAGCTCTTAAAATAAGATCCCTTTGGTTGGTTTGCATTATCCACATGTTGCACAGTCCCCTGTCCCAAAATAGACTTCATGAAGCTCTGATGAAGTAGGATCTTAGCCAAACTCCTCTGAAGTTGACAACTACACCCATGGCTGCTCAGCTGAGCAAATTCTAACAAACAGGATTGTCTCACAAAGTGCGATGGCAAACCTGCACGGCACTTAGCCTTAATTTTCACAGAGCTGCAGACTGACGACCTTGCTGTCCCTTTCAGAGTATTTTAGACTGTAGCAAGAATGACGTCCTTTCTTCAAAGCTTGCTTTCAAACACAGTTTTCACACGGGTGTATGACACAGTTAATTTGTGAGGGCCATTCAGCTGGGAGCCTGCAATCCCGCTCGGGGCTCACAGGGGCTGCAGCAGCCACCGCACATTTGAGCCCTGGCATCCTGATGTGCAGAAGGAGCTGACGGGCTGCTCCTTGCAGGTTGGGGCACCACAGACTGAGGGGCCTCTGAGGGTAGGATAGAGCTCAGAGAAATGCTGGGAAAGGAGAGCAAGAAAAGGCTTGCCAATTTCTTTCTGCTGGGGTTTCTTCTGCCCTCCCGAGACGTAGTTCTGCTGCTATTCATTTGGCAGCAATACCAACTTCTGAGGTGGGAGCCTTTTCTTTTGAAATCTGCCTTTTTGTATTTGTCTTCTAGTAGGTATTTAGTTTGATTAAGTACATGCCTAATGCAGATTTGAAACAACCTTTCTGGTTTTTCTTATGTATCGTTCTAGAGTGAAAAAAACGCCCACCACCCCCCAAGGGATCTAATGCCTGGAAGAGGCACAGCAGCTACTTGGACCTGTCAGAAACTACTCTCATACATGAGAAACGTCACAGCGTTTGTCAACCTGACATACCTCTCCTGTTTCCAATTCCACTGCCATATCTACACCTGCTTCTTTGGGGAGGACAAGCAGAGACGGTGGTGTGTCCAGGAAGGCTTTTGACTGGTCCTCTGCGTCTGCTTCACCTGCAGGGCCACTTTGGTCTTCCAAAGGCAGCTCTGGAAAGCAAAAGCACGTGCAGCAATGTAACTTCTTGGAAGTGGACAACAGGTAAAGCAAAACCCAGCCAAAGCCTTACACCAGCTGTCTTCTTGGCCCTCTGATGCCCTGTTTTCTGTCACGTCTCCTCCATTGAATGGAAACGATTTGCAAAAGGACATCTCTGTCAGCAGGTTTCTGAACTCAGAGCTTCAGCTCATCTTGCAGAGCAAAGTGTTCCTGCCCCGATAGACAGTGTCCAAACAGAGGTGATGGGAGAAGCAGGGCTTAAAAGACAGAACTCAATGCCCAGCCCTGCTAGAAATGATGCTGAGGTAGGAGCAGCATTCGCAAAGCATCTCCCTGATGCAAGTGCACGTAGAAGGGCAGATGCTGAACGTCAGCAGTGATGTTTACTGTATGAATACCATCACTCTGGTCACGTGGGAAGCCTAACAATAGGAAAGCACTGCTGTCAAGTCTTGAGTGCTCGCAGCTCCCTCCATTTGCACAGGTGTCCACCAGGAGCACAGTATGGAACAGGAACACAAGTCCCCACCATGTGACAGCCCTCAGTTCCTCCTCATACCTGTGGCTCCGTCCGTGGGTGCTGGTGACTCCCTGGCTGACGGACAGGAGCGGCCATCCATCTCCTCCCCAAAGATGTCACTGAAGTTTTCAATCATAAATAGCAGCAGCACGTTCACCTGCACACATCAAAGCCTTGGTCTCAACCCAGGTGCCTAAAAACGTATCACACAGCCTTTCCCACTGCTGACCCTTGCCTCTGCGCAGACGGCTGTTGCTGTGGGGCTGCTCTTGCAGGCAGCCACCCCACCAGCATTTGTTGGGGAGAGGAGGAAACCAGGGACCTCTGAGCAGCCAAATTCTGATGGGCCGGCAAGGCTGCAGCCGGCTGCTCGATCCAGCGTACCTTCTCAGTCACCGCCAGCATGGCCTGGAGCGGGAGCAGGTCCTCATTAGGTGGGCTCAGGAGGTTTGGCCCAAGGCAGATGGCCAGGTTGCTGGCGGTCATTCTGCTGGTGGAGGCGTTGTGGCCGATGTGCTGGAGGAGGGCCAGCAGCTGCTTGAGGAGGAGGAGGTTGGCTCCAGGCAACTTCTCGGCCACCCTGAGGGAACAGGAACTCAACGTTAATAGAGCAGATGTTGCCCACAGCCATCCCCGAAGCTTGCCCAAGGCAGGTGGGAGCCAGTGGGTGAGTTGCACAGATTTCCAGGTGCTCTCAGCCAGCGGTCAGTGCTCCTGTGCCTCAGGAAGGAAGCACGGCGTTCCTTCCTAGATCCTGATTTCCCCCAAGCCCAGGCCAGGGAAGGCTCCCTGTCCATGCCCTTTCCCCCGAAATCTAAGCCCACCCCAGCAAAAGCAAGCTGTCAGAAGACACAGCTTTTTAAGGAGACCGTCCCTTTCCAGGCAAGTCCCAGGCCTCTACCAGTCCCTCCTCAACAGGCAGGCTGCTGCCCACACTTACGCTTTCAGCTCTTCAATCTTCTCCTCCTTGCCGCTCTTCTGCATCGCCGCCATCCAGTCCTCGTAGAGGTCTGTCACGAGGAGCTTGGCGGGGATGCTTCGGAGGAAGTCCTGCAATGCCAGGGGCTCCAGGTGAGCCTCTGAACACTCCAGGCCAGGCAGGAGCTCTTCCAGCTGCAGGTCAGAAGCGCTCACCTTCAAGATGACGGCCAGCAGCAGCGCAGGCTGGCTGCCCAGGTCGACGTCGGCGCCGTGGTCCATGGCCTCTCGCAGCTCCCGAAATTCCGTTCCGCTGGCAGCTCTTCGGAATATGCCTTCCGTCGATGGTCCTTCCCGGTGCAGGACAGCCAGCAGCTCCTGCAGGAGGGGCAGGAGGACAGTTGCTTGGCTGAGAAGCTGCCTTCCAACAGCAGTGACCAAAGCACTGCCCCACATCCTGCTCCTTGCCCCCCAAAGCATGGTCTGGGGGTGAAGAGCCCAATCCCCCATCCCCAGAGCTCCTGGGGACAGCCACGTCCCCTCTGGAGCAGCGGGAGGGAGGGCTGGGGACCCCCTGCCCAGGCTGGCTTACCTGGATGGGCCGGGGCAGGGAGCCGTCCTCCCCGCAGAGGGCTGCCAGGGGCTGTCCAAAAAGCGCCCTGCCACAGCCGGAGCCCGCCTGCCCTGGCGCCTGGGCAGCGGCCGGGGTCCTCCGCAGAGCAAAGGGCCAGGGCAGCCCCATCCTCCTCCTGCTCCTCCTGCTGTTTCCTCCTGCTGCAAAGGAAAACAGAGCAAGATCCCGTCAATGGAGACTGCCAGGCCGCTGCTCCCGGAGCCTGCCCTGCCTGCAGCGCGGTGCTGAGCAGTGAGGACGAGCAGGGAGCCAGCAGCTGGAACCGCGGCTCCAGCTCAGCGGCTCCATCTCGCAGGCTCCTGAGAGCCGGCGTGCCACCGGGACAGCCTGTCCCAGCCCTCGCCCTGCCCTCCTCCAAGCCGTGGGCAGCAGCAGAGGCTCCGTGTCCCCGCAGAACCACGTCCAGCGGCCGCTGCCCAGCGGGTGTCTGTGCTCGTCCAGGTGATGTCCTGCCTTGGGGTGCCGCACCTGCATGGCGACACTCAAGGGACAAGTGAGCACAGCTCAACCATTTGCAGGAGGTTGCCTTCCTTTCCAAAACTCACCTGGTGAGCGGCAAAGTCCGCCTCCCTTGTTCCCATATGGGGCTGTCGGTGGCCCTTGCTTGGGATGATCCTGCAAAAATGAGATTGCGCTTAGAGAGCATCCCCGCAGCAGAAAGGGCCGCCGGCGAGCTGCCGCCCGGCACCAGCAGCCTGAGCGCAGCAGAGCTGGGACCCTGTGCCCTGTGGGGCTCTCTGCCCTGCATGGCAGGATTCCCCCCAGTGCCACCAGTGAGGATGTGCTGGCATTCCTGGTGGCTCCCCAACCCTCTCCACTCCCCGAGTGGCACCATGAGACCCTCCCCACAACCTCTCCCCACTTGCCGCACATGCCGGCACAGCCAGAGGTGGGCGAAAGGCAGCCGTTCTCACCTCTGCCTGGCCCTCGATCAGCCTCTCCAGGCTCCCGGCGCTGAATGTCCTCCACTGGGCAAGAGAGAAGGAGCGGAGGAAGGTGAGCAGCGATGCCTCTGCCGCTTGCTCGGCTGGAGGACCAGGGCTCGGGGACAGAGCCCAGATTGGGGAGACACTCACGGCGTGGCGGCGGCTCAGCTGCTTCTCCAGGGGTTTGAGGGAGGGGAGATGGGTCACCCGGGCTTGCTTTGCTCCTTCTGGTGTCCTGTGGACCGGGAAGGGACAGGGAGAGAGCTGGCTGAGCCCCGAGCTGCCCCTTCTCTCCTGTCAGGCAGCTCTCCCCGAGAGCTCCTGGCAGCTGCGAGGGCACCTCTCCCCAGCTGGGGAGCTGTGTTCTCCCATCAGGCTGCGCCTGGAGCATCCCCCTTTGGCTTACCCCAGCAGCGTGCCCACCCACAGCTCCTTCAGCGCCTGGGAGCTGCAGAAAGAGAGGAGAACCAGCGTCAGGCCCCGCTGCTTCAAAGCCCGTGGGCAGAGGCGTGTTTCTGTGTAGCCCTGCGCCGTGGGGAAGGACAGAGGGGCAGGACGAAGAAGCCCCGTGGGGCAGGACAGGGACTCTGCCCAAGCCCTGGCTCCCTGTGTCCTGCCAGAGCAGGACTTTTGCCCTTCTCTTCTGGGCACGGTTGGGAACCTCTCCCACCCAGCCACGGGATGTGGCACCACGACTCACCCAAAGGCGACAACGCATGAGCCGGTGGGCCAGACGAGGATGAGGATGTCCTCGTCGCCGCCTTCCTCCTCCTCTTTTTCCTCCCCTGCTGCCTCCTTTCTGCTGCTCAGCACCCACAGCTGGTCCAGGGCCAGGCGGAGCTGTGGGCGCAGGCTGGTGCCGCGTCTGCAGAGAGCAGAGAGGAGAGGCAGGCGGTGAGCTGGGGGTGTCCTCCTCGGGGTCCCCCCGGGCCGAGCCCTGTCCCCCACCTGCCCTTGGGACAGACATCGATGGGCGCATCCAGCACCAAGGGGCCGGGGCCTGGGGCTGGGGCCGGGGTGTCCCGGGGCTGGGGCCAGGGCCAGGGCTGGGGGAAAGGCAGCTGGGCTCTGAGGGTCTTACTGCAACTTGGCGATCACCAGTTCCTCCTGGAGGAGGAGAAGGCGTCTCTCGCTCCTCTTGCGGCCCCGGGTCAGCCGCACGTCCGCGCTCAGCACCGCCTCGGCGTCGGCGAGAGCCTCCCTGCAGAGCAGAGAGCGGCGGGCATGAGAAAGGCCGCTGCCACCGCGGGTCCCGGCCGTGCCCCCGAGGCACAGGGAGAGCTCACCTGGAGCCGCAGCAGCAGTTGGCCTGGCCCATCCTGCCCGGGAGAGGAGGACCCTCGCCGTGGACCGAGGACGCGGGCCAGTCGGCGACAGCGGGGATGGGAGGCGAGGTGCCGGTGCCGGTTCGGTGCCGCTCGGTCAGATCCTGCCTCCTCCCAGCGCTCCTGCGTGCCAGCACAGCTCCGTGCTGCTGTCTCTGGCGGCCGTGGGCTCCAACTGACCAACATTCCGAGCCCAGCGACCAACATTCTAAGCCCAACGACCAACATTCTAAGCCCAACGGAAAGTGGGAGGGGCACTGGGGGGAGAGTTCTTTCCAATGTGGCCGTCTCTGCCTGGCACTGGGGAGCCCAGGGCTCGACAGAGCAGAGGGGAAGGGCTTGGGACTTCTGCAGTCTTTCTTGCTAGGACCTTCATGCCCCAGAACTGTGCATTTCCCTAAGCCACTGTGTCTTAGTCACAAGTGTGTGGCTATCCCTGGATTCCCCTTGCTTGTCTATGTAGCACCCTTCCCATTCCCGCCCTTCATGCACATCTCCCTGTGCCACTGCGATGAGGATTAGAATTGTGTGGGTTTTCTCTAGCCAAAGCAGTGGTCAAATTGGGGAGGCTCTCTCTTGGCATGGGACAGTGAGAAAGAAGATGACCATGCTGATAGGGTGCAGATACAGTTTCCAACTTGGTAACGGTAACTTGGTGTTTTGTGCTTTCTGCATTGCTCTGTGTGCCTCAACACTTCACACTGCAAGAGAAAGGGAATGTCATGGTCTGGACCCAGACACCAATATGGACCTCCCTCCCCACGAGAGGGAGAGTCTGTGCAGCATCACACTTTTGCTCTGCCCTCATTAAGACGAAAACCACTTTCACCCTAGACGATTCGTCCCTGAGAAAGACAGCTCTCAGACCATGCAACACTAGCTGGGACAAACATCCTCTCCTGGATAGTGGCATTAAGATAGGCTGTGTATTTTGAACCGTCTGAAGGTCATTGAAGAATGGCCTTGTGAGAAGGTAATCTTGGTGAAGCTGTCGACGGGGCTTCTACGGACATGGGCTCACACACTAACAGACATAGCCATGTGCCACTTATTCTCTTGATCAGCTAAAATATATGATCCATTCGTGAATTGATCTCTTCCTGAATAAACCTCAAACTTCTAAAACAATGACCTAACCAGCTTGAAAAGGCCCCAGGACAGAAACTGAAGCCATAGTCTTAATGGTCACTTTCCTGAAGAGAGATACTGACTTTACAACCTCACTCTGGTTATAATCACAGGATTTATCTTTGCTGCTGCTGCTGCTTTCTCCTCTGAGGCTGGGATTTTGTTAGAGCTATTTTAGACCAGGTCCATGTGATGCAATGCTGACTCTGGTCAGGACTATTCCATGCTCCTGTCTAGAGGCTGCTGCTCACTGTTTGGAGGGAGGAAGGGAGCCTAAAACTTCCTATTTTATCACAAAACTGTCTTTTTATTGGTAGCCCAAAATATTATTGTTTTATGATCTTCTCCAAATAGAAAAATCCCTTACATAAGTCATTTCACCTGCAGCTGGTACCACTTTCACAGCCCTCTCGATCCTCTTCTGTGAGTGCATTACAGGTACGAGCACGTGGCCATCCCGTGGGGTAGCATGTGAGCAGACAACAGAGGGCTGAAGTCTTTGAAGTGGTTTGTTGGCAGGCAAAACAAGCAGGAGAGGCTTTCCAAGCGCTCATGGTGCTGCAGTCAGAAAAGCGTGTCAAGAAAATGTGTGGAGATGAGCTGCACGGTGAGCGTGGGGCTGCCTGTTCCCGTCATACCCAGAAAAGTTACTGTAATTTGTGGTTCTCCTATTCTGGGCCAGTGGGATGAAGCTGGGGTATAACCTTGAGAACTTAACTGGTCGGGAACACAGAGGAAGCAGTCAAGCACAGAATCTGAGAGAAGTGTAGTCCTGAGCATGTCCTTTATCAAGGTGCCTTGAAGACATTCTCATAGTACAGCACACAAAAAAAGAATTGGGCAGCACGTGGAAGAAGACTCAGAAGAATGCCAATACTACTGCAACTTACCATAAGAAAAGTTGCAATTTCAGCATTTCTTTCTGTTCTCTGTTCATTCTAGCACTGTTCAAGACAATCTGGAATGTCCAAGAAGTGACTGTGTCTGGTCCCGCAGTTAGATGAAATCTCCCAGCTGTAAAAACAGCTGCTGCTGCCTATTTATCACACAAAAACATGATTTCTTGATGGTAAGTCTAGTTCCATGTTGCTCTTTGCCAATGTCAGCAGATGTTGATGTTAATATATACAGCATCAGGAGCAACAGAAGGAATCACTGTGGCAGCTGTATTTTTTCCTCTGCAATGAAGGGCATTCCTGCCTTTTATTTGGACTTTGTCTTCAGAAGTAGAAGCAATGCACTACAGTGTACAGGTTAACATCACTTCAGTAGGCTTTTGTGAGTAAATAACAGTCCCATAAGCTCTAACGACATGAGAAATGTGGGATGTGAACTAAATACGATAAACTACTGAGTACAGGTTTTTTTGGTAAAGTACTTACACATCCATGAAGGAAAAAAACAAAATGAAAACACCATGTTTTGGGATACAACTGACATTTTCCAGCAGGAAAAATTCACTGTGTGCAGCAGAGTTCCTGCTAGGATAGCAACAGTGCACACTGCGGTTACTCTTTGGACAGTTCATGCTAGCTCATCCTACAGAATGGCTGTCTTGCCAGGATGATTCTGACTAAGAAGTTTTACTGCCTGCATGCTCTGTTAAGTTAGCCCATATTTGGGGTTTTTTTGTTTGTTTTGGTTTTTTTTCTTGATATTTGCTTGTTGTTGTGTTGCATTACAAGTTACAGGAGCCTTACATTGAAGGGAAAGAAAAACGATGTTAATGTATGAAGCCCTTTTTGTTACTCTAGTGAGCACTTACTTATGCCACTAATCCCATGAAGTTGCTTGCATAATTATGCAGCCAAGTTAGAAGTTACCCACATGAGTCAATTTACTCATGAAGGTACATCATTGCTAAGGATGATGTTGTTGTTCCAAACAAGGCAATACATTTTGCTTTCTCTCTCAGCACCTGCTCCTCAATAAATAGAAGAGGGCTGATCTGGAGTGAGAATTGCAATACAAACACCCAACTACCTGGAGTTTTGTTCTGCAGAACTCATGTTAAAATCGGGACTCATTCTAATTGGGGTCTGTCAAACAAATAGAAAGATAAGCCTTGCTTTTGTAAGACAAACATGAAAGAGGTTGATTATCAGGCCCGATTTCCCTTAGATAGTTCACTGCATCCCAGGTTACATACATCTTTTCACTTAGAAGTCTGGAGGTGAAGTGAATGCTGCGTGTGCTTTTTTGTTTATTTATTTTTTGTTCTGTACAAAACAATCATCTCATGTGGAACCTTGCAGATGGCTTTGCAATAGATTGTAGTGGGTATATACCCCCTTACTCTAGTCTCACTTCTAGATTTCAAGCTAATTGTTCTTTTGTATTCAGAAGGAGAAAGCTTGTTCAAATACCAACTGCAATTGCCGGGAAACTGGCAGGCAGGCCTGTTGCTTTCTTTGGAGGAAAAAAAAGCAGCTAATTCTTGTATTCACAGGCAAAACATTCATAGCTTTTTAGTAGGTGATTTTTAAACTATAAAGACGTTAGAATTAGGTGAACACATCTTTGTTTTAATGTGCCTCACTCAACACTTTGTATTGTTATGTGTGAGGGATACATTTTTCATGGTCAAATTTCAGCTATGTTGCATGTAAATATAGCAGCATTTGTAAAAGCTGAGAAACACAGCATGTTCAAAGTTTCGTACAGATATGTGATGGTAACCTACCTTAATTGTCATTTTAATCAGTAAGTACATCCTCACGTATCATTCCTGAAGCAAGTGAAGTGAGGTGACAGTTAAATAACTCAGGCAATTAGACATGAAACACTGTGAAGTTTTCAGGTGGCTGCTTTTGTTTCATAAACCAAAATATCAGAAATCCATATATCCAGTCAACAAGATTTGATATAGTAGTTATTTATAGTTTATAAAGGGAAAATGGGGTTTATATGGAATATACACTTTAAGTGAATTCAAGGCACAAAAAGTTTAAAAAAAATTAGCAGAGGAGCTATAGGTATGTTACCGATGGATAATAGGTTTTTCCCCTTCATTTCTGAAGGAAGAAAACAGCTACAGTGCAAAGAAGGATGCACCGAACTAACTTACAACCAAGGGAATGTGGAATAAAGCAGCAGGAAAAAAATGGCTTTGTGAGACAGGGGTAGCAATCATCTTAAATGCCTAAGCATTTGTATGTGTTCCCTACTTTTTGTGGGTAATCGCTCATAGTGTAATAGTGTGTGTTCAAAATTCTATTCATCTTGTACTTGCATTTCACATTTTAAAAATTCATAAGCAAGAAGTTTTTTATTGTTCTCCTGCAGTAGAGGTGAAATCCAGAGGCTTACAAAAGTCAGGAATCTCAGCAGGAAAGAAGAAAAAGATCATTTGGTTGTAATCTTTAAAACTAGAGTTATTCACTAAAGCCTTTTTATAAGACAAGCATCTAGAACACTTCTGTTTCACGGGAAAATAATAAAATCGGTAGAAGAATGGAAGTCTTTCAAGAAGGAAAGAAAAAAGGTGGTGTTGATGTTACCCAGCAAAAATTGTGATTTCTATCTTGGATCTTGTGGTGTTTGGTAGGGTGTTTTAGTCCTGTTTTTGTATTGCTCAAAGTCTGTGAAAAAGCTATCATCTTATCTTGAGATACAGGCTGAAAATATATTGGCTATTGTAAAATCTCTCTTACCTCATTACATGTGGGATTGGGGGTATGGGTCTGATTTGCATTTCATGAATGTTTGGGGTTCTTTGTGTCAGGACAATATCTCACAAGGCCTTTCATGCTGAGTGCAGAAGGGAACCTGACTGCCCTCCAGTTGAAGGATAAATGAGCTGGTTTCTTGCACAAGGGATCACGCATTGTATGCAGATAGCAAATTCCTTCAATTCTGTGTGAAGCTAAGAACGGTTACCAAAATATGAAGGCTGAAATGTGTTTGTGTGAGGAAGTTCTAGACAGGAATGTCTGCATAATGTCACTGTTTCAAGTGAATTTGTGTGAGATTGGATGCTGGTGCAGACTGAGGTTGGGAGAGTGGAATTTGACTCCGAGTCGGGGGCTTTTCTGGTATATATTTTCCTCAATGTAATAGGTATCTGAGTCTGGAAGTTTCTTCTCATCAAATATCTGCATTTTTATATATGAGTTGAAAAGTATGGTATTAAAATTATTTTCAAGCGTGTTATTCTCCTGTATTGATATTGAATCAGTTAGAGAACAGAAGCCCGAAGAAGTGACTTCTTTTGCCAAGCCTGATTCAGATAAAAGAACAATACAACACAGATCATTGTTATTAAGTGACCTGGGTTAGTCAGTTTTGTTCTATAACATAAGCGTTGTTAGTCTTGGTAATTATTGGTGTTCTGACTGGTCAAGCAGCAATTTGCATTTAATTGTGAGGAAAGATTATTTGTGACAGTGGCACATGTAATGTAGTACATACATATTTATCAGGTTAGAATAAGCTTAAATCACATCTCTTTTCTTACTTCTTACTAGGAAATACCTTAAATGCCTATTTAAAACAAGGTCCATATTTAGTGTTTTTCATGAGTAGGGATGCTTTTCTGAACCTGAACATGAATTCCTTTGTTTATTTTCACTGGTTTGTTTGGGTTTTTTTTTCAGAAAAATAGTGCTATCTGTATACTATCAGCATTACCAGGATCTGATCCAAAGACCATGAAAATCAGTGGAAATGTTCCCACTAATTGCCAAAAGCTTTGGAGGAAGCTTCATTATACTCATAGTCAGAGCAGGGTCATAGGTTCATAAGAAATAAATAGAAATGCCCACATTTGATGAATCATAATGATAACTTGTGCTTGTTCCATATAGACTAATACATTCTGCCTACTTTGTCTGTAGCTAGGACTGGTTAAACACTAGAAAGGATTAATTACTTGATAAATATTGCCATTATTATGTGAATAATTTATATGAGCATGAATACTGCAAAAAAATTGAATTCTATTCAGTGAAAAATAGCAACATTTACGGAATAATATATTCACAGAATAGTATTGACAAGGGCGACTTGCAATGCAGACACCGGAGTCTTGTTCTACTTGAGAAGAATGTCTTGAGAGAGATGAAAGAATCTAATCTGTGTTCTTTCTCTATGGTGCCAAAACTAACCAGGTTTAAGTTAGGTTTTCAGACATATACCTGGTTTTGGTAACCTGATTAAATGTTTTTAGGAATACCCTTTTAAAAAACTTCACAGTGTATTTTTTTTTTTTAGGAAGGAAGAATAACTGAGAAATACTTGTAACTGCCTATTCAGAAAATAATGAGTTTCTGTCAGTATGTTCAGCGTTAATACTATTAATAATAATATTAAGTTCTGACTACGGAGGTAGAGAATTTGGGAGTGAAGCTGTGCCTGGGAAGAAGGGAGGGGTGGGGCGAAGGTGTTTTAAGGTTTGGTTTTCCTTCACAGTATCCTTGTTTTGATTTGATTGGTAGTAAATTAAATTGATTTTGTTTCTTCCCCAGGTCAGGTCTGTCTTTTGCCCATGACCATAAGTGGTGAGTGATCCCTCCCTGCCCTTGTCTCGACCCACGAGCGTTTCTTTATATTTTCTCCTCCCCATCCCACCGGGGCTGGGGGGGAGCAGTGAGCAAGTGGCTTGATAGTGCTTTGATACTGGCTGGGCTTAAACCAGGACATAGGTCCTGCACCGTTCATCCGGGAACACACAGCAGATCACAGCTAGTGATCAAGCAGTGTATCTCCAAGGAAGGGTCATTTAGAAGCAAAACAAAGAACTTCTCAAGTCTGAGTTCTGAATATTTCTAGGGAAGCCAAAAGAGCACTGGCAATATCCACGAGCTCTCCCAAGATTTAATGTCTGTTACATAGTAAATGCTGCATAAAAAAAGTACTGAAGACATTATGAAGAGATGTTACATTACAGTAGCATATCTATATTTCAATTAAAATAAGGGACATAAACCTGTTTTATGTGTTCCAAAATAGGTTCAGCTTGCAACACAGTAAATGTTACTGCTAACTAGTTGGATGTGTCCCTAGAAGACGCAGTTAAACTTAATACACAGAATATTTGTAGTACAGCAAGTGAGAGAGTGGCTTATATTCACTAACATTGCAATTGTTAACCTCAAGTGTTTTGATCAAGTTAGGCATAACACGTCAATAGAACAATCAGTAGAAATGTATATTATGGCTATGCCGGAGCTATACATCAGGGAGAATAGAAGAAATACCAGTGTATTTTGATCCTGTCTTGGCTTGAACTTAAATGGCTATACAGGTCCTTTTTTTTTTCCTGTATTTGTCCTAATATCTGTATTATGTGAGTGATGCTGTTTTAAGCTTTTGATATGTGCTATTCTGTCTTCATGGAGTTATGAATGGTCACAAGCATGGAGCTAATGTCTTACGCCAGTTCATTTAAGAAAAAAAAAAGAAAAACAGGGTGATCATTTGTGAGTTAAATAGAACAGGTTATACAGAATCCATTTCTATACCCCTGTCATCAGCTGTCTCCTTGTCAACACAACTTATCCAAGTATATTATTTAATTAGAGGCAAAATAGTACTCATTGCAGCCATAGGCTTTTGAAGAGTGACCTACACGCTAAACTTGTTGCATGTAACTAACCCTACTAAAGTCCAATTCTTGCCTTAGTTTTTAGTCAAGATGCTGACATAGAGGTAGTGCAGCTGGTGGAACACAGTGTATGGATTGGTGTACTGCCACATCTAGAGTTAAGGCAAAGGACTGATGCAGCATAAATAGCAAACCATCCAGAACAGTCCATGAGGAGTTGATTTTGCCAGCATGATGCTGCACACCACCTATTCACAGGAAAAAACGAGAACTTGATGACCCAAGTAACACCCAGAAGTGGATTCAAAGCATTTAAAACCCGGTTATTATACCTGGGGACAGAAGGTATCATTAGAGCTAGAAGCATTCTTTGCACCATCTGGCTATATTGTTCAGCACCAATGGGCGCTAGAAAACCTAACTTGGCAAGTACATGTATTAAGTAATTGGACTCAATATGCCTTTGGGGAACTAAATCTGCTAGTGCAACAAGTATCAAAAATGACATTACAGAATCGTTTAGCCTTAGATATGTTATTGCTAAAAGAACGTGGTGTGTGTGGTATGTTAAACTTGACTGAATCCGAACGTTGTATTACCATTCATAATGCCACAACTTCCATTGAAGAAGCCCGGGCAAAGATGAAAGAGATAGCTGATCAAACAGCTGAATTATTTCAATCAATCAGTCAGCTAACTGATTTGATGGCTGGAGTCCAAACTCATGGCTGCATTCCATTTTGGGATCCTAGGGACTGACGGGGTGGGGAAAATGGCTTGTAAATATTGGACTTATGATATTAATTGGATTTATATGTTTAAAAGCTGGCCTTGCCATAGTAAGATGTATGATTAGCCGCCTACTATCTTCAGCTGTCTCTCTCTCTCTTCTAATCTCTGCTATATTAAAATTTGGGACGCGACAATTGTGTATCTGTAATGCAGTTGTAATCATCTCTGCCTGCACAACGGGCATGAGGTCCTATTTTATTTTAAAGGAGCTACAGTGAATCAAGTCAGTGAATCTAATGTGCAGTCTTTCTGGCCAAAAATATAAGTATTTACTTTAGGATAAGAGAAACAGCACCTTGAACTCACTGGTTATACTGACTCGACTCTCTGTTGCCTGAAAATGGGGCCAAGGTTGGCTCGGGCATGGGTGTCTACATGAGAGACATCCACGTTGAGTCAGATGAATCACACCCCAGTCTCCTGTGTTCCTCATCAGGTCTCTGACAACTCTGCTGTTAGCCCTTACTGAAGCCAAGTACAGTCTCTGTCTCTTTTCTTTCTTTCTTTCTTTAACACAACGCAAATTCAGTCTTAGACATTCAGTTGCAGAAGAAAGTTTGTGTTTGAAGATCACGCTTGGATCTTCGAGTAGATCTAATTAGATGCCTTTTCCTCCTCGCTTCATCCCTGATAAGCTTAGGCACTCTCTGTTTGTCCTGTTTCTGAGGACCACTGCCCAAGGCGCCTAGCATTGCACAGGGAGATGCTGTATCTCATTTTGCACTGTGAATTTTGTAAGTCATCAGGAATGAAGTATTTTGGGGACATAAGCTAATTACATTGCACTTAAGTGAAAAAAGTGCTCTATAACTTCCGAGAGATAATATTGGAATATAATCAGAATATAAATATTTGGGGCAAAAGATGCTTAAAAAGTTAGGTAAAAATTGTGAGCATAGTGCTGTTTTTTTAGTTTGGATTTGTATATGTTTTAAAGTTTGAATGTAAACAAGTCTGGTTGAATTGATGTGGAAAATATGTTCAAATTGCCAAGTACTTCTTTCAAACAAGAATAAGCAAAGTAGCAGCTACAGAGAGTGTTTCAGCTTTAAAGTGTTTTGTATTTTTCAACCCAAATCTCCAATTTTCTGTTAAAATTAAAGTGGCCTAGAAAACCAATCTTTTAATTCTGTGTCACCAATTTGATGATCCACCCCTTCTAAGAAAATTATTGTCAATATTGCTTAGTAGAGACATAGGCAATTAGTGGTTGGACTGTGGCCTCTCAAGACACGCGTCTCATTTTGTCCAGAAGACTCTCAGGCTGCAGCAAGTGCCCAGACATCACAGCAAAAGTTGAGGATCTAAAAAAGAAGCCTGCAAGTTACAAAGGAGGGATGGGCAAGTAAAAGGCAAAAGCCTGAATCCCATCTGTCCTAAATAATGCACTGCTCAGCTCTGGGCTGGCAGCACAGGCCCCCTGCAGTTCGGGGTCTTGGGCACAAATCTTCTGCAGTTAGGTGCTTACCTCCTTCCTCAGACAGGAAGAAAGAATAAAAGGAGATCCCCGTTACTTAGTTCAGCGAAGGGAAAAGAAAGTTCTATTTAGATCTGATTGCCTGTTTTGAAGGGTGGACTTTAGCACAAAGGCGAATAGTGCCCCAGTAGCAGGTGGCTGGGCAGGCAGAGGGGCTGCAGGGAGTCTGCTCCCAGGGAAGCTGTTCCCCTTTGTATAATTTAGGAACTGTTGTATTGGGGGTTTGAAGCCGAGTTCCCAGCAGGGACATCCTAGCTCCTCTCTCTCTCTGGCCATTAACTGTCCCGAATCCACTGTGGGTTTACAGAAAGTGGGTCAGGCACCGTTAAAGGGGGCTTCTGTCCTCAGGATGCCTGCAACCTCCAGCTCAGCCTTGCGCTTGGTTGGTGAGAGAGCCATGGCTCTAACTGCAAATCTGAGTGAGGAGGGGGTGTGGATATAGGAGTTTTGCAGGGAGCGCCTGAGCCACTGGGCTGCTGGACAGGGCGAGACCCATGCCAGCCAATTCATCTTTTAGCTCCAAATGCCTTTTGACAGAGATGCAGTTCTCCCGGGGATTGTGGGGACGTGCTCCTGCGTCTGGAAAAGATGGCTGAGTTCCTGGCGTAAGAAGGGCACTGAGGTTTAGAGGTCGGATTTGAGGCAGGTATGTGATCTTTAGTCAAAAAAATGTATTTTTGTATAATCAAGCAGTTTTTTACCTCTCCTCTGCTAATCCAGTGTGGAATATGAGCCAACAAAGGGGAAGGGTGAGAGGAGAAAGGCAGGGAAGAGAGAAAGAAAGGACACTTCCATGCTCCGTTCTTGGAAGTGTTCAAGGTCAGGTTGGATGTGGCTTTGAGCAACCTGACCTAGTGAGAGATGTCCCTGGCCATGGCAGAGGGGTTGCTCTACATGAACTTTAAAGGTCCCTTCCAACCCAAACCATTCCACAACTCTATGATTCTGATTCTATGAAATGCTAACAGAGTGCTGCTACCCTCGGTGAACTGCACTCCAGGATGCTGCCACTGGGAATGCTTTGCTGCGCAAGAATGCTGGGAAGACCAACTCACTGTTTCCTATTCTTCAGCAGCGATTTAACCAGGTGACCCAAAGCTCCCAGAAGGACTATGGACGCCAGGATGGCCAGCACCACAGCTGCACTGTACATTAGCGCCGTTTGCATTCTGCAGCCTGTGGACTTTTCTCACCAGCACCTGTAGGAGATGAGACAGTCCCACATATTCATGTGTTCTGCACTGCTGACAGTCGCACAGTGTGTTTGAGAGGCTGAACGGTTGCTAGATGCAGCTGTGCCCGTGGGCTTGGGGCAAGGACTGCTTGCTGGGGACCCTGGATTCCTGAGGAGTGCAATACAGTATTATGAAGGCATAAAAAATAGACAACCAAAGCTGAATGCCTCAGCCCTGCATTCCCCCTATGGCTCTGGAATGGCAGCCAGCTCACAAGCTGAAGTCACACAGCCTACAGCCACTGCTGTAATCCCATCTGGAGGAGAAACATTCCCCTGGTACGTTGCAATCAACTGCTTCATAAGTGAATGGCAGTGCATGGAAGATGAGCAGCAGACACAGGTGTAAGCCGAGACACCCAAAGCTGCAAAGGCACACGGGTGATGTTCTGGGTAGAAAGTTTTCATGCGAAGAATGCGTTAAGCTCACTGCAATACCAGTAATTGTTAAATGTTGGTCTGCAGAGCAGCAGCTGCAGAGGGGATAGAGTGAGTTTTTGCCTGTGACCCAGCAAAGGAAGTGAAGACTCACGACCTACTCATCCGTTCCTTCCAAGGCTCTACGTCAGAATCCCACTGAGATGCAGAGCCTCTTTCTAAGTCATTTAGAAAGACTACAACAGCCTCCATAAACAATGTCCTCTCTCTCCCGGACTGAGTTGTTAGTCTAATAGACTGATACTGTTTTTCTGAAGTGAGTGCTTGCAGCTCACAAACAAAACAAAGAAAAGATGAGTAATGTAGCAGTCGTTTCATCAATTTAAACAAATTAAGACCTACTATCAGTCTTCCCTGCAGCAGGCCCACATAAATTAACACAATCTAAGAGCCACACCAAAGGCAAGTCTAGTGAAATAATGTCAAACTAGATTGAGTGCCGCAGGCTGTTTGGGGCAAGATTACTGCTCATTTACCATCTCTCTCGCCCCACAATATGTTGGTTTCAGCTTTGTTAGCTGCTACAAGTCAACTGATGGAGCCACCTCACAAATTTATTCCGTGCCCCAAGGACTTGAAGAGCTTGATCTGAAGTATCTTTTATACATTATTTCAATGGCAGTTACTACAGCTCTGCGTGATACTTCAGAAGAAAGTTAAAAGTTGAACTTTAGCATAAATCCTAGTAGTATCACCTTTAAAAGAAGCAAAAAGGTTTCAGCTGTTTTGATAAGAACATATCAAAAATCCTTACCTTGCTCTCACCAAGTTCTGAAATCCATTCTTTGGCCAAGTTATTCAGTTTACCAAGAACAACCAGCCTGTAAAGAAAACTTGTGTATAAGTTTGCCCTAAAAAACCCCAGGAGATTAACAAATTTTACAGCCTTGTTATACCTGTGATTCAGTTCTTCCTCATCTTCAAATACCCCACATGCTTTCATTGCTTCAACCAGCTTCTGAGTATGAATGCAGTCTATATCCTTAGGAGGAGCCAAGCTAATGGGAGAAGTCATTCCATAGTGCCTTTGAGGCTGGTTCTGCAGCCTAGGAGTACTGTGGGAGACAATAAAATACCGAAGACCCCACAACAGAAAGAAAAAAAAACAACAAACCAACCACCTTACTGGAAAATACCCTTCCACTTACAGGTTTCCAAATCAGCTTCTGCTCTTTTGCCCATCATTAACATGAATGAGGGGAAAAAGATCCTGCTTATGGTTTTTAGATAACTTGACCTCCTTGCAATCAGAAGCAGCACAGGACAAACATGGCAGCACAACATTAAATTAAAAGCAGCATGAATTTTTTTTTTTTAAACACCACAGAACCCTTGCTTTAGAAAGGGAAAAAGGGAGAAAGAAACCCCTACTTTGCATTACCAGCTGAAACCAGGGGAGAGAAAGGAGTGGGACAGGAGGTGAGGACTGTACTTAATGGATCAAGGGTCTCTACAGAAACACTAGTAGCAAAAGGGGGAGACACATGAAAAAGGTCTCTACAACTCATCATGCTTGTCAAAAAGCCCATATCCAGACCCAAAGGCTAAAGGGATTAATGATGCCATTATTCAAACCGGACATTTTCCTACTTCATATACGGACAACTTCAAATATTAGCTGGGTTAGTCGAGAGATGCTTAGAACTATTTAAGGCATCTGACCCACTTCGGCTGGAATGGGATGAGGAAATGCTCAAAGGACAGCTTCAACACTTGATTTTAAAAAGGTAGCTTATTGCAGCTCCTTAATTCTAATTGTTGCCTTTATATTCCACTGAGGGAAGATGGATTTCTCTCTCTCAGAGTAGCTTTATCCAACTACAGACATGGCTTTTAGTCATCTGGTGGGTTCCCCCCACCTCCCTTCTCTATGAGCTCATTTTTCAACCTTCTTTCTACATGTTTTCCAAAAAGCTGGAGCGGGGGGGTATTAGGACTGTAGTCCTATCAACTAGTCTCCCCAGTCAGAACAGCTCTTTACTTACAAGGGTAACTAGGCCTTGACCTAATTTGCCTTGCCTTGTTTATAGGCATTGTCAACTTCCACTTCCTAAGTAAAAATAGTCTTAATGAATATTTTCCTTCTTATGATATTATTTCCATAACAAATACAGAAGGAAAGCTTATGTTTAATTGATGTGAACTACATCTAAATTAGAACACCTACAGCAGCAACTTCCTACATGCTTTACGTATTACTTGCAACGTACAACTTGCACTTCAGAGAGTTTGCACAACACAAGAACGCGTTTTGGACTTTGCTAGCATCCAAGATCTTTCCAGTGTACAGAAGGCCACCATCTGCCTTTCATTGCCCCGTTCTTCCTACAGAGGCTATAATTAGAGATTGACATAAAGGACAATATCAATTAGATGTAGCAGATATTATTAAGAGCAAAGTCTTCTAGGCAAGAATCGATATTTTTCAGTTGCCTGCATGTATTACTCAAAAATTGATCTCATAACTTAAAAGTTGAGGAAAATCGCACTTGGAAAGCCTTACTGAGAGTGACTTATGCCCAACAGAATGTGTTCCCCTTTTGGTATTAAAAAAAAAAAAAAAAAAAATCTTACTTCTCTCTCTCAACTGTACCAGACTGCCAGGCATATACAAAGAAGAGAACTTAAGAGAGAAAGTAGCACACATGGCATACTACCTATTCATCCATCAGCCTTCTGTTCAAATGAGAAGTCTCTGGCAGTTTAATATTTTGCCAGCTCTTGCTATGATTTGTCCACCACAGTGAACAGCTCCAACCTACTTCTGTTCCAAGAGATCCTAATTTTATACAAGAAGTTAAACTGATTTGTTCCCAGTTTTGACACTTGTTTATAGCTTCACAAAGCTGCAAGCCATTTCTCCTGCATACTCCAAGAGACAACAGATAAGTTCACACTATTACAGTTCAGGGAGTTGCCTTCAGCCATCAGGGTGGTGTATGAGCCTCCACTGTGAATGCGTCTCTCCAACTCATGCGGTCAGCTTGCCTCCAGCCGGGTAGAAATTTATCACTCCAGCCTTTTCCACCCACACCACTTGGGAGGAGGAATGAATGGAAATCAGCTCCTGAACCCCCGAAATTGATAGCACAACCCAACCCAAACCAAACAAACCAACCAATCAAATCCAACCAACCAAGAAAACCCCCAAGCCCCATGACCTTCACTGAAGTAACACCAGCTACACCTTCCATTCCTACCACACAAACTCATGCCAATAAAAGCCTGCAGGCACCTGCTGGCAAGTTAAAGCACCTTGTTCCTGATGCCAGCATTCAAAGAAAGCTGCTTTTTTTCCACCTTGAAGCTGGGTCGGTAGCCCGAGAGCAGGGACAAGCCGCAGGTGCTGGCAGCCCGTACGGCACAGATATTAACTCATTTTCCCTCAAACTTCTTTTATCTTCTTCCACGTACGCTTCCTATGCTGTTGCCTCACAATGATGTATTTGGCCTGCTCTTGTCCCTGAACTGTTATTTTCTTGCTTCCTGGAGATTTTAGACAATCTGTGGGATGGATCCGGGGTTTTGTTCTGATTCATCTTTAAGATTTTATAAACACAGTGCACCCTTACAATCTATCTCTAACACATACATACCAAAAGGAAGGACTGACATGACACTGCAGTAATAGATAAAACAGACTCCTCTCTCTCCAACTGAGAGAAAGCAGCTTGGCTATTTGGCCTGACTAAACTGAAGAAACTCAAAATTGTCAAAAAATAACAGGGTTGACTTTTCCAAGAATTGCTCAATCAGTGTCAACGAAGTTGTTAGAAAAAGAATGTTGGAGGCTGACTTCTATTGGGAAATCAATTTCTACAGCCCTGTTCAGCCAGAAATCAAAAGGCTGTCTGTCCACCTGAGCCTTTAATTGTTTTTAATTCTGATATGGAATTATGGTTTCCTGCAAAAAAGTTCCTTTTTCAGAGTCCTCTTTTCGATCAGGTACTGGAGTTTTATTTTAAATAATTTTACTGCAAGCACAGATCCCCTTTGTTAAAGCCAATTCAAATTAGGCCATTTAAAAATTAAGGACTGCTTGTATTCTCCACAACTCTCTGTCCATACTTACTTCATTATAAATCGGCTGTTGCAGAAGTTAAAAGTGCTACGGCCTCGTTTAACAGCTTACAAGTAGTAATACATCGAATTTCTGTACAACACTTGCAGTTCCCAGCCTGGTCTGCCACCTGCTGAGCAAAGTGTACTGGCTCTCGCTGGATGACCTTTTGGAGTGGAGAGAGGAAACAGCAAAAAATCCCATTCAGTTTATCTGAAGAGAATTTTTTAAAAGACATTCTAAAGTTACAGTTCCTTACCAGTGGTGGGTATTGATTGTCCTTGGGGGCCCAGATGACTTGCTAATGCTGTTGCCTTCACACAGGAACCTCATAGCCCTTCTGAATAAACGCAGACAGTTGGAAAATAAGCTGTACTGAAGTATAAGAATCGCTGCATATGTTGAAATAAAGCTTATCTTCTCTTCCAACGAACTGCTGGTGAACAGAACACTCATGAGTGGTGGTGGAGGCGGTGGCAGTAGCGGCTGCTGCTGCTGCCAAATCTGCTGACGCAGCCTTTTTGTGTAGCCAATTCCATTTCTTAAATTGTTCACAGCCTAGAGGCAGAAAAACATTTACAAAAAGGGTAAGATGAAACTTCAGCAGATCTACGAACAAAAGCCTTCACAGAGGAAAATTACTTGTGTATTCCTGTAAATGCTATCAGTCCTAAAAGAAACCAACAGACAGATATATGAAACCAACATGCACATCACATGAAACACTCATACTAATGACTGGTAACTCAGAGTAACTGTATGTAATGTACTTCAGTGTTAGCGCCGAATTTGAAAGCGAGGCAATCATGTCAAACAAAAGCGTGACCTGAATTTGCCAGGTTGTCTCTAAAGAGTTGTAAGCTTCTGTGACAGCAACAGATAACGTATTTGGAAAGTAAATTTAGCCTTATTCAATTACGCCTTGCTTAAGGAGATGTAAATTAGTATCTTCTTCCCTTTCAGCTTTCTACAAATAGCCTTTTCTTACAAGCACTTTATGTAAATGTCATCACATTACCTCGCGTAGGCACTTGTTGGCAATTAAAGCATCAGGCGAAACATCCATCTGATGCCACGCTGGGCATGTATGTTCCTCAGATTCCAGCAATGCTGTTCTAATACCTCTGTATAATTAGAATAATCAAAATAGTATTTAGCCAAACTAAGGAAGTTTTGGGGGTTCTCATCAATTATAAAAGCACACATATGATTAATGGGTGAATATGGTCTTGAATTGAGAGCATGAAGCTAGAAATGTTCAACAGTGTAAAAAATCTCTAGTATGCAGCAAATAACTATACAGTTTTGATATTTCACTATTGTAACATCTGAAGATGTAGCATAGGCTGTGTCTTGATGTTTCAACTAGTCTCTTTCCCACCATCTAGTACAGTGAGAAGTCCCCAACCTCAAGGTTAATGAATAAAACACGTCTCAAAAAAACATTAGTAGGTTCGAGTTCTGAAGGTTTTAACCAACTCTCCTGTGGAGAAGAATGTGGATTAAATGCCTAACTATCCCTTTGTTGCAGACCACCAAAAGTCCCCAGAGTTGGCTATATAATTTTGTATGAGAGAAAGGGCTGTGGACAAACTAAACGCATTCCATACCTAACACTGTAATCACCTGCACAGTTAGCCACTCTTCTCATACTCGTCCTTCTGCATGTAAAGAAGATTTAACTAGACACGTAAAAAAGGGGGAAAAGCTTCCTGGCTTTCTTTTGCCCTTTATACGAGAAGAGCGCTTTCGTATTCAATTCATATTAAATATTAAATAGAACTGCTAACAAAGTTATTTTGTTATCTCCTCCTTCTGCTTTCAGAAGATCAGATGTGATGTTTTGAATCAACAAATATGGGAGTAACACTTACATTCATCACAATAACTGTTTCCACAGCAGGGAATAACAGCTGCATCAGTCATTAGATCCTTACAAACAGAGACATCACAGCTCGTCTGGAACAGGATCATCATCATCTCAGGAGGAGGACGACTCCTCTGGTAAAAAGGGAGGCTTTTCCTTCTTTTCTCTAGCAGAAGCTTCCCTGGAGGAAGGGCGGGGAAGAAAAAAGAAACAAGTTAAAGATGGGCAAAGGAAAACTTTTCCAAGCTTTGGATTTTACCAAAGGAAGAGAAGAGATGGAATTCTTCTCACTCCACATTAGCCTTCTAAAACACAGGTGCTTAGTTTAAACTACTTTTCTACAGCCACAACACTAGAAAGGGAGGGGGGAACACTTTTCTTTCTGCAGAACTCTCCCATTCATTGGATCAACTAAGAAAGAAGCTCAGACTAGGAAAATTTTTTTTTGACAGCTAGAAATCAGGCAAAATGAATCCCACCTCTCCTTTGCCAGAGGATAAATGTAAATTGCAGGCACAGGATAAAGGTAGTCTCCGAGTAATTACATTTTCTAAAAGGAAGACGTCTATGTTACAGCTTCTACAAAAGGAGATCCATGACGGAAAACCAAAAGTGCTACCAAGTGCATTTTAAAACAGCCACTCTTGTCAGCTGTCCTGGTTTCAGCTGGGATAGAATTAACTGTCTTCCTAGTAGCTGGTACAGTGCTATGTTTTGAGTTCAGTATGTGAAGAATGCTGATAACACTGATGTTTTCAGTTGTTGCTCAGTAGTGTTTAGACTATAGTCAAGGATTTTTCAGCTTCTCATGCCCAGCCAGGGCACCTGACCCAAACTGGCCAACGGTGTATTCCATACCATGTGACGTCCCATCTAGTTTAGGAACTGGGAAGGGGGGGGGACAGGGATTTTCGCCGCTCGGGGACTGGCTGGGTGTCGGTCGGTGGGTGGGGAGCAATTGCCCTGCGCATCATTTGTACATTTCAATCCTTTTATTACTACTGCTGTCATTTTATTAGTGTTATCATTATCATTATTAGTTTCTTCTTTTCTGTTCTATTAAACCGTTCTTATCTCAACCCAGGAGTTTTACTTCTTTTCCCGATTTTCTCTCCCATCCCACTGGGTGGGGGGGGAGTGAGTGAGCGGCTGCGTGGTGCTTGGTTGCTGGCTGGGGTTAAACCACGACATCAGCACACGGTAGTATTTTCTCAGTTTATAGCAACAGGAAAATGTTAGTCTGTTTCACACATGGGATTTAATAAAAGTCAGAGGGGGAGGAAATCTCAGGCCAACAGCTACCTGTTGAATTTGGCAAGAAGCCTTTGAAACAGAAAACAGAAGCAAAATGAGCTTTCAAGGAGAACGACTCCCCTGTAAACACTACTGAAGTGTTTTGCAGAAACGCAGATTCTTAGCACACCGCAAGTTTAGCCAACTTCCAGGGGCATGAGCAGTAGGACCACCCTCTTTTAATATTAGAAATTACTACAGGTTTTCAGGTTAAGGTACAATGACAGTGCTTCCTCCCTTGGAATGACAGATGCTGGCCAACTGGGTTGCATTGCCACTCAGATTTATGCGTGCTTTCTCTCCTTCACTTTTTGGTCAGTCCACTTAGTTCCATACCTAGGCATTAAAAGGTGGTGTTGCATATTTTCCAGATCTTGTCAGCATAGCACCCTTCGTATTGGGATCCTTCACCTTTGTCATGAAACTCTGTGGAATTCCTGTGCTCTTTTTAACTCTGGGAACAGACTCAAATTTTTTGTCCTGTTCAAGAAAAGAGAGGCAGACGTACCTCAAGACCCACACTTAAAATGACATTTCCCTGATGATTTTAAGCAGCAAAAGCCTTTAATCCTCTCCTTTTACCTAGTGTAAGGGTTGCTCAACTGAAATACTTATTTTCCTACATGAATATAGCCAGGATGTTCCAAAGGCTTGAGCGGGGTTTTGAACTCCAGCAACATTCTTTGGCTTAACTTCAGGTTCCTTAAGGCTGACATATCCCTTAGCTCACCATCCACTCAGAGAAGAGACAAACCCGCTGCTCCTCCTCCAAAGCACAATTCAGAGCGAGAGCTTAATCTTGTGCTCTGAATCAGTCACTGGAGAAACCTACACTCGCCGTCTATAGGTGAAAGTTGAATTCATACCTCACGTGTATACCTTCAGTGACTAACGTGAAATGGTATCAATACTCAACCAGGGACTTAGTGTAATTACAACACGCAAATATGCAATAGATGGGGTCAAGAGAAATGTCTTGGTTTGATACAAAATAATAAAAACAGTGAACTGTCATTAAAAAGAGTGGAAAACAGAAAAAATTCCAGTAATACTGAAGTATATGAAAATACGCATGAAAGTTCATAGAGAAAGATCTATGGACATACTTAATGTCTAAGACCTAGAAAGAAAATTCCACCTTTATAATTCCAGCTTCCCCTTGAATTTGGAAGGGCTTTGCAACATTGCCATATAACCTCTGCCTTTCACCCCAAGAGAAACAATTCTTAATATGAGTGTTCATGTATTTGTTGCATAACTGCCCAGGTAAAATAATTAACACCTAGAGTAACACCAGAAGTCCCCCACAATCATACCCCATTTTTCGAGCAGTTCTTTATATAGTGGCTAGGTCTTCCGCAACAAAAGCAAGTATATGATGGTGGAGGTGGACCCAAGGGTTTCTTCATGTAACTAAAAGGTTTGAGGGGGAAAAAAGAAAAAGGTAGGCACGTGTCTCTCTTGTTAAAACACACATCTCTGCCATTTTCCCATAATCTTCAAAGAACAGATTGGACATGATCAACACTTACTTGACCGGATCGTATTCATGGCAGGACTGTACCATCAAAGCTTTTAGTTCATCTTCTCGGAAGCACTGGCTTCAGCCAGATTGGCAGTCTGTTTCACAGGTAATTATTTGACACGCACATTGGAAACACATTTAAGCCCACACAGCCAAAGACAACACCACTCACCCCATCCTGTAAAGAGCAGCACAGCGCTAGCTGAGGTTGCATGAAAACAGCAGCTTACATAAAATATAGCTGTACTGAAGATGTTCTGGGGAGTCCTTACGCCATTACAGGCTTTATACGTGCCTGTTAACCTACCTGAAAAGAGCATCCTAGGGCACTCAAAACCTTAGGCTCTCTTTGAGCCTTCCACGAAGACTTGTGTAACTAATCCAATTTTCTCCCAAGTGGACTGAGGCCATGTGCAGCAAAAATTACACTATCCAGTATTTTTAAGCTGATTTTTAAGCTCCAGCCTAGTTGAAGGAGGAGACATCCACTGTACGCTTAATCGAGAAAGATGTATGCAAGGTTCATTATTTAATTCAATTTTGCAGCATTCAAAGACACACAACTTAAGATTTGGGGAAGTTGCTTTTGCTTGCTGAAATTCAGCTTCCGATACAGAAGCACGGTTTAACCTTCAGGTGCACAACCTCTCTTAAATCCTCCACAGAGCTGACGGGGATAGGCACGTCTTGCGTCCCTGAATACCTGGGACTAGGAAAAGGCCTTCTCAGAACGTGTCTTCCCGGCCTTAAAAAGGATGAGACATCCAGCAACCACCCTTACCATGTGTATTCTAAGAGAAAAAGAAATACTGGCAACATTGTTTATCATGGGGAGGAGGAATACAGCTGGAAAACCGTGAAGAAAACCATGGAACAGCAACACAGGATTCTGGATGCAATGTGTGTTATTTCATGAAAAACAACTTGAAATAAAAAATGATGGTTGGTGGGAGTTGTGCATAGTAACATGTAGCTGGAGTAGGGTCAGAATACTTAAACCAGGGAATTAGAAAGATATTTTGAACATTGGCAGATATACTACAGATAGTAATTCAGGAGCAGAGCGCAAAAAAAAAACCTCCTAAGGGAAGATTCATAATGGCCTCTTTCATACACACAGCATTTCTTTCTGTGGAGGCGAGAGCAGGCTGAAAACCACAGAAGACAGCCAGGAAGAGCAGAAAATTCAGGGCAGTAAATACACAAACTGCAAAGCATGTTCTAGCTTGACCTCGCACAGGGTCACATGTACCCTCATTTCCCAAGAGCCGGTGTGACGGGTACACTCAACCCCATAACCAAACTAGCCGTAGTTTGGTACAGGCTCCAAAGGAGGTAAAGGAGCCATAGCCAGGCCAAGAACTCCTCTAGTTTCAATCTCTTCTCTGAAAAACCCACAAAGGAGCCGAGTGACCCAGTGAGCACCGCTGCCTATCACCTTGGAACACTCATCATGCGATTAACACAGGAATAGTGGGTGGTTTTTCCAAGACTCATTTATCAAGGAGCAAAAAAAGTTGTGGGCACAGGGAGTCTCATGCATACCCTTCCCATTGCATGTGATTTGACTAGGAGCCAGCCACTTTATCCCATAAATATGACAGCCTAAGGGAGCCTTCTTTCAGCTCTCCCTCCTAGGCAGCGTGGCTGCATGGCAGTGATCTCCCCTCGAGCTGGGACGCCTCTCAAGGTTGCTCCTCGAGGCATAGAGGCCTGTTCTCAATAGCAGATCTTTGCTAAGTGACTGACAGCATGCTGAATTCATACTAAGGAAACAGTACTAATCCACGTAGCTACTTAATATTAACTATTATAAACTTTGTACAGATAATTCCATTAGACAAACTGTTGTCCAAGTCTGAGACTGAGATTGGACCGAGCCGCACCTAGGCTCCATAAGGAGTTTAGAAAGCAAGGGGGTCCCCTCTGAACCTCACGACTCAACGGGAGGGTCTTCCTTACCCTTTTGCATCTCCGGTCTCTGTGTGAATCCTTCCACCTCGATTCTAACTCAGTTCTCCTTCGTACGTTTCTTCCGTGCCGTAATTAATAAGGCAAACCTTGCCGTCCAACTTACTGAACCTCGGGAAACCACTGTCAAACTTTGTTAAATTCCTCATATTTATTGAACTCTGTCAAATTATTATTTCACCTCAATAAAACACACTGATGCTTCTCTCCTCCTGAGCGAGGTGCTTTCCGCCCCTTGGCAAGAGATTGGCGCAGCCGGCAGGATCCTGAATCTGGACTCATGACAGCCCACAGCACAGCCTGCATGGGGTGAAAGGCATGCATCAGACCTCAGGGCCATCACACCCACAGGGAGGCCTGGGGACAGCAAGGGCACCTGCTGTGTCCCCACCAGAGCACGCCTGCGGAGAGACGGCCTTCGGGAAGGGCCCTTCGGTCCGGAGCTGTTCCCTTGGCAGCACGCGGCCTTCGGGAAGGGCCCTTTGCTCCTGAGCTGTTCCCTCAGCAGCGCTTGCGAGGTGTGCGTGCAGCTCTGCCGTCCCTCAGTGCTGCTGTGGGGTCTGCGCCTGCTCGGGGAGGGAGGGAGGGAGAGGAGCTGCCCCGCGTTTGCTCTGGGTCGGCAAATCTTTCCCAAAAGGCGGGTCTGTCTGTGCTGCCAGCCACAGCCCTGGGCAGGAGGAGCTGCGTGACAGGAGCCCAAACCCCTCACAAATCCCCCCGTCCCCTCACAGACCCCAAACCCATCAAATCTCCTCACAGATCCCCCCAGACTCCTCAGAGACCCCAACATCTTCTCACAAATACACTCACAGACACCCCAAACCCCTCACAGGCCCCCCCCAAACCCCTCAAATACCCTCACGGATCCCCCCAAACACCTCACAGACCCCAACATCCCCTCACAAATCCACTCACAGACCGCCCAAACTGCTCACAAATCCCCCCCATCCCCTCACAGACACCCCCAAACCCCTCAAATCCCCTCACGGATCCCCACAAAACCCTCAGGGACCCCAACATCTCCTCACAAATCCACTCAACACCTCACAAATCCCCTCACAGAACCCCCCCATCCCCTCACAGACCCTGCCAAACCCCTCAGAGACCCCAACATCTCCTCACAAATCCACTCACAGACCCCCACAAACCCTTCGAATCCTCTCGCAGACCCCCCCAAACCCCTCAGAGATCCCAACATCCCCTCACAAATCCACTCGCAGACTGCGCAACGCCCCCAAACCCCTCAAATCCCCTCACAGACCCCGCCAAACCCCTCACAGACCCCAACATCTCCTCACAAATACACTCACAGACCCCCCATTGCCTCACACCCCCCCCAAACCCTTCAAATCCCCTCACAGACACCCCCATACCCTTCAGAGGCCCCAACATCCCCTCACAAATACCCTCCACACCTCACAAATCCCCTCACAACCCCTCCATCCCCTCACAGACCCCCCCCAACCCCTCAGAGACGCCAACATCCCCTCACAAATCCACTCGTGGACCGCCCAAGCCCCTCGCAAATCCCCCCCAAAACTCCTCGCAGACCCCAACATCCCCTCACAAATCCCCTCAACACCTCACAAATCCCCTCACAGACTCCCCCAAACCCCTCAGAGACCCCGCCAAACCCCTCAGAGACCCCCCCAAACCCTTCAAATCCCCTCGCAGACCCCGCTAAACACCTCACAGACCCCAACATCCCCTCAACAAATCCAGGCGCGGACTGCCCAAACCCCTCACAAATCCCCCCCCAAACCCCTCACAGACCCCCCCGCCCCCCACCCACCTGCACTGACCGGGCTGCAAGTGCACATTGCCAGCTCATGTCCAGCTTTTCATCCACCAGCGCACCCCCAGCTTACTCGCTGGCAGGGCAGCATGGGCACAGAGTAGGCCTTGGGGCCGTGCAAGCAGCCTTCAGCAATAGCCAAAACATGGGTGTGCTACCAACACTGGTTTGGTCACACATCCAACACTCGGCACCATATGTGCTGCTAGGAAGAAAATTAACTCCATCCCAGCCAAAAGCAGTTATGGCTCAATAGCAGCTTGGTGCTGCTCTGCGTTTTATTTCTGGCTTTGCCTTATGTGGTGTATTTGGCGCGCACGCAATGGAGGGGCTGGGGCTGGTATTGCCCTACACAGTACCCCTGTCCTGTGCGCTCCAGGACAAAGCTGGCACAGGGAGCAGAGGTGGGGATGGTGACCTGTTAACGAGCCCCTTTGGTGCCTCTGTGGCTCAGAATTTAGCAGGACAGTCCCACCAGGGAAGCTGGGCTCCCCCAGCCTGTTGGTGGGTCCCATGCCCAGCTCCCTGCCTGCTGACACCGTGGGCATCCAGGTCCCTGTGTGCCCCGATGCGAAGTTCGGCCCAGGATTGGTGAATCCCTGGGTCTGCTGCCATTACGACCTGGACAACTGTGCTACTGATCTGTATTTATTGCTGTGCCATTACTCGGACACGAATGGTCGATCCCTGAAGCTGTCCGTCAGGAGTCTGTCATTGTAGCCCACTGTGCTACTGATCTGTATTTATTGCTGTGCCATTACTCGGACACGAATGGTCGATCCCTGAAGCTGTCCGTCAGGAGTCTGTCATTGTAGCCCAAACCCATACCCTGGTGGGGCTGGCTCAGGCCCTTGCAGGAGGGCCGGCGCGATGGGCTTGGGGCGCGGGCGGGTGGCTTCAATTCCTCTGGGGGCTTGAGGTCGCTGGGCTGGTCCCGCAACAGCCGGCTGGCTGAGTTGGACAGCCATGAGGGCCGGGGTGGAGGCGGGCGGGCCGGGCGGCTGTCCGGGCTGGCGGAGGCCCGTTCCCTGCTGCTCTGTGGCAGGGGGGCCGGTTTTGCAGGCACAGGTGATGGCTCTTGCTGTCGGGTCCAGCTCTCCGGGGTGCTGCAGCGGCTGCTCCGGCTGTCCAGGCCCGAGGAGCAGCTGCTGGTGTCGGACCAGGCTCGCGAAGCTGCGGAGAGGCGCCTGCGGAGAGAGGAGGCTGCTGAGGCCCCACCGCGGCTGTGGGGCCGGGCGGGTGTGAGGGTGCGGGGCAGCACTGGGCGCCTCACGGGGTGCGGATGCCTGGCTGCGCGTGGGAGCTGTGGGCGTGGAGAGCTCCGTGCAGAAAACGGGGCACCCCGCACCCCTCGTCTGGGGCTCTGCTCGCCTGCCCACGGCTCGTCTCCTCTCGGCCCTGACCATCCTGACCTGCCTGCTCTGCACGTGCCTGGAAGGAGACCTGCCCGCGACAGACCGAGGGGACCAAAGCTGGGCACAGCGCTGCAGGGCCAGGAGAGCCTCCTGTTCTCCTTTCTCAGCGTGCCTGGCAGAGACCAGCACTCGGCTCCCCTGCCTGTCCCTGACCAGACAAGGGCACAGCCTCGGCTCTCTGTTCAGCGAGATGCTCTCCATCCTCTCTTCAGAATACGTATCCAAAGAGATACGTACCCCTGCACAGAAAAAAACCCTGCCTGTGCTGAGAACACGCATGCTGGCAGTGCTCAGGTGCAGATGGGACAGGCTGACTCTTTCTCCAAAGCAAGGCCGAGAGCTGGGAAGGCTCCTCACCACGGTCTCAGTTGCTGGGACACCCTGGTCGAGGTGAACCTCTGGGATTTACGGCATCACCCAACAGGGTGATTTCTGCTGGCAGGTTCACTGGCAGAAAGATGTCACTATTGCGCTTCTCACTTTCTATGGCAATGTCATCCCTCGTTTTTCTTCCTGACCTTGCTCATCCTACGTCTGTCGCTGGGTCTGCTCTTGTCGAGGCAGGGTCACTTTTAACTAACACTTGCCACAGGAGGAAGGCGTTTCACAAAAGAGTGCCCATGAATTGAGAGGCCAGTTAAAACATCTTACAGCAGAAATCTCAGTAGAGTTTGGCCAGTAACTGTCTCGGCACTCCACAATACCCTACCTCTAAATGTTTCATGGCTAATAGCAGCCATCTAATACAGAAGTTTGGCAAAAAAAACTCCCAACAACTCACCGTCGTCTCTTCCTCCACAGACAGATCACACAACACAGTATCATCCCAAACAGCACGGAGCCCAAGACCGCCACGGCGCCTTCTATGCAGTAGTACCGGAAATCTTGAGGATCCACAGCATTTGTGTTTCTCTTGTCATCCACACCTGCAGCAACAATTCTGTGCATTAGTGTGTCCTGCACGCTACTGGTAATCTCACAGGAGGTCTGACATTGCCAGGAAATGTTCTTTCTCACTTTGTTAGCATCTCTGCACCAGCAAACATGCTGGGGCTGCAATGTTTCCTTGGTTTCAGTAGAAGCAAAGGAAACTCCCAAAGCCATTGCAAATCAATGCACTCTGGAGCCTCTCTTTCTCCTCAGAGCTTTGCTCACACTGTGGTACGGCTGTAATCCAGTTTTCCCAGTGTCACAGGTATGCTCCCCCTTCTTGGCCACCCTTCACGTTTGCACACAATTTCTTTTGCGCTCACCCACTTTCACTCCCCAAGGCTTGCTAGTGCTGCTGCCTGGAGGCTCTCTCTGACCCTTTGGGACAAGTTGTCCCACTGAACAGAACTCATGAGGCCAGATGGAGAGCATGTGGGGGAGCGCAGCTGTTTGACCAATCGTTCCTTTGAGCGACACAGACAAAACCCATCCCTGCATCAGGGAGTGCCACCCCCAGCTCTCTCCCCAGCCCATCACCCACACCCTGAGGGGATGGAGTCAGGCCCTCTCAGGAGACACCTGAACCTTGCTCTCTCCCTCTTCGCCTTTCCTCCAGCGTGGGCACTGCTTGCATGCCCCCAGGTTTCAGGACTTGTCTTCCCCTTATGGCCCCCTGCAAGACTGCTAATTACCTGCACTCTTTGGAGAAAATTCATATCTCCTGGCGTGGTGGGCTTCTCCAGGGCTGGACAGCACTGCCACTGCCAAGAATCAGAGAAAGGTAAAGCCTCAGCATGGCTCAGGCACAGAAGATGCAGGAGGGTGGCACAGGTTCCCTCTAAGCCCATGCCCCATCCGCCAGTGAATCCCTTTGGACCTCAGTTCACAGGAGGGATCCCCCTCTGTTGTGCTTAGGGGGACTCAGGGCAAGCTCTGGGATGCAGGTATTGCAGGAGGCACATTCCATTAAGAGTTGTATTTCCCATCGTCTGCTGTGGGTGGTTCAGATGGCCTCACCCCCAAAACGGTAAAGTTCTCAAATTCCTGTGAACAGGGTGTGGTGGGAGGTGAGCATCTCACTGCATCCACACGGAGGGTTACGAGTGAGTGTCTCTCTGGCACACTGATGGCAGTAACCTCCACACCCCAGAGATGACAGTCATCCTCAGAGAGCCGTTGCTGGCTTCTTTTAGAACACTCGCTCTGTACTAATAATAGTTTGGCTGCTGACAAGATGTGCAGTAGCGGGCACCAGGGGAAGAGGCTGCAGACACACAATGATTTTGATTCATGACACTGGATGACTGAAGGACAGCAATTACCTGGCACGCCTGTTGATTGAATTGCCCCTGTTTTTTCGTCAGAGACTGGCACTGCGTGACTATCTCCTTCCTGAAACGCCTCCTTCTCCACAGTCTCACGGTCCATCTCTTTAGAAAGAAAGTGGCTCACTTTAATTAGAAGTAACCGTTCCTCATCAGGAACGTGGTATCTTCAGGAGGCAATACTTCTCAAAATACATTAATAACGCTTAGAAACAAAGCCTGGGCATTTGGGGGTGCACCTAGTCACTAGTCCAAACGATGTGTCATTCATGGAGAAAAATTTAAGTGCTAGACACTTTCCAGTTTACCAGGAGACAGCAAATCCTGACCTGCTAAGAGACTAGGAGATTGCATGTGATCTTGTTCACATTCCACTTGGTGCATTTTTGGCAAACTGCAAGATGATGGTAAATTACTTCCCTCAGAGGAGACAGGAAGATGCTGTGGCCAGTTCAGGTGGGGAAAGAGTCCTTCTGAGAAGCACTTCCCATCATACCAACTCCAGCACATGGTAAGGGTAACAGACACGCATAGTGGACTGAACCGCAAGCTCTTGCAAGCATATTCTGGGCACTTTCACAAGTGGCAGTGAAGAGCCCACAGTCCCCCAAAACAAGAGGAAAACCACAACCACAACTAGAAACAGACAGGCAGACCACCCGACACCGAATTCACAGCCCTTCATTTTAGCTGCCTTCAAGTTAGGTGTCGGGCCTTCAGCTGGGTGTCCAGCTTTCGCCTGTCCCTGACCCCGAGGTGTCACCGAGAGTCCTCAGACATCAAGGAGAACAATGGGGTTAGACCAGGCTGCGAAGCCGGGGTGCTCCCATCCTGCCCAGGGGATGCCTGCAGCCCAGGCAAAGTCTGCTGGTCTCAGTGACCCCAAGCTCCCGGCGCATCCTGTCCACTGGCCAAGGGCACTCTCCCTGCCAGTGACTGGCAGGGTGCTGGCCCTCTCATGGCTTATCAGGAATTGGCTCCTCAGCCAAGTCCCTCACACACTCAAGGTGCGAGCACTGTCAGTTCCTGCCAGCTGGATACCAACGTCTGCCCAGAACAGCTCTGGCCAGTAACGCTGTAACTGGGGCAGCAGCCGTCCCTGGGGCTCAGTTGAACCACAACTGGCAGCAGAGACTCTGCACCATCTCTACAGCTCACCAGCACCTGCAAGGTGTGAAATTTGAGTGTCAGTGCAGTGCGGCTCTGATCGATCCCTTCCTGCTGCACAGGATTCATGTCCATACATGCATCTGAAACCTCAGCTTCCCAAGACTTCTGGTTATACCCACCACGTGCTGCTTTGTCCAGTTCCTTCAGGATTTCCTTTAGGACTTCTGGTGACCGCTGGGAAGATCTTCCTATTTCAGCTTTAGCTTTATACTTTGCTCTTTGAGGACCTTAACAGAAAGTATAAAGTTAAATTTCTCAAGAATAACATACTGAAAACGAGCACTTAGTCTGTGAAGTCAGTCAGGACTGACTACTCACCCCTAGGATGCCAGGTGAGCTCCAGCGCAGGACCCAGCCGAGAAGCTGGAAGAGCCCTCCCTGTACCCACATCTGCAACCAAACACCCACGAGAAGCTCCCATCATACATTGTGATATACACTGTCATACTGAATAGCAGAACATGTAAGGGGATCACAGAACAACATGGCACACACGATGCAGGCCTATATTCCCACACCTGCAAGAGACATCTTGCTCACATTTGGGCTTTGAGCTGGCAGCTCTCAAAGGAAGTAAAAAGCCATGACGTACCCGTGCAATCTCCCTGCGCGTCAGCCCTGGAACCCGGCTGGGAAGCTGGATAGCCATTGCGTCCAGCCACGTCTGTAAACAAACAGAACAGAGAAGCTCCTGTGAAATATTTCAATAGACTTCTTCAGATGTGAACGGCAATGAATGCAGTTCACACACAGGGTTGCTCCATGGCACTCGTCTCTCCCTGCCACTCAGGAGCACTGTGCAGACCGTTACTGGGTGCCTGGAACATGCCAGTTTAAAACAAACCATGTACAGAGCTGCCGGCAGAAAGGACTCCCTGGAGCCCACACCAGCTCTAAACTCAACCCCAACAAGCCCAATGGCTTTGCAGCAGGCACTGGAAGCAGCGCAGGGTCAAAAAGGCTGGGAAAGAATGTTTTGCAAGGCAGAGCGCCCCAGGCCACATCACTGAGCCTGACCCATTCCCTCTCTGCTCTTCTGCATGTCTAAGCATCAGCCAAGAAAATACTAACTTAAATTTCATATGAACAAATATTAAAACCTAAATGCCCGCTCATTCAACTGACATACCTGTGGGGTTGCCCTGAGGCTCCCGGACAAGATCCGGCTGAGCAGTCGGGTGGCCATCGGCTACAGGCACAGCTGTAATCAAGCACGTTTCCATTAGAGGCTGTGATCTACCTCTTTCTCAGTGACCTGCAGTCACTGGAGGGGGGTCAGGTAATGACGTGGGACCCAGACATGGGTGGAGGTTTCCAAAGCTGCAGAGGGCCTGGGAGACCTGGGTTCACCCAAGGAGAGCACTGCCGGGCTAGAGCAGGAATGCTCCTGTTTTTCTGAGCAGACATCTCCCAAGGACGGACATCCCTGAGGCTGAAAGTCAGGATTCAGCCAGGGAGCGGCAGAGCCAGGGCCCGGGGCACAGCTGTGACCAGCGCAGGGAAGAAGTGCCCCTGCAGGCTACTACCTGGCCCCTGCGGTGCTGCTCTGGCCCCGACATGCAGGCCAGGGGAAGGCTGCTCTGGGGCAGGGCAGCACAGGGCCGGCTCTGGGGATGGTTCCTCACCCCGCGGTGCTGCTCTCAGCCCCACCGTTCACCTGGAAAATGCCTCTGCAGCGGCTGCAACCCCCTGCACCTCCCCACGGGACATCTACCTCCCGCTGCCCATGAAGCTGGCCGCGGCTCATCCGGCCCAGCCCGGCCCCGCTGCTCTCACAGCCCTGCCACACCACGACCCCAGCCCCGCTGTCACCCCGAGGTGTGGTGGGTGCTGCGCCACGCTGCCAGCGCTGGGTGCTGGCCCTCGCCTGCCCACCTACCTAATCCCCGCGCTTGCCACGGAGCAGCCCCGACATCCCAGGCTTGCAGGGACACCACAAAGAGGATAAGGAGGCAGGCGGGGGTCATGGCCCCCCACGCCTGCACCATGCCGCCGCTGCTGCTGCTGCTGCTGCTGCCGCTGCTGCTGCTGGCACTGCTGGAGCGGTGCCTGTGGCACAGCACTGCACATCACGGCGTGGCACAGCGGGGCTCTGTGACCTCACAGTCCTGCCTTCCCACCGCGGCCACGGCCCTGGGGCACTGCCCCTCCCCCACGTGTGTTGAGTTTTTGGGTTTAGATGAAATTAAGACCCCTTCAGCATCCTAGCTGTCTGCACATCAGCACACTCCCTGCCATCCTTAGGCGCTTTTGGCTACAGCTGCTTCTGTGCTTGCTGTTTGGCCACTGCTCTTCTGTGGATTTCTCTCTGCCTCGGACTCTGA